>NC_135712.1:19583771-19910398 GCF_964656455.1 Halichoerus grypus | reverse complement strand
GGAGACACCAAGAAGGTAGTCACCACTCCAATTCCTTCTGAGCTTTTTGCCCTGAGCTTAATTCAGCCTCGTGTTAAAATCTATAGCTATGGGTTGGCTGCCTTATAAACTAATCTGCCCTCTGGACTCTAGCTTCCACTTAGGCTTTGTTTTGAAGAGCTGGGATCAAATCTCACGGACCTTTATCAGCTCCAGGAAAACAGGATCATAGACCTTATAAAGAAATAATGCAACCAGTCTTTCATTTTCAAATTTAGCAATCTTTTTTGTTTGCTTTAATTTAGGACTTAGAATAAGTTACAAAAGTACTGGGCATATATCTATGTTCATAATTTTCAAGCTTAATTGTATTATTTATATTTCTATCCAAGGGTTAATGTTATTTTGCTGTTTTATTTTCATTTTGTTTTTGCTGAGACTGCATGCTGTACCATGGGTGGTTTGGGTTTTTGGGGTTTTTTTGTTTTTTTTTAAGATTTACTTATTTATTTTAGAGGGAGAGAGAGAGAGTGGGATCCAGCGAGAGTAGGGCAGAAGGGGGCAGAGGGAAAGGAAGAAAGAAACCCAAGCCAAATTCGCACTGAGATCTCACGACCCTGACATCATGACCCCAAGATCATGACCTGAGCTGAAACCAAGAGTCGGAGGCTTAACCAACTGTGTCACCCATGTGCCCCTTTAGTTGATTTGTTTTGAGAGCCTGAATCTATGGGGCAGTTCGGTGTGCAGCTGCTGTCTGGTAGACTAGACTCACACAGATTTCTCACTATGCAGTGACCTCACTAAAGAGAACTTTTGCACTTAGATGATTCTTCTTGGAATATGGTAACTTGCGTTCAAATCTCTGGTTTCCATCAAAGTTTCTAGTGCTCTGGTGTTATTAAATTTGGTTATGGTTTGTTTAAATTCATAGAAGATATTAGTCTGACAATTTTTGTGTCAAGAATTATAAAGGATATTGATGCTTGTTTGTCCCTATACAGCTTTCTAATCAAATAGTCAAGAACACCCAAAGGAGAAGTACAGTTTCCGTACAAAACACCTGGAAAACTGATGAATGATCAGAACAATATGGGAAGGAGATAAGCATCGAGACATATCACCACATGCTTCTCCCTCTCAGAAGGTAGTGATTCAGTAACCACAGGGCCGCCATCACCCTCCCATGAAGAAGCCAGCCAGACTACTTCATCTCTTTTCCCTACTCTACCTTCCTTCCCCCAGAGATCACTCTCTCTCTGAAATGGTGGGGCAATATGACTTTAGGAATGAATAAGCTACAGCAGTGCTGTATTAATTCCCCACTGCTACTGAAACAAATTACTCTGTAGCTTAAAACAACTATAACAAAAGTGTATTAAATTATAGTTCTGGAGGTCAGAAATCTAAAATGGGTGTCATAGGGTCAACATCAAGGTTTTGACAGGCATGAGTCCCTTCCAGCGCCTCTAGGAGAGAATCTGTTTCCTTGACTCTTCCAGCTTCTAGAAACCACCTCCTTCTCTTAGCTCATGGCCCTTTCCTCCATACAAAGTGCATCACTCAGCTCTGCTTCCTTCGTCACAAATCTTCTCTCTCTGACTTTCTTACCTCCCTGTTAACAAGACCCTGATAATTACATTGGACCCACACAGAAAACCTAGGATAATGCCCCCATCCCAAGAGCCTTAATTTAGTCAACTGTAAAGTCCTTTTTGTCATGTAAGGTAACATGGTGACAGGTTCTGGGGGATTAGGGAATGACATCTTTGTGGAGAGTGGGGGTTGACAGTAGTCTTTTTTTCTTCTTTTTTTTTTTAAGATTATTTATTTATTTATTTGACAGAGAGAGACACAGCGAGTGAGGGGACACAAGCAGTGGGGAGTGGGAGAGGGAGAAGCAAGCTTCCCGCCGAGCAGGGAGCCCGATGCGGGGCTTGATCCCAGGACCCTGGGATCATGACCCAAGCTGAAGGCAGACGCCCAATGACTGAGCCACCCAGGCACCCTCATCTTTTTTTAAATAATTCATTGGAATTCACTTTATTTGGTAATTTGGCTTATAAATGACTTATTTCAAACAAGCATATATTTTGTTTCTGTTATATTACTGAGATCTTTGTTGGAAAATATTACTTTTATTTTTATTTTAACATTTTCTTTTAATTATAATCAGACAAAAATGAAATTTTCTTCAAATACTTTTTTAAAAGTTAGATGTATTTTCCTTTTCAAGTAAACTAGTTAGTGAACTAGTTAGTGAGCAGTATTTAAATAATCTGGTATATTACATTTCCAAATTTAACACTTAGCAAAATTTTGCTTCACAAATTCATTTTTTAGAATGATAGGAAATATATACAACTTGGAATCCATATTCAGACAAATGCCTTTTCCCTTCCTCAAAATAAAGGCTTAAAAAGTGCTATATAAAAGTTTTAGATATAAAGGCACTGACTACGTCTGCATCATCCGGCTAATGTACGGCAGAGGTGTAACTGCCAATGAACGTTTCACATGTAATAGCTTCGGACACAGGGAACACTGAAAGTTCTGGTATTTCATTCACTACCACAAGTCTCCGATAACTGAGGAAAAATATCAAAATAATTATTATGTGACGAAATGACTTCCACAAACTAACTACGGCCCACCTTTTTAATCGTATCTTTTGCTTTCTTTGTTTCATTCGCAACAGAATTTTTTCAGGACTTGAAAATCACTAAACGGTTTCCCCTCTTGGTGCCTTCACATAGGACTTTCTGTGTGCCTAAAATGATAACGCAAACTCACTTTTTTATAGAATGTTTAATGTTTTATGAGTCTCAAATTATTTGCATGTGTCTGACCTTGTGTCATCTGTAAAAGGTGGAGTGGGGAGATTTTCGGGACACCTAGCAAATTGCCATTTCTATGCATACGTACATACACGCATGCATGCATAACTCATGAGAGGCATGAGTTCCTTCTGGGGGCTCTTGGGGAGAATCCGCTTCCTTGCTTTTCCAGTTTCTAGGGCCCACCTTCTTTATTAAATAAATAAATTAATAAATGCAGCAAAATGTTCTTGTGGTAAACTTTGGGCTTGTTTTAAACTTACAAAAAATAAAAAATAAAATAAAATGCATGAATGTGTGATATATATAAAACTTCCAAATAATGTAAACATGTTTTAATAAAAGGTGTAATATCCGCATCTGTTCCTCCAATTTTAGCTCTACCTGAAGGTTCACACTTTAATAATTTGGTTTGTTTTTTTCCAAAATCTAACCATTATATAAATGGATATGCCTGGAGCAATTTCTGTTTCCATGTAGAATGTAGAAGGTAACTGCAAGCCATTGCAACAATTAGGGGGAAAAAAATCAAAATATAAAAAAAATACAGTTTAGAAATATCAGATAGCTGTGGAAACAAGGAGGACTGTATGAATTAAAATTCCAGAAAGATGGGGCACCTGGGTGGCTTAGTTGGTTAAATGTCTGCCTTCGGCTCAGGTCATGATCCCAGAGTTCTGGGATCGAGCCCCGCATCGGGCTCCCCGCTCAGCAGAGAGCCTGCTTCTCCCTCTCCCTATGCTGCTCCCCCTGCTTGTGCTTTCTCTCTCTCTGTCAAATAAATAAATAAAATCTCTAAAAAAATAAAAATAAATAAAATTCCAGAAAGGAAATATTTTTTCAGGATATCACATATGTATTAAATCAGAGACTTTGCACTGTGTCTCTCCTCAGGAGGATATATGCATTTGGGACCCAAGGGGCGAAATCAGGAGTCACCTAGTTCTCCCACTTATCGTTGGTGATTTTGTGCTTCCTGTCTCTGCAATTTTGGGTTGTGCAGGACTGGAGCTTTTGGTTACCAAAGGGAGACATATTCTTATCAGGAAACATGGGGAAGTTCTCTATGAACTACAAAGTATGACCGTTCCCAGGGTACTTTGGACTCTGTGTGGCCAGGGAGTATCCAGCTTGAATAGAAACGCCATGTGGTCAGGGGAAACCGACCCTAATGAACAGATAGTGGCTACATTGTTTTTATGCAATGGGACAAGGAGGAATATGTATGGAAACCAATGGGTCCCTCTTAGTTCTTCACTGATTCATTGTAACTGTTGACTGGACATGAAAAGCAACCTTATCCTAAAAGGAATATAACTGCCAAAGACTTAAATCCCTCTGTAATAAGGGCTTTGTTCATTTTAATGAGTAAGTCATCAAAACCTACCAGTAGTATTTATTAATTATTTTATTTCTACCAAAGTTTATATCTTTCGGTAGGGCTTAAAATATAATTCTGAGTTTCTATAAGATCAAGAGTGTAAGATGATAAGAGTCAGATAATCAACGTTTGCTGAATGAGACCTGTTCCTACCTTGATAACTAGTCATCACTTAGCTCGTCTCTTCATGAGGCCAACACCCCCTTGCTCCTGCATACCTTCATTTCTGCTTCTGAGAGGCGCTGTGTGCAGGAAGCTACAAAATGAGTGTAGTTGATGAGATGTGATGAAAACTAAGCCCCAAACCTGGTTCTGAGCAGAGTGAGAGGTAAATCTAAAGAAAGGGCTGATCACATCAACTTCATTATCAAGCACAGAAGCATATTTGCTTAACAGCTGAGCTTTGCACTTACAAAGGATAAAAGAGCCTGTTTGGGGTAATTTATTTTGGAATTGCTCTGTCAAAAGCTAATTTCATTTTGGCTTTCTGAGGCCAATTTGGCTCCTATGTTTGTGTTTTGATAAAGGCACTAGAATAGTATTAAAATTCTAGCAACTCTATGGAGATTAGAAAACTTTCTCTAGGCACAATTCTTGTCTTTGGAAAGCATGAATGATGAATAATAAATAATGGAAAATTTTTAAATGAATTCACTCAACAAACACTTATTGAGTGAATGCTGTGTGCCAGACACATGCTAGGTATAAATCATCTTCTGCTACAGTGAGCGAGCCAGAGTGCAAAACTAATTAGCAGGAAACCATTGTTATTCAAAATGGCTATTTCATCTTTATGCAAGGGTTTCAAATTTTGTAAAGTTTCAAACTACTTTATTACTGATTCATCTAATAGTATGAATTCTAAGACCCCAAAATATAGTGGCTTGAAAATATTTATTTATCTCTCACCCAATATACCAGGCAGGTATTCAGGACCTTCATAGCAGCTTGATCCTATTAGGAAGCCAGACTTCCTTTTATCTTTACTCTCCCATCATTATAGGCTTTTGTCCAAAGTGGGAAAAAGAAAAGAAAGTAACTCATATCATTTGAAGAAGATTATCTAGAATTTGACCACATAATTTTTACTTATATCTCATTAATCACAATAGGACATTAGGTCACACATAATGAAGGGGAGCACATAATGTTTAGTTGGATGGTCATGTAAATCCTTCTTCCCACACATACAATAACCTGATCTCTAATCCAATAATGGCAACACAGAACCTATCCACATCCTGTAATTTTATCCAAGGTAAAATTACACGATGTCTTCATGATAAGCAATCATCTCTGGAAGGTTTTTAACCCAAGTACTAAACTAAATTCTCCCCCACATAAAATACAAATCAGAATAGGGTCATGATCACTACCCTGCTAACTCCATTTGGAAAATGAAAGCATAGGAAACAAGCATCCTTTGTTCCAAACAATTGCCGATACATATTAGGAATGAACGTGAAAAGTCTCTGCGCTGGTATCCAAGGAATTCCCCTGGGTCAGTTTACGTGGCAGTTCTGGGTTGAAGTTTCGCAGATTCTTCTTTGCTCATTTTATTCTGAGGCTGCATCTGGGATAGTGATGAGAAAGGGCAAATTATATCCGTGCGAGCTACCCAACATTTTCGCCTGATTCCTGTGGGATATGCTTCACGGGCTTTGCAGCCCAGGTAATTATGGTTTGTTGGTTCATTTATTTCTGCAACGCTGTTCCTGCAACATAGATAGGAGAATTCCAGTTTACTTGTTTCTGGTAAGTTCCACATGCAAGTGGCAACATCAAAGACTCTATCTTTAAATAGCTAGTTGGTTTCATTTGATCTCTGAAACTTTTTTTTTTTTTTCATTTAAAAACTTTGACTAGCCTCAGAACTCTGCCAACCCTCTTTGTCAACATAACAACATAATGACAGCAGGGCTTTAAAGTGAGAGTTAAAGATGAGACACTACTCTGGATGAAGAGCGTAGAAAGAGGGGGGGCTCTGGGGGGCTAGGGGCTGCAGCACTTCCACAGATATTGACACAGCGCCTTTGTAAAAAGTAAAAGCTACTCCCTCTATGTGCTGCCAACTTTGTTGCATGTTGAATGGAGCCAAAGCTAGATTTCAGCCCCAACCCGCCCTCTTCACTGGTAGCATTTTGCAGTGAATCACTCAGCTGCACACACCAATCTTGCATTAAGGTCATCTGGAACCATAGGCTAGAGTTGCTGGGAAAAAAAAAAAAAAATCTTTAATTCAATACCAGCAGCTGGACTGACTGAGGAGATGGAGAAAATCTTAGGGACACAGTGTTATCTCCTGCTTCTTTAGGGTAGAGCCACCTTTTGGAAAAATAATCTAAGTTCTTCTCTAGTAGAACATCACTAAAAGTAACAAGAAACAAAATGTTTTGCATGTTTTCAACCATTTTTGCTGAAAGAAGAAGCTCTGTTGGTGTATGGTTGACCTTCTAAAGGATCCCCTGGTGACTTTTTTCCTGTGACTTATCAGAGGTTACCAACTCCAGCAGCAATAGCTGTGTCCTTGCTCAGCCCTCTCCCTGTTACAGTAGGACAAGACCACATGGTTTTTATTTTTTGTCTAGAATTTTCCTACATCTTTCTACTAAATTCATTATTAGTTGAAATATGAGCTAGGCTATTTGCATAAAGGACAACAAAACACAGTGACTTGAACAGTCTATATATTTGTTTCATTCCTACACGGCGGTCATACTAAACGGAAAAACGCCGGCATGAAAGTTTGATGATGTTGGGAAGGCAAACCATCTGTGGAATGGGTGACAGGTCCACTTGGTGAAGGTTAACTGAGCACACCTGTACTGCAGTCCACACACAGGAAAGAGAAGGGGCTTTCTTTCTAACGGCACTTTCCAGAACTTACAGACCTCTCTTCTGCTCTAACACAAGAAGGCTAGAAATTATACTCTGTAATGGGCATTTGTGTATCCTGTTAAAAATAATCTTGCTAAAAATAAAGAAGAACAGATATTGGCGGAAATACTAGCAGCCTCTTTCAAGGTATGGATACAGTTTTGAATGTTTATTCCGGATATTTACAAAAACACGATTAAAGAAGCTAAATACGACGAGCTCATTTTTAAGCTAAATAGGTTCAATTAGCAGGATATATTATGATCACAAAACCTATAACAAAGTGCTAACGACATTCCTTTCTTCAAACATTTCTAAACCAAATCCAGAGAGTAAAAGGTCAGATACCACCTGGGGTGACAGGTTAGGATACCTGTGTGTAAAAAATACATGGATTCAACAAAATATTATGCTAAGACTTATTGAAGTAAATGAGATGGTATGTCTGTAATTGATGGCATGTCTCTAAGCAAACTTCCCTTTACACTCCTTCATCATGGCCCCTTTTGTAACACTCTCTCAAACAACTGATTTTCTGATTAATGCCCCATAAATTCAAAGTTGTTGTTATTCTAATTTGGGTTCTGGCAAGAAAGTGTATAGACACAATTATATTCAACATACCAGCAATATATTATCTTCTGCTATCGTTGAATGTAAATTTGAGAAAATATTAAAACAGTCATAATAAAAACTAAATCTTCTGTTTCCACTTTTTTCACAAAAACAAATTTCTAAAGGCTTAAGCTTATAATAGATCATGTACTTTATCTCCAAAGAAATATTGCTACTGCTTGATTAAACCAAAACCAATTATAGATGTCTGCACTTACCAAATCTTGAAACTGATTATTTTTATTTGCTACAATCAGCAAATCAGCTCGAAATATTTCACAAGAGACTGTAGGTTAGTTTCTTCTCTATCTGAATAAGAAATATGTGGAAATCAAGGGCAACTTAAATTTTTTGGAGGTTAGCACCATCATGAAACAGGTACGGATTGAAGAGTGAAGTGGAGTGGACAGTATATTGATCTGTACTATGAATATGTAACAACACCTTTCTATTATAATTGACTGGTAATTACAATTTTGGATCAAAAAATCCAGCTTTCATTCTTTAGTAAAATATAAGCAAATTAAATGAGCTAACTTGGAAAATTTAGAACAGTGCTAGGCACTTAGAAAACAGTTTAAAATGTCAGCCTTTCTGTGTATCTTATTCATAAAAGTTGTACTATGAATGTTTGTGGAATATAAATAGAATACTTCATATACTTCATACCTCATATAAAGATAGTATCAGTCTGCATTTTGCCTTTTTTTGCCATAAATTACTCCTAATGTCAATTTCGATTAATAGCTTATAATATGTCTTACAAAAATGTTTTTTATTTAGTCAATTCGAAGAGTAAAATCTACTTTACTATTTTTGTCCTATTTCAACTTCTTTTACTTTATCTTATATACTTATTGAACCACAAGAGTAATTTTTTATTTGGATATGTTCTTATTCAAAATGTATTATGTACTTTTTAAAAGTCATCTTTATTTGTGAGGATCCATGTAACACAGAATAATTAATAGCACACACTCTGGGGCACCTGGGTGGCTCAGTCGTTAAGCGTCTGCCTTCAGCTCAGGTCATGATCCCAGGGTCCTGGGATCGAGTCCCACATCGGGCTCCCTGCTCCACAGGAAGCCTGCTTCTCCCTCTCCCACTCCCCCTGCTTGTGTCCCCTCTCTCGCTGTGTCTCTCTCTGTCAAATAAATAAATAAATAAAATCTTAAAAAAAAAGATAGCACACACTCTGAAGCCTAGCTGTCTCAGTCGGCCACTCACTCACGGGGTGACAGCATTTCTGTTCACAAGTTTCAAAAGAAGAGCTAATTTACTCATTTTTCCGTTTAAATCTCATATATATCAAACATAGGTTAATGTATCCATGATTTTATTCATCAATGGCTACTTTGGGAAAAAACGTAAAATTTGGAATATAAAATGTTTGACTCACCAAGACTCAGGACCAGGATGACTTCAGAGAAGTGATCGGTTTTTGATGTACAGTAAGACCTCATCGATTCCCAACCAAGTTTTAATGACAATTCTAGGTACTAATATTGTCTCAAATAAAGCATGCGTTCTTTATTTTTTTAAATTTGTATACTCTTTATATTTAGTTACTGAAGAAAATAAAATGTCCAGAAGCTTTACGTAAAAAGCCTCCTTAAATGAGCGTGGGAAAAGATGCTGTGAAAGAGACCATCTGACTCAAACTGTTGCTTCAATCAATGATTAAATTGTATAATTATTTTGAATGATTAGAACCAGAGGAAAAGACACAAGCAAGAGAGTATATTATTCATTTCAAAGGAAGATATTTAGTAACAGAAAATTATCTTGTAGTACAAGCTCCAGATTAATAACTTTTGAAATAAATTTATGAATCAAAGTTATAGAAGTTAAAACCTCCCTAAGAAAAATCATGTAACTTTCACTAATATATTTTACATTAGGATTACAGTTATGGTATGATATAGAGCATTCGATACTATTTTGATAGGGGAGGCAGAATCATAGCCCTCCAAAGTCACCCACTTCCTAATGCCTGAAGCTAGAAATACATTACTTTACCTGACAAGAGGGACTCTGTAGACATGATTAAGGATCTTGAATTGGGAGATTATACTGGATTATCTATGGGGGCCCAGTATAATCACAAGTGTCTTTATAAGTGTAAGAGAGAGACAGCAAGTCAGAGACAAAGACATGACCATGGAGGCAGGGGGTGGAGTGACGTATCTGTGAAGGCCATGAGCCAAAGAGTGCAAGTGACCTGTAGACGCTGGAAAACACAAGGACACAGATTCTTCCCTGAAGCCTTGAGGAAAAAAACACAGTCCTGCGGATATCTGATTTTAACACAGTGAAACCCACTTTAGACTCCAAACCCCCAGAAGTATACATTTGTATTGTTTTAAGCCACTAAGTGTGTGGTAGTTTGTTACAACAGCGCTAGGAATCTAACATATCTGACAAGTTTAAGGAATTTGAGAAGCCTGGGTTATAATTTAGGGAATACTATCAATCTTTATACTCATTTTCCTCAACTGTGCAATGGACATTCCAGTGCCATCTCTTATCCACCTCACAATATCATGTAAATATAACATCAATAATTGAAATAATGCATTATTTATTTTAGTTTATAGTTTAAATTGCTTGCTTCCATAATGCATTCAGCCAACAAGTGCTTATCAAGTGTGATTTATATGTCCTTCGCACTGGGGTTAAAGCAACAAACAAACATTGAAAAAACCCTGTGCCTATGAAATATACATTCCACTGGTGGGAAGATAGATAAAATACAAATAAATGGAATACATAATATATCAGATGATGATCAGCACACGGGAGAAAAAAAGAAGCGTGGAAAGGATATCTAAAAGGAGGATTGCAGTTTAGAGTAGCCTGGAAAGTCTCAGTGATGGGACATTTGGGTAAAGACCTGAATGAGATGACAGGGAATGAATCTCATACAGATCTGAGGGAAAGTGCTCCAGTCTGTTCATCCTGACACTGAGCCTGGATGTTGGGAGGCTGGGAGGCTAATGTGTGTGAATGGAACATAGGAAGACAGGCATTGAGTGTGAAGTCAAATAGGAAGGAATTAGAGTTGGGGCAGATTACTGAGAGCCCTCTTTAATTAGGTCTTTGGTTTTATGCCAAGAAAGAAGAGATGTCTTTGGGGGTTTTGAGCAGAAGAGTAACGTGATTGAAATTAAGTTTTTTTAAAGATTCTCTCCAGCTGTTGTGTTAAGAAAAGATACAGAGTTGGGTGGAGAGAAGGTAAAAGAATATTGCAAAAAATCCAGATCACTGATATTGGTGGTTTGGATCAAGGTGGTACTACCAGAGGCAGTGAGATGTAGTTCAAGTTTAAATACATTTTGAAGGTTGAGCTGATGCAATTTGCTGATGTAATGGATGTGATGTATCAAGGAAGAAAGGAGTTAAGAATAATTTCAAAGCTTCTAGATTGAGTAGCTGGATTGACGGTGTTGCCCCCAACTCAAACAGGCAAGACTGAAGGAAGGGTAGTTGAGGAAGGCAACCGTTTTGTTTTAGATGAGTTAAATTAAAAATGCCTGGTGGCTCTCCCGGTATGGATGTTTTGATAGCATTTACATATGGCAGTCTGGGCTTTATTGATGTGGTTCAGATTGGAAACAAAAATCCTCATGCATAAATAATTTATTTCTTACAACTTTGTCAGGTTTTCTAGAAAGTTTTTAATGCAGCAACACCTTTAATTTGCACACTAATTTGGTGTCTCACTATTTAGAAAAACTAAATGGAGCCAATATTTCTCTTTCTACATAAATTATGTGACAATGCTAAGGTAAATGAACTCTGTACAAATAAGAAAATCATATTAACTTATATTAATCATTCATGAAAATCTTTCATATTGAACTTTGGAAATACATATTGATTTCAACATTTCAGGCAAAATGAAACAAAGTAAAAGACACTCAAGATATAGATTATTCACTGAGGGTTGCTGGAGTGAAGGGGGGTGGGAGGGATAGGGGAGCTGGGTGATGGACATTGGGGAGGGTATGTGGTATGGTGAGCACTGTGAATTGTGTAAGACTGATAAATCACAGACCTGTACTTGAAACAAATGATACATTATATGTTAATAAAAAAAGTAAAGGTGTATTTAGCACAATTTAAAAAAAATGTAGAATATTCATCTAAATGAGGATGATTTTTTTAGTATTTTCATAATTAAGCTATATAAATTATCCTAATTATTTAACTCCATATTCCTTTTTTAAATATAAAATCCTCTTTATTGTATTTATGTAATTTGAAGTTCAGAAGCACTCTGAAAACCTGCTTCTTCACATTAAAGACTGAATTTTGAGATATATTAAGATTATATCTCCATAATCATTCTGGACAGTTTCTTTAGGTCTACCAAAAAAAAAAAAAAAAGGGAAGGGGAGAGAGAAGAGGACTTCACTGAATTATTATTTTTTATTCACTTTAATATATTATATTGCTTGACAAGGATAAAAAGGAAATTCATATGCTTCCTTTGTTTTCATAGCTGTAATAATTCACAGAACAAAATTTAATGCTTAGCTAAGAAGAATGTTTCAAAGAAAAAGAGATCTGTGCTGTTGCCCAAAAGACAAACTTGAGAGAGAGGTCTACTTGAAAATATCGGAAGGGTATTATACTGATGAATCATTGAACATTAGATCAAAAACCAGTGATGTACTATACCTTGGCTAGTTTAATTTAAATAAATAAAAAAAAATAATTTTAAAAAGGCTTGGAGACTAGATATAGATACTATTACCTCTTTATTCTTCTTTCTAAAATCTTCAGTCAAATTTAGATTTCTTTCTAATAGTTTGTGGATTTTTTCCCCCTTTTGGTGGGTATTGGGGATGCGATATTGGTTGGGGGAGATAGGGATGCAAAGAGTTAAGACTGCCCTCAAGTATAACATGGAGCAGAAGTAGAGGTTGTTCTGGAAAGACTGGTGATATATGGTTTACATAAGTAAGAGGTTAATAATAATAATATGAATAGGAGCACTGCTGTGATGGAAAAGGTAGGTTGAGAGTAAATAGAAAGGGAAATTAAACCTGATTTCACATGTCCGGATGATCTAGGGGAAGTGATAGAATTAATTGAGATGTAGGTCAGAAAGAGCTGGAGATGTGGGGTGGTCTAGGAGACAGTGATTATGTGTGAGCAGCAAGAGTTAGAGCAGCGGGTTCAGGATCCTCAAGTGAGATGGGGGGAGTAGTGGACAGGCAGCAAAAGCTCTTAAGGATTGTCTGAATCCATAGGGTTTGCACTTCAGCCTGAGGGCAATGAAGAGCCCTGGAAAGTCTACCCTGTATTCGAAATTTAGTAGAAACCTAAGTGGTGGCAATAAAATGGTAAGCAAAGCAGATACAGTCTATGCTTTCATAAGGTTTAAATCCCTCTGGATGCAAAAGACATCAACCTATTAATAATAATAAAAATAATAAAAATAAAATGGCATCCCCTCCCTCATTTTTTTCTTTGTTTGTTTTTTTTCCTTTGTTTTTTTCTTTGTTTTTTTTCTTTGTTTTTTTTCTTTGTTTGTTTCTGTGTTTTTGGTAGCTCTAAAGAAAATGTCTAGAATGACTATAAGGATACAATCCCCACTTACCTTACAACTTGGTCTTAACAAACAGGTTTTCAGAGTGATTAGATGATCGCCCTGGAAAGCAAATTAATGTTTTAAGAAATAGCAACTTGGAAGAGCCAAGCCTGGTAGCAGGATGACAGAAGGCTACTGCTGTCCACTAAGTAACCACTGGGTGAATTTCCACTTTCTCTTACTTCACCCACACTGTTTATTCATTGTAAGTGCACATTTCTCATCCCGGTATTAATCTATCCTACTAATACATCTTAAGCATCTACCCTCTAATAGAAGCTGAGCTAACTGTCAAAGATATAACAGTATGTAGAGAAAACATATCCATACTTTGGTGAAGTGTAAACTCCCTTGGGTGCAAAAACCATTGCACTATGAATGATGTGGGTCAATGTATTACTTGGCTATGTGATTACTGAGGAAAGGAGAGTAGAGCAACCAAGAAATCATAATAAAGTATAATCCTGCCTAGTCTGGATTTGCTCACAATTCTGAACTGTTTTTTAATTTGTGAAATTTTAGAAGTATCAAGAGATCCATTTTCCTACAACCAGTTAACATTTGAGTACATATCTCCCTCAAGAAAGTAATTGACAGAGAGAGAAAGGGATGGGGTGGGGGGGGCGGGGAGAGATCCACTACATCTTATAAATGCGGGGCTCTGAGTAATAAAAATATTTCTATCTTATACACTAACTTTCAAATATAGGCCTGTTAACTCCAGATAACTAAGTCATATTTGCTAAGGAAGTCGTCTCTTTTTGTACCTTTAAGTTAACAGATGGTTTTTACACGTTTTAGTTACTTTTCAGTCTTGACCTCTTACAGAAATGATTTAAATATTGTTAACTCAAGGAGAGGTGGGGGGGCGAGGGGAGGTGAGCTAAATGGGTGATGGGCATTAAGGAGGGCACTTGTGATGAGCACTGGATGTTGTATGTAAGTGACAAATCACTAAATTCTACTCCTGAAACCAATATTACGCTATATGTTAACTAACTAGAATTTAAATAAAAACTTGAAACAAACACAAAAATAGATAACTGAAACTCCAGCAATCAATTATTCATATATTACAGAAAATAGCCACTATTCTAAAGTATTGTAGTTTGAGTCACTTTGAGTTGAAAAAAAAATTTTAAATGTCTGTGATTCTAGGTGTTTTTTTTTTTAACCTAGGGTTTTAGGCTTAAATTATCAGATGTGCTACTAAAATATCCACATAACTATAATGATTGTAAACCTCTATAGGCCTAGGGACATATGAATGTTCACAAAGTGTTCTTGGCTTTTGTGTTAGTATCTTCATTTGCAAGAGAATCAAAAAGAATTACTGACCTTTGCACATGAATGTAGAAAAACACTGATATACCGTTCTTATTTACATATGGTATTAAATCAGGAAGAGATTGATTATAACATCATTTCTTCCCTTTCTTCAAAAAGGATAAATTCAGAGAGAATATTCTTGGGATTCTAAAAATACATTTCTCTTAATCCCCTGATAAGGATGTGAATTTTGAATCCTCCAAATGACTCCAATTAATTTTCCCCACATAATTAAAGAGTTAACTAAAACTAATGCATCATCTTGAGATAGTGATCCCTTCTTAAATCTATATGTGTACCTATTATTCATTATCCAATGTTTTAGGTACTTTTGAATTGAAAAGAATAAATTAATATAACAATTAAAAGCTTATTGGATTACACAAATGTGACTTGTTATTTCTGATGAATATGGTTAATTATTTGCCAAAATTTGTTTTGCAAATATACAAATGATTTCTCTACTTATGTACAAATGATGAAAATTCTGTGTATTAGAAATTATTTTACATTCAACGATCATACTCCTCAAAATTAAACCAACTAACCATAGCAATATTCTGACCCAATTCAACAGACCATGGAAATATTCTGACCCAATTACAAACTGCTAAATTGGATTTTTCTTTTTTTATAAGCCTCTACCAAATATCAACATCCAGGTGACATTTACTTCTCCCATTAACCTAGCCAAACCTAAATAATTTAGCAATTCCTCATGCTTGTTTTACGTTTTTACATCCCTTACAGGTGCTCAGAGAATGAGAATTCTCTGAATGACTCAGAAGCAAATAAAATGAACATGTCAAGATTATGAGCACAGGAATGATGCCTAAAATATAATTAAAAAATATGGGTTGGCCTCGTAGGTGACACCATTATTAAAGAATGCACAGTGATCATTGTATTTAGATATGACATTTCACACTTCAGTTGTATAAACTATAGCATGTTAACAGTGAGAACAAATCTCTCTCTATTTGCAAGATAATAAAGATAACTATCTAAAGTGGCAAAGAAGAGTGATACTCAGCATCAAGAAGTGTTCAACTTACATGGTTGCTCAGAGATACACTTACTCTGACATAACAAATATCATACTGCTTTTCTGATAGCAATAATGATACCATAGTGTTTTTTAATTAAAGCATACTACATAATTTAAAAATCACCAAGGCATGGCAGTGTAAACAATTGAACTATATAGAGTTTCAATGAATTTATTTTTACATTGTTTTGTACCATGCAACATTCTGAAACAAGACATTATATATTCTAGGGCTCAAGCAATTTTTGAAATAGATGGTATCATGAAGAGAAAGCTTGTCATCATTTATACTGGATTTCAAAAAAAATTAAGTCTGGTGGCTAAGGGTAATTAGACTAATAAAAATTTTTGAAGATGGGTCTCCTAGAGTTAATTTTCATAGTGAATCCACAAAGGTCAGGATCCAGAGACCCAAATTCTTGCTGCTCCTAAGATATTTAGGTGTCCTATGATAAGGCAGCAGAATTAATGTTATGATCCAATGTTTGATTCATCTTAGCTTTTATTGTTTTTAGCCACGTCTTCCTATTTTTTTCCTTTGTGCCAATGTTCATTGCATTAAATTTATTTTTCATTATGAGGCTGTTAGACAACTTTGGCAGTGTGATTAGGAAATTCGGTTATGTTGCTTCAGTTCTGTTTATGTTCACAACCACAAAGTTGCCCTGAAGAGTATCTCATCAATTCATATAATAAATCATTATAAGATAAATCTGAATAAAGACTATGGAATCAAGTGAAGTACAGACTAAAGATGATTTGCTTTATATTGTTACTTTCTTATCTGTTGTTCAAGTGTCCTGTGTGTGCCAGATGAAAAATGCAACAGAAACAATTATTTGGCAGGAAGGAAGTTGAAAAAAAGAAGTTGACTGAGGTGTTCTCTCTATACACATACTCTTTATCAACAAGCTGAATTTGTCTCTTTTGTAGCCTCTTATCCACTCCTTTGGAATAATCTAGATTTATTATAACTGATTTTCTTTGATGCTTTTAAAGAAATCTCAAGAGTAATCATTTTACCCAGTGGTGCCAGAGGGCGCCAATTAAGCCTTTGTGGAATGGCAAGCAAGAAGAAAGTATAGGAAAAATTCATCTCAAGTAAAAAAACACATTTTATTCACAGAAATTTTAAAATGTAGGTAAAGCCCTCAGAATAGATGATAAAATTGAATCATAGTTTGAATATGAATCACATATTTTATAATATAATTCTGAAACTTCATTGTATTAAAGCAAAAAACAGCTGTGATAAATTATATTCAAGACATATAACACAAGAAAAAGGTTTGGCCGTGAAATATACTAGATTTGGTAATAATAATAATGTCAATATTAATTAAAAAGTTTAAGGAACTCAAATTTTCTGAAATGTATAGATTTCATACAATTGCAGTATAATCTTCAGACATCTTATGACACTATAGTCATTTATATTGGTTATATAAGTATTGTTTAAGTAGAGTTGAAATTCATTTCCAGTGGAAAATGTCAACAAATAGTGACAAATTATCATGATTATTAATTTGAGAAAGATAAAATACTTGGAACCAGTTGGACCTTTCCTTCCACACCTCTCAGAGAATAATTATGAAAATAAAACAATTTTTACATGGCAAGTTATCGTGCATCATGAACAGTTCTTTCTCCTTGTTTCTTCTCTCATCATCCCATGCTTAGTATAATTAGGCATGACTCTCACATCACAGTCTCATATTGCTCAGCTTTTAAAATTTATGTTTGGAGATTTCATGACTTGAGAAATTTTGTCTTCCTACCACATTTTTAAATACATTTGAATTATTCCTGCCTCAGATTCTGTACCTAGAGAATAATATATTAAAACTCTTCAGGGGCACATGGGTGGTGCAGTTGGTTAAATATTGGACTCTTGGATTCAGCTCAGGTCATGGTCTCAGGGTCCTGGGATTAAGCCCCATACTGGGCTCTACCCTCAGCACAGAGTCTGCTTGAGATTCTCTCTCCCTCTCCTCTGCCCCTCCTGCTCATGTTCTCTCTCTCTCTCTCTAAAATAAATCAATAAATCTTAAAATAAAGAAAAAAAAAACACCAAAACTCTCTTGACAATTACATTATGGCATTTAGAAGAAAGAGCTGAGCATGGTGTGGAAGCTGATAGAAGATGGTCCTGTGCAGTCAGTCACCTCCGAGGTCCTTGGAGGAGGATGCAGCAGTGATCCAGGGAGAAACATCAGGGATTAACCTCAGCAACAGTGTGCACATGGAGAAGAGGAGAAATGGAGACAGAATTCAAATATTAAAATTAGAGTTTCTCCTCCTCTACCAAAAAAAAGTTTTAATTTTTTTTTCTAATATAGGGGCAAAGGAGAATATAATGTCAAAGATAATCTCAGGTTTATGGTATTGACATCTATGTAAAATATATATATTTAAAGATATAAGGGATTTTATGTAACTACGGATTACCAAAGGGAAGATAGGTACTGTGAAGTCTAAACTCAGCAGGTGTATTTGATTTTGATTGATGATTTCATGCCATCATATTCATGAAGGCATTTACAATTTTAGATGGGTTGTCTAAGGGGAATGTACAAAACTTAAGAAGGAAAAAATCATAATAGGCAATAAATCTTCATTATCCAAAAAGGTGAACAAAGAAGAATAAAACCATTAAGAAGATTAAGGAAAAAATTTTTTCCAAGGGACATGATAGAAGAGAAGGCCAGGTAAATATTTGTTGATATATATCTCAGTGTTGGAGAAGAGAAAATGCTATCAGCAGATGGCAACTCTTTCAATTATTTTACCACTGTCTACAAATGTCCCTTTATACACATCCTTCTGGTCTTACATCACATCTCAGTGTAATCTGTAATCATCTTCCTGCCTCAGACTAATGATTGACCTTGTATTTCTTTAGGAACATCATAAAATGGGCAATCAGAGAATAGTGATTTTTAAGGCAAGGGAGAAAAACACCTTCTATTCATGATGATATTGATATTCTAAAACACACAAAGGAAGCAAATATTTAAAAAGAGAGCCACCAAATTAAAATACTATGGACAAAATCCTTTCAATAAAATTAAATAATAGAAAATATAAAATATTTCACCCATTTTTGAAAGTCATAAAACAATAACAAGTAAATTGAACTAATGAGTGAAGATGAAATATGACCAAATATATATCCTAGAAACCAAATCTGCAGCCATAAATACAAACAACTCTTTCCATGGGGAAATCCTAGAATAGAGACCCAGAAAGAATTAGCACATTATGACTGACCACTGTTAAATCCACTTAGAATACAACACAGAGAAACACAGAGTTGAAAAATGCAAGAAACATATTGAGAGATGTGGTGGATATATTAAGAAGTACGAAGTTACAAGGAGTAAGAGTTTCATGACTATAGAATGGGAGAAACAGAAGAGAGGAAAATTCAAAAAAGACAGATGTTAGAAATTTTCCATCACAAAGGCAGCAAGTTCAGATCATGGGTGTCTGAATTCTTTTGCCAACCTAGTTATCGTCTGAGGGATGGAGGTCTGTTATAAATGGTATCCTTCCCTTCTTACCAGATATTAAACATTTAAGAAATAATACAAATACGAAGAATTCTGAAGCCAAACTAACAATTTTATTGCTGATAGAGCCTTGGTTTCAAGGCGGGGTTTTGGCCATGTGTGCCGATTAACTAAATCTCAGAATTAGGCACAACTTCTCATCCAGTGGCAAATGAGGCTAGACGCCAACAGGACAGACACTCTAAGGCTGAGGAAAAGATTACTTCTGGAGGAGAAGTGGATATTACAACTAATTTCCAAGAAAGAAAGCAGAAAAGGGCAAGCCTGGAGCGAGACAAGATAGACTCCCTGAAGCCTATCCTGTCCCCAAGATGGAAAGGCAGAGCCCAGCCAAAGATATCCAGTCAGTTACAATTTTTATAGAAATCCACTCTGTAAGTGCTTGGCCCCTCATCCGTGGCTCCCCATCTTACCCCCACACCACATGCACACTAGCATGATAATAAAAATGTTGAGTGGGGCCCACGTTATTCTGAGGGAAATTTATTTTCCTGAAGCCAGGTGTCATTCCTTTTAACTCTATGTGGATGCAGTAGACCCATGCAGTTGGTGAACTTTCCATGAATGCCTTCTTATGTGAGTGTTTGTGAGAGTCTTAACCATAGTGCTCAGTTTCAAAAATAAGCCAACCTCAGGGTTCTATTATGTTTGTTGTTTTCTTGTCCAGTCACTTGCAGGAGTCAAATTCTTAGTCACCTCTGCTTGATTCCAAACCCAACTTCCAGGAGACCCATACATCCAGCAAATTCTATGCGTTACATCATCCATGAATATTAGTATCATGGCTGTGAATATGTACATATATATTCAGAAGATATTTTTCTGGGGAGTCGGGGGGGATTAGAAAATGGGTATATTTTACAAAATAAAGTTTCAGTGCCATCTTGACCCGATATCTTCCAGAAAAAAAAAACACTTTTTTTGCATTATGAATATTAACACACACACACACATGCTTTAATGTCATCATCACATGTCTTTAAGATTATATTTGGCAGTAGCTACCATGACTCTAAATACTTTAGTTTAACCAAATGAGGGTTGATTTTATCTTTTCACAGGAGAAGATGTAGACATCAGAAAGCTGGTGAAGAATTTTCGCATCAGCAATAGGTCCGGGTCCTTCCATCATTTTGCTCTGCTATCCTGAGCACTCAGATACTGTTCTCACACTTCTGATTGCATAATGGCTTCTTTCCCTAGTGGGTATATAATGTCTTCTCTCTCTCCCCATTTCACAGTACAGCTGGGAGGTAGAAGGGAAGAATACTTGATTCACTGAACGTAGGGGAGAAACAATTCCTTATTTTGTCATAACTTCGTTGTCATCCAGAAACATTGTGGTGATATTGAAGCAAATAGTGTAATTTCTGGCAAACGCAGTCTGACATTTAAGTAATTTACTTTCAATGATCCTGAAAAGATGAAATATGCTAGACATAATTTTAAACTTTTTTTTGATGGTTCATCAAGAACTTACAATTGATTAAATGTGGGCAGCCCGTTGGTATTATTTATAGTGAGATGGTACTTGCAATCATTAACAAAATTATTCCAATATTCTTATGCAAATTGTTCAGAAGAGTAAATGAAGGAAGCCATCATAGCACATATAAAAATAAAAAAATATATTGATTTATTAAAAGACTAATAAATTAAATTTTAGTAAATATTACTTTAGTAAATATTACACATACCATGTGATAAACAATTTCTTCAGTACTGAAGTATGATTAAAAGTCATGTGTCCCCACATTAACTGGTGAATAATTGTTCATTATGAATAAAACTGATACTATCATATTTGAAAGTGTCATTTTTTTTTTCCCAAAATAAAGTCAGGCACAATTACACTTAAGAAGATATAAATAATGTGATGTAAAAAGCAAGTGATGCCTTTACATAATCAATTTTACTTTAATCTTGGCCAGAGCTTAATGTTATTATCATTTCTTAAGTGCTGATACCAGATGTCTAAAATTAAAAAAAAAAAAAACTAAAATATTTCAGATTAAATATGTAGAACCAAATTCCAAAGTCTTAAATTACTATATTGCACACCTGAAACTAATATAACACTGTTAACTAACTGGAATTAAAATAAAAACTTAAAAAAAAACAAAAAAATAAATAAAAATGGCTAAGTCTTACCTAATATTTGTAAAATATGAAAATAAATCATTTTTTCTAATAAAGCTAACTTTTGATTAGATTCCAAGTGTATACAACAGAACAGGGATAACAATGATATCATGGTAGATCCTGTATAATATATTAATTTACTGGCAAGGAGTTTTAGTCAAGTATACATCTTAATATTTTTTTGCAATCTATGTAAATTATTTTCACCTATCAATTATGTAGATACGTAATAACTTTTGCCCTGACAATACTATCAGCATCATAGTGGAAATTTTTGTGCAATTTTTGCTTAGTTGCTCTGACAAACAATCTTTTAACAGAAATTCCAAATGGACCATGTCTATCTGCCACATGCTATATGCATTAACTAAATATAATTCTCTACAGAGCCTTGTGGCACTGATTGCTTTGACAAATCTTGCTTTTGGTCAATCTCCATTTGTTTAATTTTTCAATAGGAAGAGAAGAAAGAAATGCTCTGCCCTTGAGCAGAATTAGTTACAGAGGATAGAAGGAGGATATAGTTCAGAGATGACAGAAGCTAAACAAGTGCTATGTCACAGCCAAAAAAATCCTTGAAATAATTAAATCAAAGAGTAAAATCCAATGTGCCTGGATCTTAAAAGGTCTTTGCAAAATTTTATATAACAGAAATATTGAATACTTTCATCTTACCAAAAATTTTATATTCATGTGTTCGTTTGAAAAATATTTAGTAAGGTACTATTCTAAGAGCTGCAGGTCAAGAAAGACAGACAAGGGGGTGCTGGGGTGGTTCAGTTGGTTAAGCGTCTGCCTTTGGCTCAGGTCATGATCTGAGAGACCTGGAATCTGCCTGGTCAGGCTCCCTGCTCAGCAAGGAATCTGCTTCTCCCTCTGCCTCTCCCCCCGACTCGTGTTCACACACTCTCTCTCTCTCAAATAAATAGATAAAATCTTTAAAAAAAAAAAAAAAAAAAGACAGACAAGGGTTGTCCTTTCCTAGAGCTGATTTCTCAGGGAGATGTAAGCCAGTAAGCAAATAGTATTTCTAAATAAGTATTTCTAATTACCAAGTGGTTTGGTAATTACAATTGTTGATGAACAACTTGTATATAAATATTTCAGTTGTTAACTGAATAGTGAATGCTAATGAATGTTGTGGATAAAATATAGTAGTGTGATGGTTTAAAGTTGGACTAAAGTAAGTTTGGAGGATGCAAGAAATATTGGCCAGAGGTGCATGAATGGTCTTCAGGGGAAGCAACGTTTAAAAGAAATTGAAGTGTTCAGATGATTGCAACAGGAACAAGAACGAATAACCTGGGTCTCTACAGTGTTTACATTCACACTATTGGTCAAAGTTATTTTCTATTTTTTGACAAAATCATTTATCATTTTATTTTAGAAAAATAGCTTGTAAGTATATGGGCAACTGTATGTACAAAGTCACATACTGAAGATAATAATTAAGAAATTAACAATGACTAAGAAGAGGTGACTTATCCTCAAGAAAAGTCCTGCCTAGTGGTCCCTGGCTGGCTCAGTCAATAGAGTGCATGACTCTTGATTTCAGGGTTGTGAGTTCAAGCCCCACATTGGGTGTAGAGATTACTCAAAACCAAACCAAACAAAAAAGGGCTGCCCAATTCACAGTGCTCACCATAGCACATACCCTCCCCAATGTCTATCACCCAGCCACCCCATCTCTCCCACCCCCTACCACTCCAGCAACCCTCAGTTTGTTTCCTGAGATTAAGAATTCCTCACATCAGTGAGGTCATATGATACATGTCTTTCTCTGATTGACTTATTTCGCTCAGCATAACACCCTCCAGTTCCATCCACATCGTTGCAAATGGCAAGATCTCATTCCTTTTGACGGCTGCATAATATTCCATTGTGTATATATACCACATCTTCTTTATCCATTCATCTGTCAATGGACATCTTGGCTCTTTCCATAGTTTGGCTATTGTGGACATTGGGGAGGGTATGTGCTATGGTGAGAGCTGTGAATTGTGCAAGACTGTTGAATCACAGATCTATACCTCTGAAACAAATAATACAATATATCTTAAAAAAAAAAAAAGAAGAAGAAGAAGAAGAAAAAGAAGAAAGCAGGATGAGAAGAATGAAGGGGGGGAAATCGGAGGGGGAGATGAACCATGAGAGACGATGGACTCTGAAAAACAAACTGAGGGTTCTAGAGGGGAGGGGGGTGGGAGAATGGGTTAGCCTGGTGATGGGTATTAAAGAGGGCACGTTCTGCATGGAGCACTGGGTGTTATACACAAACAATGAATCATGGAACACTACATCAAAAACTAATGATGTAATGTATGGTGATTAACATAACAATAAAAAAGGGCTGCCCAAACAAAATATAATGTGAGCCAGACATATAACTTTAACTTTTCTAATAGATACATTTTTTAAAAAGTAAAAATAAGTTTAATAACATGTTTTTATTTAACCTAATATATCTGAAGTATTATCAATATGTAATTAATATAATATTTTAAGGAGATATTTTACATTCCTTTTTGGTAATGTCTTCAAAATTCAGTGTATATTTTATGTATAAACCCATCTCCATCCAGACTTGCCACATTTCAAGTATTCAACAACCCCATGTGCCTAGTGGCTTTTATCTTAAACAGCACAGTTCTAGAATATATTTAATTGCAGAAGTCTAAAATCCGGGGAGGAAGAAACATAACTAGGTAAGTAAGCAAGCAGTATTCCAGGAGTTCAGAGTAGAATCTGAAGGAAAAATGGAGAGGTTTTTATTTAACAAGTATCTCTTTGGGAATAGAAATTAGATTAGATTAATTGCATTTATCAGAGACAAGCATATCAAAGTTTGCAAAAAAACAATCATGTGTCTACAATCCTCTTGACCAAAAGCAGTTTAACTTTAGAAAATAAAATTGTGTTGATCGCTATCAGAATGATGTGCTATATATAAATAAGTCCTTGAAAAAATGGCTATTTTTATTATGTACTTACTATGTAAATTATATAATATAAAAAACTGTCATATGAAAAACTGCCTGTCCATAACTGAAAAAAATGATATGCTTATGAGTTTCAGAAATATTTTTTATTAACCTTAGTGACTGAAAAAACAACTTAAAAAAACGAATCTTATGATCAAGGAGAACAAGAACAATATTTCACATGGAGATAGACATTCATGGTTTCCAACTATGCTTTATCTAAACTTAAAAAAAAGTATTTGTATAACAATTTTACTGTATTTCTACAGCCATTCATAAATGTGTGTGTGTGTGTGTGTGTGTCTGGGTTTCTGTGTGTGTGTGTGTGTGTGTGTAATCTCCAACCACTTTTTACCTCTAAAATTACAGGACAGGAACTAAGAGAAATAAAAATTATTTTTCTTGGGGAAAGTAGTTGATTGAATTGTATTGTTTATAGAAAACAATTATAGAAATAATAATAAAGGAAACACTAATGGCTAATGAAAAATAGACAATATTTACTTTAGTAATAGCAATGAAATATTTTGGGGTTATGATATCATATTGCTGATTATGTAAGTCTGAAAGTCAATGAATAGCAGCAAAGAAGAGTCAATAAAAGGAGGAAAAGGGGATACTTAACTTGTGGGATTATTGGTTCATAAGGAAATGAACATTCCTGAAGAATAGACTTTTGGTAATGAGGGAGAAAAAGTATATTCGGTACTATTAGATGATTTTTCTTTTTCTCAAAAATTGCTCACATAACACTGTTTCATCAAGTTATTCACAAAGGCTCTATTTATCAAATTAATGAATGGGTTGATAAATGACCCTAAATAATGGTTTCTCACAAATTATTTTTAAATAGTGTTATTCTGAGTAATTACAGAAAAGGTATTATTGATTTTGATTTTATTAGTCAAGTCATAGTCCCCCGTTTTTTGCCAAATATTTACATGAAAGTTACATGTTTGTAAGAATTCAAGACTATCATCAAATTATTACTTGATAGAGGGTGTCCTCTTTAAAATAATTACCACCGAAAATATAGTTACTGACAGGTTAGAAATTTTAATCAATTCATTGCATGATATTTAAAATGTAAAACTAAGCTTGTCTAATTGAATACATACCACAGCATATATATGTATATATAGTTATATTTATAAATACATACGCATATATACACAGGCATATACACACACATTCACACATATATACTGTATTTATTATGTGAACAGTATTTTAATACTTACTTTTCATGTAGAATGTATTATGTTTCCTTTAGAGATTTAAAAAAGACAGTACTAAATTACAGTACTGTGTTTCAAGAAAAAGAAAGATAAAAAATAGGCAATAGGGGGCGCCTGGGTGGCTCAGTCGGTTAAGCGTCTGGCTTTGGCTCAGGTCCTGATCCCAGGGCCCTGGGATCGAGCTCCGCATCGGGCTCCCTGCTCAGCGAGGAGTCTGCTTCTCCCTCTGCCCCTCACCTCGCTCTCATGCTCTCTCTCACTTTCTCGCTCTCAAATAAATAAATAAAATAAAATCTTTTAAAGAAAAGAGAAAAAAACAATTCTAAGCTCTTAAACCATGCGGAGTGAATCGCAGAAAATACGTCATTTTCGGTGAGAACTGCCCCCCCCCCCCCCCCAGGCGCCAGAGAAGCAGAGACTGGAAAGAGCAAGAAGTGGCTACTCCCCTCAGGCATGAGTGACAAGGGCAGGAAGGGTGCTTCAAGGGCTGAGGTTCTGGGTTCTCTTTGCAGAGGCAGAAAGAATGGTGAAAGAGGGAAACGTACCTTGGCTCTTGCCCTCTCCTCCCCATCAAATTCCCATTGGTAGAGCTCAGCGGGAAGGCAGCGGACACCGGGGCACAGGATACTCAGCTCATAGGTGTCAAACTCCTAGAACAGAGCAGGAAGAGGGTGAGGAACGAATCAGATGAAACCGGGCCTAGCTGCCAGCCCATGTTTGAGTGTTGTCATGATGTCAAAAGCTTTCCCAAAATGGTGGTAATAATTTAAATTAATGCAGGCTGTGTAAAAGTATTTCTTTGGGGGGCCCTGGGTGGCTCAACTGGTTCAGCATCTGATTCTTGGTTTCTGCTGGGGTCATGATCTCAGGGTCCTCGGATCCAGCCTCATGTCCAGCTACGGGCTGAGTGGGGAGTCTACTTGTCCCTCTCTCTCCGCCTTTCCCCCTCCCCCAGCTCATGCTCTCACTCTCTCAAATAAAAAAAGTCTTTCAAAGAAAAAAGTATTTCTTTTGAATCCATATGCACACCATTTGAAAATGTAATTTTATTTTTTTTTTAATCTTACGAATGTAAAATATCTGATTGAGTTTCCAACAGGAGGGCTTCAGGCAGGAAAAAGAAAATGATACCAGTGATAACCACAAAATTTTTGGAAGTAATAAAGAGCAAGAGAGATGGTAAGTATCTGGTTATGAATAAATTAATATTAGTTGGTAATATTTTATTTTAAATATTTGTATTATAGAGCTGCTTGATAATAATGATGCAAAAGATGGAAGGAGGTAAATGGAATTAAATAATTCTAGGTACTAGTATTTTAGGGGAAATAATAAATGTAAAAGTTTTTATATGGGATTGTTTTATATACTTATTTTAATATCTAGGATGCCACTAAATGTATAATAAAGTAATGACTCCTTAATAACCTACAGAGGAGAAAATAATTTATTTACAGACATACCTCAGAGATATTGCCAGACTACTGCAATGAAGTGAATATCTCACTAAAGTGAGTCAAATAAATTTGTGGTTTCCTGGCAGGTATAAAATTAGGTTTACACTATGCTATAGTCCGTTAAGCATGCAATAGCATTATATCTAAAAAAAAATGATGTACAGGGGCACCTGGGTGGTTCAATCAGTTAAGCATACAACTCTTGATTTCAGCTTAGGTCATGAGCTCAGGGTTGTGAGATTGAGCCCCAGGTCGGGCTCTGCACTGGGTGTGGAACCTGCTTAAGATTTTAAGTTTTCTCTCTCTCTCTTTCAAAAAAAAAAAAAAAAAATTAATTTAATTTAATTAAAAAAATACTTTATTTCTAGTAATACTAACCACATTGGAATTTTCAACAAATTGTTGTCTTTTTGCTGGTGGAGAGTCTTGCTTCAGTATTGTTGGTTGCTGACTGAGGAGGTTGATGGGGGCTGAAGGCTGGGGTGGCTTCTTAAAATAGGACAACAATGAAGCCTGACACATTGATTGACTCGTTCCTTCATGCACAATTTTTCTGTAGCATCCATTGCTGCTTGATAGCATTTTACACCCATAAGAACGTCTTTTAAAATTAGAGTCAATGCTCTCAAACTCTGCCTCTGCTTTATTAACTAAGTTTGTGTAATATTCTAAACCTTTTGTTGTCATTTCAACAATCTTCACAACATCTTCACTAGGAGTTGATTCCATCACTAGGAGTTGATTCCATCTCAAAAAACCACTCGGCAAGTGGAAAACAACTCCTTATCCATTCAAATGGAGCAGTGGGTGTTTTACGCAAACAATGAATCATGGAACATTACATCAAAAAAAAAAATCAATCTATTAAAAAAAAAGTTTGATCATGAGATGACAGCAATCCATCCCATCTTCAGGCTCCACTTCTAATTCTCTTGCTATTTCCATCACATTTGCAGTCAGAATACACCCAACACTTATCAATTAAGTTCTTATAAAGGAAATTTTCAACTTTTAACATTTGTGGGCCCTGCTCCTGGGCTCCCAAGGAAGCTATATTTTAGTATATACCAAGGTCAGAATGACTCCTCAAAACTTCAAAACATGAGTTCTGTTTCTGCTCCAAGCACACATTGTACATCTGCTTCATTAAAAATAATAACAATAATAATAATAACCAAAAAGGAGCATTCCAAACATAAAGATAAGGAAAACAAAAATCCTTCCTGGTTCCCATAAGATTAAAGTCATACAGCCTTGCACATACTAAAAACATAAGATAAAGTCTGTAACTTTCTAGACACAGAGACATGAAGTAAGCAAAAGCTGTTGGAAAAATGGTGCCGATGAACTTGCTCAATTCAAGGTTACCACAAACCTTCAATCTGAAAGAAAATGCAATATCTGGGAAGTGCAATAAAATGACATATACCTGTATATTACATTAATACAAAAAGAGTAAAAAAAATAGAATATTGGGCTGGATAAAAAATACAGTAAGAAAACTCTAAGGTGTGATATATTGCTGTAAATTTTAAAAAGGGGGTATGTAATGAGAAAAGAGTCAATTCATCAGGAAGAACATAAAAATATTAACATTGTATGTACCTGAAATTGCAACTTCAGCACATGTAAAGAAAAATTGACAGAACTAAAAGGAGTAGATTGATAAAAACATAGTTATAGATTTTAAAACACTATCCACAGTTTTGATAGAGCAGACTAATGTAAGTCAGTGAAGTATAGGAATAATCTGAAAATGGGAGAGAGAGAGGAGGGGATATGTGAGGGAGAAGAAGAGATCATTCACTGAGTAATGACACAAACATATTGTTTTCAAAGAAATATCCATTTGTCAAATTTAGTATAATCCATTTTTCAAATTTTGATCTTGCAAAGATCAAGAAAAATGGCTCTGCTGTTCATTTACTTTCTATTTTTTGTTTCTTCCAAACATAGGAATATAGAATTTTGATATCACTAAAGAGGATACCAAAATGGACTGAACACATATGAGAAGATGCTCAATTTTATTAGGCATCCTGCAAACAAAAATTAAAATCAAAGAGCAATATTGACACATAAGGAAATACCATGTAAGAAAATAACAATAGGCAAACAAAACTAAAAGATCCTGGCATTAACAATGTTAGTGAGCTCATGCAATCCCCTTACATATTGCAGACAGACCCATAAATTATTTTACCACTTCTGAAAACTGTTCAGCAGAATTTACTTCAGTTACATACCTTCTGATCCAGTAATTCTACCCTTAGGAATAAGCGCAACAGAAATGTGTATTTATGTTCATTATATCCGAATGTGTGAATGTTCATAACAGCACTGTTTGCAATTGCCCAAATTGGAAATGACAACAATATCCATCAGCATTGGAAAGGATAAATAAATTGTGAAGGAATATACAGTAATTCATCAATGAAAATAAATGAACTATTTTTATATGCAAACAATATGGGTGAATCCTAGAAACATAGTGTTGAACAAAACAAACTAGATACACATGAGTACACATAGTTCATTTTACAGACACCTCAAAAAAAAGGCAAATTTATTCTTTGGTTTTAGAAGTAACATTAATGTTAATTCTTGAGACTAGTATCTTAAAAGAGGCAATGGGCTTCTTTTCCTTGATCTGTATGCTGGTTCCACTTAGGGAATTCACTTTGCAAAAAATTAATCGATCTGTACACTTATGTATGATTTTTTAAATTTCATTAATTTAAATCAAGTAGTTATTTTATCATTGACATGAACCACAAACACTTAGACAATATCATTTTGTAGAAGATGGCCTTTCTAATAAGCAAATCTAATTTAGTGTATCCAATTATTATACAGAAAAAATTATTATTAGAAATATATAAAATGTATTATAATATAATAAATATATTATTATCATTATTATTATTATTTTAGAGAGGGATGGAAGAGGGTAGAAAGAGAGAGAGAGAGAATCTTAAGCAGGGTCCATCCCCAGTGCAGAGCCAGGCATGGGACTTGATCTCACAACCCCGAGATCATGTCTTGAGCTGAAATCAAGAGTCAGATGCTTAACCGACTGAGCCACCCAGCTGCCCCTATGCAGAGAAAAATTATTAGGAGCAAAGTAATATATTACAGCAGATGAAAAGAGATGTACATGTTAATGGACTAGATGATTCAATATTATAACAATATCAATCTCTCCAAAATTTTCCAAATAGTATAGGTCTAAATCATTTCTTAAATTTAGAATTTTTTTTTCCTTTCTTTACTTTTTCACTGTTTTCTTTGCTATATTATTATTGTTACCTTAAAATCCTGTGTTTGATAATTCCAATATCCAGATCTATTTCTGTCAGATATTTTTCTGAAGGTTGAAGTTTTTATAACTCTACCTCTTGGCATGCCTAATATATATGATTGATTAATAACCTATTAAAATTAGGAACTTGCATTTATCAAAATACACATAATGAAAGTGGTAACCCAAGCCAATTTAAAAAGATGCAACACATGTAATTAAAAAATAAATGATATCCAGAATATTTAAACAAATTATAAAATCATTTAAAAATTGAAAACAAAAGACTTAAAACATAAAACATAAAAGACATAGAGAAAATCTGATAAAAGGGAAAGATTAAAGGTTAAAAACTGAAGAAAATCTCAATCTTCATTATTAGTCATATAAATGCAAATGGAAAATTTACATGCAATGATGCAAAGTTCTAATTATTATTCAGTTAGTCCAAAAAATGTATATACTTGGGCATCCTAAATACCTGTGAGGTACAGAATGTTACCATCATTCCAGAATGTCTCCTCATTTTACTTCCCAAGAAATGTCACCCACTCCTACCACCAAGCAACCACTTTTTTAATTGCTTCCACCAAAAACTGGCTTTTCGTTTTTAGTAGTTTGTATGAATGGAATTATACAGTATATACTCTTTCACTCAGCTTCATGTTTTTCAGATCCATTAATTCAGTTGCATGCAGTAGTACTCTATTGCATTCTATTCCTGAATAGTTTTCCATTGTGTAAATATACCAGATATTGTATATCCATTTTCTTATTAATGAAAAACAGGATGGTTACAAGTTTTGGGCAATATAAAGAAAGCTGCTATGAATATACTTGTACAAAACTATTTATAAACTAAAGTTCTTAGGCACGGGATTGTTGGAGCATAGAAATGCATGTTGGTTTATAAAACACTACCAGTCAAAAGAAAAACCAAAACCAATCCAAAACCAACCAACCAACCAACCAACAAACAAAACACTACCAGCCAATTTTTGAAAGTGGCTGTATAATTTTATACTCCACCAAGAGAGTATGAGGCTTAGTTGCTCCAAATCCTTAACAACATTTGCTATAGTCTCTTTAATTTCTGATGTCTTGGTGATTGTATAGTGATGTTGCATTGTAGTTTCAGCTTGCGTTCTCTGATGACTAATGGTATGAAGCTTTTTAAAAATGTTTTTATTGGCTGTATGTGTAGCTTTCGTTGTGAAGTTTCTGCTCAAAAACTTTGCCCATTTATGTTGTGTATTTTGTCTTTTCATTATGAAGTTTGTAGGAATTCTTGTTTTATTTGGCTGTTGGTCTTATTTCACAGATTTTTTTGAAGACATATTTATTTTAATAACTGTGATTTAAGAACATGTGTGTATGTTCTATTTATCCCACCTGAGTTTAACGGAGCTTCTTGAATTTGTATGTTTATCTTTAATAAATTAAGAACATTTCAGCCATTATTTTCCCAAACTATTTTCTGCTCTATTTTTTTCCCTCTTCCTCTGAAAAAAATATTGCACATGTTACCCATTTTAATGCTATGTCACAAGTCCCTGAGTCTCTTCTCATTTAAAAATATATTTGATGTGCTTTATTCAAATTGTACAATTTCTATTAATCTACCTTAAAACTGACTAACGCTTTTTCATATTCATTCTTCTGTTAAGCATATCCAATGATCCTTTTAAATTTTAAATATTGTGTTTTTATAGAATATCTACTTGCTTCTTGTTACAGTTTTTTTTTTTTTTGCTCAGATATCCTCTCTTTTTATTAATTATAGGAATATGTTCTCTTAATTTCTAAGCATGATTATAATAGCTACTGTAAAATCCTTGTCTGCTAATTCCAACTTCTGGGTCAACCTGTAGCTGGTTTCCATTGATAATCTTCCCTTTTGAGTATAGATCATGTTTTCTTGTTTCTTCTTATGATAAGTTATTTTCAATTGTCCCTTGTTCATTGTGAAAGATTTAAACAAACATACATGATGGTTACCCAGTCTTTCTAGGAAAATAACCATATCAATGCAAATGCCAGATTTGTCATCACTTTTAAAAGAAAGAACATTTTATACTTTGGTAAGGTAGAGACTTTATTGTTGGAAGTCTCTAAGAGCACATGTAATAAAAAGCATTAAAATCCTTTAAAATTATAATTAGTACAGCTCCTTACTATTAAATTCCACTCATCTTTGCAGGTTATCTTCTTGGACAGGATCCCATCAAAACCCCTTGAGGACGGCTGACATTCTGTCATCCATTTGGCCCACAGACTACACATTCTGTCTCATCAAAGGACAAACATCTCACATAACCACATATTCTAGCCTGTGACTATCCTATAAGACACTTAAGAGGTCTTTTAAAATTGTGGTAAAGCACTCATAGCATAGCACTTACCATCTTAGTCATTTTAAAACCATATTATTTATTTTAAGTGTATAATTCAGTGGTGTTAAGCATATCCACATTGTAAAACAAAACAGTTCTCCAGAACTGTTTCATCTTGAAAATCTGAAACTCTCTACCAATTAAACACAACTCCCTTTTTCCCCTTCCTTCAGCCTCCAGTAACCAGCACTCTACTGTCTGTCGCTATGAATTTGACCATGTTCGATACCTCATACGGTGGAATCATGCAGTATGTGTCTTTTTTTCACTTATTATTTTTTCCACAAGGCCCATGTATGTTGTAGCATGTGACAAGATTTCCTTTCTTTTTAAGCCTGAATAAAATTTCATTGTAGGTACATACCACATTTTACTTATTCATAAAAAATTAAAAATTGAACTACCATATGATCCAAAGATGTCATCTCTGTCTCCAACTGAAGGCAGGATCTCAAAAAGATATTTGCGTGCCCATGTTCATAGCAGCACTATTCATGATAGCCAAGAGTGGAAACAACCCAAATACTAATTGATGGATGAAAGGATAAAAATTCAAGGGATTTTTTTTCAAATATGTTTACAAGAGCTTCTTTCTTTGTCTACATGGCAGCAGAATAAAGTAATATTTTCAGCCTATCGAATATATAAATTTCCCTACTAGATGGAACATTGTTTTTTTCTTTCACTTAGGTTTGCAACTAGAATATTGGAATATTGTTTCTGTATCTGACATTCCTGAGACACTTTAAGGCACAAAATGGGAAGAGAACAGTATGAATTTTGTATCAACATATATTCACTTAAATAGTAAACAAGTAGATTGCTTAAATATCCTGGATTGCTTAAATCATAAGAACATTTAAGTCAGAGTCTGGATCTCAAATCAAACAATACTTGCAGAATTCAAATATTATATTTTGCTGCATCTCTGATATGGAGACACTCAAGCCTTCTTAAGTTTTACTTCATTGCCAGTTTAAATTAAAAAGAAAAATTAAACAACAAAAGAGACAAACAAAAACTCCAGGGCATTCTTCATTTCTGTTTTTTTTCTGTTTTCCTCCTTAGGCAGAATCAGAGACGTTCCCATTAACTTCCTTTCTACTCACTAAATAGATTTTACAACTTTTGAAAAATATTAGATTTACTTGACAGGTTCTTAAAGCTCTGCTCAGCAGGAACTTCAACAATTCTCTCATCACTTACAATTGCTCCCCACAGCCTTAAAGCTAAAATTTACTACTGTACGCTCATTTCTCCAAAATGGAAGCAACTACTTTTCTGTTACAATCAAACTTAACGTTATTATCCAAATGTTTTTCACTAGAAACAGATCTGCTTTTGTTCAATCTGCTTATTTTCATTCCAGTATTTGGGAGCTTAAATTTACTGCATCAATTCTGAAAGAAAAATAGATCATGTAGAGAAAAGAAAGGAACTATAGGATTTTTTCAGTGACTTTCTCAGACAAAGATTGAGATGGAAATATAGAAAACAGATTAATTAAAATAAACATTAGCAAATAGAAATTAAGTTTTGGCACAAATAAATTTCAATAATATGACCAGGACATGATTCCATTTTTTAAGAAAAATAAAATTTATCTGTGGTTATATTGAGTGGTGAAATAATTGACTGGATCTAACACCCAACCATTAAACTCAACTTGTTCTTAAAAATAAAGAAATTTTAAGTATTCTTTGTTTGATTTATTGGGAGATATTCATTCACAACACATCCTTTCTGGTACCACCCACGTCACCCATTCACAAACACAAACATGCTCAACACACAAAGTGACTACTATACAACTGAGCAGCCAAGAGAATAAATCAGGGAATTTAACAGGAGTTACCTTTGTAAATTTGGTAAATGTGTACATTTGTAAAATGAGTAAACACATTTGAATTTTTTTTATTTGTGCACTGTCAGAGAGTCTTGATGAAGTCTATTTCATGATGGTCATTTCTGCATGGGGTTTTCATATATTTTTTCCCTGACTTTTATAATCTAGGTTATTTTGGATTTTAATTCTATATACTTTTTTTTTTCTCATCAGAGATAGTTGTGTTTTTTTTCTTTTTGACCAGCATAGATTGTCACCATAATATGAGACACTTTCACTTACCCTCTCTTATTGAAAAGTTCACCTTTCAAAGACCTTTTAATTCCTCTATTTTTTTGTTTAAAAGGCACTTGCCCTGAAGTTTTTGTTTGTTTGAAAATGTGTTTGATTTTTTTTTCCTCAAGGATTTGGGGACTCTAACCACTTTCGTTAAGTAAATTTTTCTCTACCCTGATAATAATTTGTCATATAATAACAAAACAAACTCAAATGTGTGTTGGGCTTGAGAATATCATTTTAATTCAGATCTGCCAGATTTGGGTTTCTGTGGCCATTATTATAATTATATCAAAAAGGCATTAATCTAACAAAAATAATATTTGAGGTTCTTGAGACAGAATAGTAAGTTGCAGCTTTCTAGCTCTCGCCATCTCCCTGTGATATTCAGAATAATTCTGAGAAATTTATCCATATGTGTATTGGATAGGAGTTCTCCCTTTCACATATACAGAGTTAAATAATTTCAATTTTAAGATTCAAACTTAATGAAGACATAGACTTACAGGACTCTTATTTTCAGATATGTACTAACTATAAAATATATACATCTGAAGACCTTTTTTGTTGCCTATGTGTTTTGGATATTTCCTTTGTTACTAACATTGTTATATTAGTCAATTCATTGATTCTGTATAATTCAAATTTCAAGAAGAATGCAGTACAAAGTAAATGGTCTTCTCTTTTGCAAAATATTAATCATAAAATAAATTGTATTCTTACCTAATGGATTCAAATAACTTGAAAGACATTGTAATCTGTGAGTAGCAAATGGAATATGAACACATTCCAACTGTCTAATCGGGAAATCTGGGGTGACCAAGAGCAGCTAGCTGAGCACAGGTGGTTGTTTTCTCAGGAGAACCCTTTGTCATCATCTTGAAATGAGGAAAGTGAAAGTGTCAGTTTTAGATATTTTTGGAATCTCTCATGTATGAAAGCCATCATATATCATAACTGAGATAATGGGAAGTAATTAATAAACTTCACTGGCTTAAATTAGTTGCCAGACGTATCTGATTCCCAAGTAAGCAGAAGAAAGGCAACAGAAGCCTTTAAACATGTCACAAGTTTACGGCAATTTACATTAACAGTCGCTCAATGCCCCAAATAATGTAATTTCAGAAACGTAAGTTATTTAATTTGAGTATTGAATCGTTTCATATTTTACCATTTTAAACATTTCATTTATTTCTTTCTGAAAAATAATAATAATAATTAGAAGCCTAAATAACCGATAGCAAATATGGACCAAATATACCAAATGCCTCAACTGTATAAACAAAAATTAGAATCAAAATAAGGTGAATGTAAAAATAAAATCCTAAATAGAAGTTTATCTGTTTTCAAAGAATAACATAAAAAAATAAATAAATAAAAGTAATGCAATTAGCAAATATTTTTAGGCTTCAATTCTGAAAACTAATTGCTAATGTAGTTAGCAAGTTATGCCTTGATATAGATCCTTCGTGGTCATTTTTTTAAAGATTTTTTTTTTTTAATTTATTTATTTGAGAGAGAGAGAATGAGAGAGAGCAAGCACATGAGAGGGGGGAGGGTCAGAGGGAGAAGCAGACTCCCTGCCGAGCAGGGAGCCCGATGCGGGACTCGATCCAGGGACTCCAGGATCATGACCCGAGCCGAAGGCAGTCGCTTAACCAACTGAGCCACCCAGGCGCCCCTTCGTGGTCATTTTAAATATAAGTGTTAGGAAAGTATGTTCAAATAAATAATCCTCTTTTCTTATGAGAAAGCCAAACTTGGCCAAAATGAAATACATTAATACGTTTTCTAAGTCACAAGCCTTTGTCAGTAAAAATACTAAATAGTGTCAATATAAACAACATGAAAAGCATGTTTTGTAAACATAAGATTTTTTTTTTCCTAATTGTTTTCCAATCATTTTCATTCTTCCAAATGGGAGCAACAAAAATACAAGTCTCAGCACCCCTCACTATCAATTAGGTTCTAATGCTGAAAATATTCCTAAATTGTTACATTGTTTTTAAGATGGCCTCATCTTAAACAGAAATTTTCAAATTAGATTTTCAAGTTCCACATGATACATCCCACCCTCACAATTCATAGATTCCAAGTTACTGGGATAGGATTGGTGCACTGGAGTTTTTGAATATATTCCCCAGGGTCTAATGTGCAGCTGGGTTATAAAGCCCTGTATGAGATAATATCTAGTAAAGTTTCTTTGCTTAAAGCAGGTACTTTTATTCACTCACGTAATAAATATTTTTTGTTCTGTAACTCTAAGTAGCACAAAGATGAACAAAACACTGTCCTCTTATAAAATAAACTTGTTTTAGTAGAAAAAAATGTATATAAAGATATCTATCTTTCTACTTATCTATCGATCTATCATCAGCCAACTTTGGTAATTTCCTCTCCTTTAAAGGTGCAATTAAATGACCCTCAAGTGTATATCCCAAACTAAAAAATAACTCAAATTCTTGAATGTTCTTCTAGTCCCTTGAATTCAGCATGACATAAACTAAACACATTATCATCTGTACTAAATTGGTTTCTGTTCCTCACTTCCCTATTTTCTTAAAGAAACTCTTAAGTTTCTTTAAGTTCTTAAGTTTCTTAAAGAAACTCTTCCCATTGGCCCAGTTTTATTATTTAATTGAACTTTTAGACTTTTCCATCTCCAACTATTCTGAGTCAATAAAAAAATACTTTAAGTTCCATTTCAAAAGTATCTTTTAGGTAAATCTGTCTTTGCTATTTCTACCGCCCACATGAAGATTCTTGTTCTCACTACTTCTCAACTTAATTATTTTGCCTACTGACCATAAGTGTTATGCTTGACATTGCCAATTATCACACTCTCAGAAAAAGTTTTAGTACTCAGTGGATCAGATTAAATTCATACCATTCTGTCTTTGTTTTAAGAATCTACACTGTGATTATTAGAGGAGTATTCATAGCCCATTGACAGATTTTGAAGCCCTCCTGTTTGCCTGTATATTAATTAAAAATGCAAGTCCTCTCCCAGACTTTTGTGCACAAACTCTGTGCAAATCCACAGTCTTTTTTTTTTTTTTTAATGCAAAAGTATAGGCTGCTCAGAGCTAGTTTTCCAGGGGAGTTATTAATGGTTTCTACAATTTATTTATAAAGTAAACCAGTGCATAATTATAACTCATTAAAAAGTCAAACCACATGTTGAAGAAATCCTGCAAACAGTGGTTGAAATCCTTTTAAACTCTATCATCTTGTATGCATATCAGTGTTAGAATTTCTGTAGCATTAAGGAATGTAAATGTTTATCATTCCATCAGAATTCTTTTCTTGAATTGGTCACACTTTTCTGTTTCTATTGTTACTTTAAATTTGATTTTCTTCAATTTGGCTTCATCATATTAGCATGCATTTACCCAACACTTTTGATGAGTTAGTATCAAGAGTTTTTTGTTATGTACTATTTTGATGAGAAAATTTTAAGATAAATATGCTTTGGAGTTTATATTAAATTATCTTTCCCAATCTTTTAAAAAAATTTGCATAGTGACACTTTTTTGTTATCAGAAAAGATTTTTTACTTGAAAAATGGAAAGGGCTGAAATCTGTTAGCCTTGAGAGATCTGTCCCACTCTGTGACTATAGTTATTTCTGGAATAGAAAGAGCATGGTGGTCAGTGTTAAACAGATGTGGGATCACATTCCAGCTGTGAATTTTATAAATACTTGATGAGCACTAATTATATAATAAGTAAAGACCATTTTTCCGTGCTTTATGGAGCCTGGCAATATTAAATAATATAACATTTACAAAATTCTTTGCACAATGCCTAGACCATGGTTGATGCTCAATAAATGTTAATTCTTCCTCTCTTATTGTATGGCAGAGACTATTTTTCAAGATTCATCCTTCCCTCTTCCATAACAATACAAATATAGATTTTTAACAGGAATAAAGACAGTTTCCAGGACTCTACTGCAAGTATGTGAAAGGGAACAAATCCTACCCAGGGGAGTCATAACAGAAGTGGTATGAGGAATTTCCAGGAAGGTTCCTTAAGCAGAGAGAATATAAATTTCTTTCCTTTCCTTTTTTTCTGTTGGCTGGAATGTTTATGTTATTCCTGGAACTTGAGGAACCACATTTGAGGTGACTTAAGAATGGAGACCTATTGGAGAAAAATAAAACAGAACACTCTTGGGTTTGTGAAATTGTCAAGATACAGGGCATGGAGCATGAGTTTTACATGAAAGAAGATATATGTCCTTTATCACAATAATGAGTTTCTGGTTACTCTCAATTAAAAATGACCCACTTTTGGGGTACTGGGTGGCTCAGTCGGTTAAGTGTCTGTCTTCTGTTCAGGTCATGATCCCCAGGGTCCTGGGATCAAGTCTTGCATTGGGCTCCCTGCTCAGTGGGGAGCCTGATTCTCCCTCTCACTCTGCCTGCTGGTCCCCTAGCTTATGCTCTCTCTCTCTCTTTTTCAAATAAATAAATAAAATCTTTTTAAAAAACCCACTTTGAATTTCCTTTTTTCTGTATCTGATGTAATATTATATTTCTCCTACAAGTAATACTTTACACAACTATATATGTATATATAAAGTATATGTATAAACAACTAAGTATGTGTGTGTATATATATATATATATAGGTTACATAATATAATACTATTATATATTATATTATATATAAAACAATTCTACTCATTTTTTTTAGATTATATTTTATCCTTTGGTAATTCAGTTAGTGTTTAATGAAGACTTACTATGTGGCAAATATATCTAAATTGTGTAAACACAAGAGTCAACTAGCCAGTCAAAATTCCCTTCCTCACGAATCTTATATCTAAGTTGAAGAAAATAGAACAATAGTAAACAAATGACTAAGGAAATTTATTTTATATTATCTGGTGATAAGGGTATGGCAAAAAAAGTCATTAGAAAAGAGAGATAGTTAATGTCGGGGTTGGGGGAGGGTTGGGGAGAAGTTGTACTTTGAAATAAAGAATTCAGGGAAGGCCTCAATGGGAAAATAGTAACTGTACCATGACTTGAAAAGAAATGAAAATATGTGGACACGTGGGGGAAGAGACTGACAAGTGTCAGTTTCCTGAGTTGGGAGCATGGCTGAGAATGGAGGAAAATCAAAGTGCTCTACTAAAGCTGAAAAAAAATGAGGAAAGTAAATGAAAGAAAGATTAATTCAGAAACATGAAAGAGGAGCTCAGATTCCCCACTGACTCTGTGATTTTGTTCTTGTTATTTTCCCTACCCGAGGGACATTTCAACACTGTTACTTTTGAAATTCTAGATGTCCTCCAAGTTCTCAAATGTACTTTCTTCTAGAAGCCTTTTCTCATACCCATTGACATCATCCTGATGATTTGATTGTACTTTAATACCTCTTGCTAAAGTCTGGCTATAACTAAGTAACTCTTCACCACCTCACCTGATAGACTGTTTCTTGAAGGTGCACATCAAATATACCATCTTTCATTCAATAGTAATTAGCACATCAAAAAATCTCTTCATATATGGAGATACAAATGTATATATGAATGCCTCTACTAGCGAACATATTATTTTATTATTTTACATTTTAACCCAATCCTTTTTTGGTAATTAGAATAATTGTTCCCTTATATTAGGCATGTTAAAATTCTAGCTAACTTATGCACAAAGTTGCTCGGTGGGGATGATCAAAGAGAAAAGTGTAATCATAGAAGTGTTTTCTTCAAGCTATAAATAAGAACTAATGAAACAATTCTACCTCAAGAGCACACTAATTACTGTTGTCTTTCCCTTGCCTGGCCTAGAAAAATATTGTCAGATCCCTGTTCTCTAAAAGTTTCCTCTTAGGAAATCGTGTTTTAGTGATGACCATGCTGTGTCTCCCATTTTACACACGCTTCTGTAATGTAACCTTGCCATGCCCACATCCGAAGGTAGAGTCTATTTCTCTAATTTTCAGGGGGTCCTGTGAGTTCTTTGCTAAATAGAGCATGTAATAACACCATGAGAGTTCTAGGCATAGCTCCTACCTGGCCTTGAAGCTTCATTTTGTGCCTTTTGGAAGCCAGCCATCATATTAAAAGTTTACTTTTTCTTCAACAACTATAATGTAAGAAGACTTTGGACATGGGGGGACTGAGAAAGATAATCCGTCATGAAGACAGAGAGAGACAAATGGGTACCAAGACACACAACATGTGAAGAAGCTACTTCATTAAGAGATTCTCCAGCCCCAGCCGTCCTGCTGCCATGTGGGCCAGAGACAAGTCATCCAGCTCTGCTTTTCCATGAATCCTCACTCTCCTTTGCACTTGCCCATAAACAAAACTTCTTTCTTAAAGATAATATTTTAATGTATTTTAAAGTAAACACTAACTTGTCTATTGTAGAGATATTTTAAAATTAAGATACCAGATTGGAAAGAAAAAATTCAAAAACTGGGCTCCTTAGTGGCTCAGTCTGTTAAGCGTCTGCTTAACAGTTTATTTACCACCTCTCTTCTCTTGTGCCATTCTGGTAAATTCATTCAGGCAGACTGCAATGATGTTTCAGAGCCTAAATAGATGACCATTATGTGGAAGAAAAAAATCAGTTAATATCTAACAGTAAACACACACACAGACACAGACACACACACACATACATGTTCTATAAATATTTTAAGGCTCATTCATGTCTCTTCCTGTTGAGCAGTGGTTCAGAAAAATGGGCCCTGCCCCCTGAGGTTCTGATTTAGGAGGTCTGGACTGGGACCACTAATTTACATTTACAACAACTTCCTGGGTAATGTTGGTTCTGCACATCCAGGAATAACTGTCTTACAATCCAACTGATACTGTATCTTCCAGTTGTCAGTCTATAGTAGGTGACTAAATAGCTACTTTTATTATTGTTTGCAATGAGATGGATTTCATATGATATACCACCTGCCAAAAATGCCTTACAGTAGTTTTAATCTCTCTGTGTTCAGAACCTGTTCTACAGAAAAAAAAGCTTTTCATGGTGTCATAATGAACCTGAGGGTTTGTAGCAAATCTTGATCCATTTCCATGCATTATTTTTACTTCTTATTGTAAAACCCCACCAGGAATTAGAGCCCCCTCCAAGCGAGACTAAAGTTCCATTGGCTTCATTGTCCCCACAAAAATCTTTCAATAAAGAAAATCTTTTATCAACCTGCAAGGATATCATTATTTCTCTGAGGAATGGAAGGGATAGAAACTAAATCCATCACAGAAAAACGACCAGCAGAGAACTGCTCCCCTCCACCCTTGTCACATACACAAACAAACACACAAAATTGGTTTCAAGGTTATTATGGCCCATTAGAAGTTGAGCTTAAAATTTTCTCTAGCCAACAAAACATAGAGAAGTAATTTTTTATGAATACTGATTAAAGCTTACATTTTTATATTTTTTAATAAAAGTGAGAATGTCATCTATTATCAATTCACATGGGCAGGAAAATATTACCCTATGAATTGAAATCCTTGTGGTGATGTGGCAGAAACCATCTAATGAATTATCAACATAACACAGATTAAGATTCTTAAGATATTTAAGAAATAATAAACCATATAGAAGAGAAGCAAAGAAGTCTTCCTTCTTTCAACCATTCTTAATTTTTTAAATATTATTTATCATAGGGAAAAGGAGGGAAAACTGAAGGGTGGGAAATCAGAGAGGGAGACAAACCATGAGACACTATGGACCGTCGGGGAAACAAACTGAAGATTTCAGAGGGGAGAGGGTAAGGGATGGGGTAGCCGGTGATGGGTAGTAAGGAGGACATGGGTTGTGATGAGCACTGGGTGTTATACGCAGCTAATGAATCACTGAACACTACATCAAAAACTAATGATGTACTATATGAGGGCTAACTGAACATAATAAAAGAATTTATTTATCATAATTGTCTAGAAATGTATTCAAGCACACATATATGAGTTCTATTGCCTTTGTCCTACAAACCAATTACATATAGCTTTACAAACACACTTTTCCTGAAGTGAGCAGTTCCCTCCATTAGCCTTGTTGGGAGCATCCAATATCATAGCAATTACAGAGAGACTGTTCAATGCATACTAATTAGTAACAAAAATCAATGAGACTTGGCACTACCTTTTTGTATAAAGACCATGATTTCCATTATCATGTCATTATGGTCATTATTTGGTAATTCTTGCTATGAATTCTGATTGATCTTTAAAATCTAGAACATAGGATAACTTACGGCTTGGCATAAAAGGAATAAATCTTCTAGTGTGTTCCCTAGAGTTTCCTTCAGATTTTATGTTACAAAAGCAGGCTCTTTGCCATCTAGGTGGTAAGCAAAAGAAGAGATTTTTTTATAAAGTTATGGGATGCCAGTTTCCAGCTTTGCTTCCTGAAATTTTATAAACCAGGGAAGCAGAACTACTGTGAATATTACTAAATGAGGGACTGCAGGAGGTAAATCATGCACACTTCAAATAAGGGATTGCAGGAAGTAGGTCATTCACACCTCTGAGCAGAGACGGGGTAAAGAGGTCTAGAAAAAGAGCAAAAGGGTCACGGGGAAGTCACTCATCAGCGCTCTTGAAGCACTGGGATCTGCAGACAAATTGGAGCCTTCTGGATGGTCTCAATGCCCCAAAGGTACCATCAAGAGACTTTAGCGGGCGCTGTTGCCTTGTGCCCACTGGTGGATCTGGGGCCACTGTGGTCCCCTGCTTCACCTGCAACTTCCAAACATTATGGCAACGTCTCTTAGATCAACTCTAACTCAGAACTATACAGAGAAGGGCACTGTGGGAAACCTGGTTCCAGGTTAGACACTGTGCGAAATCATCCCATGAAGCATTACTGCTTTCTGCTCTCTTACTAAAATCATGTACATGTTTGTTCCCATGTGTAAATGTAGTTATCAGTGGCTAAATTTTTTGGTTTAATTACATGTAATAAATATAAAATCAAATATAAAATTTGATTACATGTGATAAATATAAATATAAAATGTAATAAATACTATATATAATATATTGTGTATATAATATAATAATGTATATAATAAATATAAAATATACATGCAATATATAAAAACATATATTCATATACTAATGCATATATTCATATACTAATATATTTATTATTACTAATATGATACTAATATATGAAAATACTAATAATTCATATAATACTAATATATTTATTATATTTATTCATATACTATACTAATAGTATATGATAATTAGTATATGAATATGTATATATATTAGTATATGAATATATATTTTATATATATATACATCAATAAACATGTAAATAAGATATTTTATGTTTCATGCACAGACACATACACACACACAGTAAAGATCAAGGCTGGTTCCATAGGGGTCTTCAGTTACTCCATCATTTCTTTCCTTTTCTGTTTATGAGAAAAATTCATTAACATTATCACTGATCTCTCGGGTGATGAGGTTTTATTTTTTGCGTGCTAAAACACAAACAATGGTACAAATGGTAAAATGTGTTTCCAGTGTCTTTTAGAAGTATTGGTATATAATAACTATGTATTTTTTTGAAACATTATTGAGGACCTTCTTCACTTTTTACAATTTTCTAACAGCCCAGTAAAGTGTAAATGGCCTTGGTGGAATTCTGACTAAAGACATTTATAAATGAGCTTGTATTCAGCTTTGCAGATTCTAAGACAAAGTGATCTTAGTTGGACCAAAACAACACTTCAGCTAATTAAAGAAAATTAGGTAAGCAAACTAATTGGGTGAGATTTGTTATTTAAGTAGTTGTGGGGTTCACAGCAGGTGATGTGCACTGGCTGGGAGAATGAGCAAGAAGGATTATGCTAATGAGTTAAGATGTTAATTTACAATCCTGGTGAAAAAATATGTTATTCCCCCATTCAGAATGCTAAAGCAAAATAAACATGCTTGGAAAAGAGCATGCACGAATATAAGGAAAGCATAAGGGTGCTAATGTCAACAAATGTTTTTCAATACTTAACTCCTTGTCACAGAGGAACGGTGTGATCAAGGCATATTCACATACATCTTGGAAAAACGGTATCTGGTGAAAAACATTGACCATAAAGACACTTTTATGAATTCTCTTTCATCTAGTTCAGAAAAAAAAAAAATCAGTGATGATTGTTCATTACTGTAGTCTGATCTTACAGATACAGTTATTACATGTAACGTGATACAATGAGTTGAATTCTTGAATAGATTCTATAGTTCCTTAATTTTAAAAATGAGATTCTGAAAATATGTATTGGGCACTGGGATTCAGAAGGGTGTAAACACTTCCTGAACACAAATTATGATAAACTATATTATTTACAGCAAATTTTTTCTCTTTAAAACACTAGCTGAAACTCCTTACTAAATAAACCATAAGCTGGAGAAAAGCCCTATTTCATCTAATAAAAAAAGATTAGTTTTGAACTTTACGGATATTACAAAAATTAAGCTATAAAATAAAAAAAATCAATTATCATTGAACAGCATTTCCATCCATGTAAGTTACTTCAGTTCCTTGTATGACTATAAAAAATGTATATTCCTTCTTCCATTTCCATAACATATGGATTTTATAGCAATGACTTGAAGAAAAGTTGAATTTAGCATTTTAAGAAAATATTTGGGAAAGGGAGAGAAAGTGTGTATGTGTGTGTGTGTGTGTGTGAGCGCGCGCGCACGCACACCCGTGTGTGTATGAGAGAGAGAGAGAGAGAAAGAAAGTCTGAGAGAAACAGCAAATGAAAGCCAGAGGGAGAAAGAGCGAACATAAAGGGATTTCTGTCTCTTGCTGCTTATTCTAAAGACAAGGATTGTTTTTAGCTATTGGGATCTAAGATCTTGACTAGCCCATCAATTTCATATTCCATATCTGATTTCCCACAATCGCAGTACCAAAAGAAATACTTTTCCTGATTAATCTTTAAGGCATTGTATTTCCTAGATTTTCTTACTTAGGGCTTTAAACTAAAGTAGCTAGGTAGAAATGATCTCTATGGAAACCATAGAGTAACGCTAAATACCTTAGAGATATCTAATATGATTTTTTATTTCCCTTTAGAGTCTACATTAAACCTGTTGTTTTCTGAAGCACAGTTAAGAAAAAGGTAGTTTTCGTAAAGAAAATAATTTAGAAAATTCATAATTCACAGAAATGTAAGAAATATCTGAAAGGTTCTAATTATTTTTCCCACCTCTACATTCTCTGTTAAAACAACATGCTATGTTGAAGGTATCAATAAATGAAGCTCTGTTTGTTATACAAAGTAAAAAATGCAGTTAATTCTAATTGTTGTGATATTACAAATGGTATTTTCTTGGGGCACCTGGGTGACTCAGGCAGTTGAGACTCTGACTCTTGATTTTGGTTCAGGTCATTATCTCAGGGTCTGAGTTCAAGCCCCACTCTGTACTCAGTTGGGAATCTGCTTGTTCCTCTCCCTCCTCTTCTCCCTGTCCCCCTGCACGTGCTCTCTCTCTCTCAAATAAATAAATAAATAAATAATAAAAATCTTTATAAACACACACACATAAATGGTATTTTCTCATAACTCAAGCCTATTCTGTCAGGATGACCAAGTTCTGTAGCAAAGGCTCGTGAGAACCCAGGTTTAAAACTCACCAATTAATCCTTCTTATCCTTCATTACCTGCCTTTATACTTACACCATTTGAAAACCTACTTCACTACTTTATTCCATGGTGTTCACAGGTATAAGAGAAAAATAGTAGCTTGAGTACCCAGTCATCTAAAATCCTATTTTAATAATTCTGGAAATGTTGGTTCTTTATAAATTAACTTGCTAATTACTCAGAATTGTTTTAGCCTTACCAGAATAAATGAAGTTTTCTATAAAGCTTCTCAGTGAACTATAGCTTACTTTTGAAGCTGTGAGAGGACAAATCAATCATTATTTATGCTGGTCCATTCACATGGGAGGATCTTTATCATCTTGGTTTTCAACACATAGTGGAACATTTACTTTCCGCTGAAAGTAGAATATTTCAAGTCACCTATAAAAAAACAAAATAATTTTATGTTGGGTCATCTACATTTTGTAAGAAAATAGGTGGACTTTTTGTCTATAGGGATCTTTGGAAATAAGCCCCAAGTTACAGAAATTACTGTACACCTCCCATAGACACACACATACACAGAGCTTCAGAATTTCACTTGTTAATTATGACAACATATGTTGATGACATAAAGTATATTATACCATTCTTTAGTTACTTTTTAACCTGAATTAATTTGCTCTTTGCAATAAGCATATGAGTCAGCTATCATTATGTTTACCTTCAGACAAGGAAATCAAGGCACCATGATTAATTAAATTACCCAATGTCATTCAACAGTCAAATGGGTTTCCAAGTATCATAACTCAAGCAGTCTGGCTCCCAAACCAGATTACATAAATGCTTATCAAATTCTGCAGATTAATTTTTAATTTAGGCACATATGGTAGTGTTGAAATTTTATACTATAATCAGTTAGTCTACTTGAATAAATTCATATTCACAACAAGGATAAAGATGTAGATGTAGGTGCATATACACACATGCGTGGAGATACAGAGCTAGAGATAGATATAGGCATTGTTAGGTGTGGGACTTCGTTGTGAATTTTTGAGATAACTAATATAATTCATCAATTATCTTTTGCGGACACACATGAAAGGAATAACACCAATTATAAAGACATCAAAGTGCTTTCACTGAAAATAAAACCATAAAGGCAACATTCAGAATTTTATTCCCCAACTGCGTCCCATATGCCCACATATGCATTTGCTTTATTATAGAATTATATTGTACTAATAATAGCTGTTTATCTTTGCATTTTTATATGTTTTGGGTCATATTTTAATGTAAATTTTTATCATGAATACAATTTCCACTGGAAATGTAAAATTCACCAATCATTTATTTAAAAAAAAAGGCACAGGAGAACTTCTATGGCAAAACAGCATCTTTTCTAACATTGTGTGTATATTTTTTTGCAACAACACAATTAGTTAAAACTTGACAATAGACAGGAATAAACAAGAGCAAAATACAAGCAACTTTCAAGCAACCAAATGCCAGTGTTTGCTCATTACAGCTTTAATAAAGCAAAGCATTTGTAATTGTTTGAACTCCTAGACACTGAAGTGTTATAGAAGCCACCACTGAAAGCAAAACTCTCCCATTCAGCTTATGTGGGACTATATTTACAGTGAAAAAAATAGGGGCACCTGAGTGGCTCAGTTGGTTGATCATCTGCCTTCAGCTCAGGTCATGATCCCAGGGTCCTGGGATCAAATCCTGCATTGGGCTCTCTGCTCTGCAGGGAGCCTGCTTCTCCCTCTGCCTGCCACTCCCCCTGCTTGTGTGCGCGCACTCTTTTTCTGTCAAATAAATAAATAAATAAATTTTAAAAATGAATAAATAAAATAAAATGAAATGAAACAAATACCAGTGCTCGATTCTTCTGATGCAATAAGAGTTTGACAATGTAAATAAAAAGTCAAATCAAAATATACCCTAAATCTCTAGTGTATGGCTTTGTTCTAGTCTCCTGCCTGATCACATTCTCTCCCTTTTTTTTTCTTTTTTTTTAAATCCTCTCTTTTCTTTTTTCAAACAACTTCCTATCAATTCCTTTTATAAAATCTTTTATAATTTTCATCTTTACAGTCATATTCCATCCCTTCATCACATTTACCCTTATTTTTGTACATACATAAGATTTTCTTTCTTTAAAATTTTGGGAGGCACTTTCTTCTAACAGACCAAAATACACCAAAAATCTAGTGTGTGGCACTGATCTATGCACCAGCCTGATCATATTTGATCATATTCTGTTTTTTTTGTTTTGTTCTGTTTTTGTTTGTTTTTATCTTTTTCTTTTTCTTTTTTCTTTCTTTCCCTTTCTTTTCCCCAGGCTTCAGGTCTTTTCTGATTTGTTTAGAGTATATTTTCTGGGGACATTGTTACCCCGTTAGCATTTTGTTCTCTCATTCACCTATTCTCCTCTGGACAAAATAACAAGACGGAAAAAAATCACCTCAACAAAAAGAACAAGAGGTAGTACCGACTGCCAGGGACCTACTCAATACAGACATTAGTACGATGTCGGATCTAGAGTTCAGAATCATGACTTTAAAGATACTAGCTGGGCTTGAAAAAAGCATGGAAGTTATTAGAGAACCACTTTCTGGAGAAATAAAAGAACTAAAATCTAACCAAGTCGAAATCAAAAAGGCTATTAATGAGGTGCAATCAAAAATGGGGGCGCTAACTGCTAGGATAAATGAGGCAGAAGAGAGAATCAGTGATATAGGAGACCAAATGATGGAAAATAAAGAAGCTGAGAAAAAGAGAGATAAACAACTACTGGATCACAAGGGCAAAATTCAAGAGATAAGCGATACCGTAAGATGAAACAACATTAGAATAATTGGGATCCCAGAAGAAGAAGAAAGAGAGAGGGGGCAGAAGGTATATTGGAGCAAATTATAGCAGAGAACTTCCCTAATTTGGGGAAGGAACAGGCACCAAAATCCAGGAGGCACAGAGAACCCCTCTCAAAATCAAGAAAAATAGGTCAACACCCCGACATCTAATAGTAAAACTTACGAGTCTCAGACACAAAGAGAAAATCCTGAAAGCAACTCGGGAGAAGAGATATGTAACCTACAATGGTAGAAACATTAGATTGGCAACAGACCTATCCACAGAGACCTGGCAGGCCAGAAAGGACTGGCATGATATATTCAGAGCATTAAATGAGAAAAATATGCAGCCAAGAATACTATATCCAGCTAGGCTGTCATTGAAAATAGAAGGAGAGATAAAAAGCTTCCACGACAAACAAAAACTAAAGGAATTTGCAAACACAAAACCAGCCCTACAAGAAATATTGAGAGGGGTCCTCTAAGCAAAAAGAGAGCCTAAAAGCAACATAGACCCAAAAGGAACACAGACAATATACAGTAACGGTCACCTTACAGGCAATACAATGGCACTAAATTCATATCTTTCAATAGTTACCCTGAATGTAAATGGGCTAAATGCCCCAATCAAAAGACACAGGCTATCAGATTGGATTAAAAACAAGACCCATCGATATGCTGTCTGCAAGAGACTCATTTTAGACCCAAAGACACCCCCAGATTGAAAGTGAGGGGGTGGAAAACAATTTACCATGCTAATGGACACCAAAAGAAAGCTGGGGTGGCAATCCTTATATCAGACAAATTAGATTTTAAACCAAAGACTATAATAAGAGATGAGGAAGGACACTATATCCTACTTAAAGGGTCTATCCAACAAGAAGATCTAACAATTGTAAATATCTATGCCCCTAACATGGGAGTGGCCAATTATATAAGGCAATTAATAACAAAAGCAAAGAAACACATTGACAACAATACAATAATGGTGGGGGATTTTAACACCCCCCTCACTGAAATGGACAGATCATCTAAGCAAAAGATCAACAAGGAAATAAAGACTTTAAATGACACACTGGACCAAATGGACTTCACAGACATATTCAGAACATTCCATCCCAAAGCAACAGAATACACATTCTTCTCTACTGCCCATGGAACATTCTCCAGAATAGATCACATCCTAGGTCACAAATCAGGTCTCAACCGGTACCAAAAGATTGGGATCATTCCCTGCCTGTTTTCAGACCACAGTGCTTTAAAACTAGAACTCAATCACAAGAGAAAAGTTGGAAAGAACTCAAATCCATGGAGGCTAAAGAGCATCCTACTAAAGAATGAATGGGTCAACCAGGAAGTTAAAGAAGAATTTAAAAAAATTCATGGAAACCAATGAAAATGAAAACACAACTGTTCAAAATTTGGGATGCAGCAGAGGCAGTCCTAAGAGGAAAGTATATAGCAATACAAGCCTTTCTCAAGAAACAAGAAAGGTCTCAAATACACAACCTAACTCTACACCTAAAGGAGCTAGAGAAAAAACAGCAAATAAAGCCTAAACCCAGCAGGAGAAGAGAAATAATAAAGATCAGAACAGAAATCAATGAAATAGAAACCAAAAGAACAGTAGGCCAGATCAACGAAACTAGGAGCTGGTTCTTTGAAAGAATTAACAAGATTGATAAACCCCTGGCCAGACTTCTCAAAAAGAAAAGAGAAATGACCCAAATCAACAAAATCATGAATGAAAGAGAAGAGATCACAACCAACACCAAAGAAATACAAACAAGTATAAGAACATAATATGAGCAACTATATGCCAGCAAATTAGATAACCTGGAAAAAATGGATGGATTCCTAGAGATGTATCAACTACCAAAACTGAACCAGGAAGAAATAGAAAACCTGAACAGACCTATAACCACTAAGGAAATTGAAGCAGTCATCAAAAATCTCCCAACAAATAAAAGCCCAGGGCCAGATGGCTTCCCAGGGGAATTCTACCAAACATTTAAGAATTAATACCTATTCTGAAACTGTTCCAAAAAATAGAAATGGAAGGAAAACTTCCAAACTCGTTTTATGAGGCCACCATTACCTTGATCCCAAAACCAAAGACTCCATCAAAAAGGAGAATTACAGACCAATATCCCTGATGAACACGGATGCAAAAATTCTCACCAAAATACTAGCCAATAGGATCCAACAGTACATTAAAAGGATTATTTACCACGACCAAGTGGGATTTATCCCTGGGCTACAAGGTTGGTTCAACAACCGCAAATCAATCAATGTGATACAATACATTAACAAAAGAAAGAATAAGAATCATATGATCCTCTCAATAGATGCAGAAAAAGCATTTGACAAAGTACAGCATCCTTTCTTGATCAAAACTCTTCAGAGTATACGGATAGAGGGTACATACCTCAATATCATAAAAGCCATCTATGAAAAACCTACAGCGAATATCATTCTCAATGGGGAAAAACTGAGAGCTTTCCCCCTAAGGTCAGGAACGCGGCAGGGACGTCCACTATCACCACTGCTATTCAACATAGTATTAGAAGTCCTAGCCACAGCAATCAGACAACAAAAAGAAATAAAAGACATCCGAAACAGCAAAGAAGAAGTCAAACTCTCACTCTTTGCAGATGATATGATACTTTATGTGGAAAACCCCAAAGACTCCACCCCAAAACTGCTAGAACTCATACAAGAATTCAGTAAAGTGGCAGGATATAAAATCAATGCACAGAAATCAGTGGCATTCCTATACACCAACAACAAGACAGAAGAAAGAGAAATTAAGGAGTCGATCCCATTTACACTTGCACCCAAAACCATAAGATACCTAGGAATAAATCTAACCAAAGAGGCAAAGGATCTGTACTCAGAAAACTAAAAAATACTCATGAAAGAAATTGAGGAAGACACAAAGAAATGGGAAAGCATTCCATGCTCATGGATTGGAAGAACAAATATTGTGAAGATGTTAATGCTACCTAGAGCAATCTACACATTCAATGCAATCCCCATCAAAATACCATCCACTTTTTTCAAAGAAATGGAACAAATAATCCTAAAATTTGTATGGAACCAGAAAAGACCCCGAATAGCCAGAGGAATGTTGAAAAAGAAAAGCAAAGCTGGTGGCATCACAATTCCGGACTTCCAGCTCTACTACAAAGCTGTCATCATCAAGACAGTATGGTACTGGCACAAAAACAGACCCATAGATCAGTGGAACAGAATAGAGATCCCAGAAATGGACCCTCAACTCTATGGTCAACTAATCTTTGACAAAGCAGGAAAGAGTGTCCAATGGAAAAAAGACAGTCTCTTCAACAAATGGTGTTGGGAAAATTGGACAGCCACATGCAGAAGAATGAAACTGGACCATTTCCTTACACCACACACAAAAATAGACTCAAAATGGTTGAAAGACCTAAATGTGAGGCAGGAGTCCATCAAATCCTAAAGGAGAATACAGGCAGCAACCTCTTCGACCTCAGCCACAGCAACTTCTTCCTAGAAACATCGCCAAAGGCAAGGGAAACAAGGGCAAAAATGAACTATTGGGACTTCATCAAGATAAAAACTTTTGCACAACAAAAGAAACAGTCAACAAAACCAAAAGACAACCGACAGAATGGGAGAAGATATTTGCAAATGACATATCAGATAAAGGGCTAGTATCCAAAATCTATAAAGAACTTATCAAACTCAACACCCAAAGAACAAATAATCCAATCAAGAAATGGGCAGAAGACATGAACAGACATTTTTCCAAAGAAGACATCCAAATGGCCAAAAGATACATGAAAAAGTGCTCAACATCGCTTGGCATCAGGGAAATCCAAATCAAAACCTCAATGAGATACCACCTCACACCAGTCAGAATGGCTAAAATTAACAAGTCAGGAAATGACAGATGTTGGCGGGGATGCGGAGAAAGGGGACCCCTCCTACACTGTTGGTGGGAATGCAAGCTGGTGTGGGCACTCTGGAAAACAGTATGGAGGTTCCTCAAAAAGTTGAAAATAGAGCTACCCTACGACCCAGCAATCGCACTACTGGGTATTTACCCCAAAGATACAAATGTAGGGATCCGAAGGGGTACATGCACCCCGATTTTTATAGCAGCAATGTCCACAATAGCCAAACTGTGGAAAGAGCCAAGATGTCCATCAACAGATGAATGGATAAAGAAGATGTGGTATATATATACAATGGAATATTATGCAGCCATCAAAAGGAATGAGATCTTGCCATTTGCAACGACGTGGATGGAACTGGAGGGTGTTATGCTGAGCGAAATAAGTCAATCAAAGAAAGACATGTATCATATGACCTCACTGATATGAGGAATTCTTAATCTCAGAAAACAAACTGAGGGTTGCTGGAGTGGGGGGTGGGGTGGGAGGGGTGGGATGGCTGGGTGATAGACATTGGGGATGGTATGTGCTATGGTGAGCGCTGTGAATTGTGCAAGACTGTTGAATCACAGATCTGTACCTCTGAAACAAATAATGCAATATATGTTAAGAAAAAAGAAGAAAAAGAAGATAGCAGGAGGGGAAGAATGAAGGGGGGAAATTGGAGGGGGAGACGAACCATGAGAGACGATGGACTCTGAAAAACAAACGGAGGGTTCTGGGGGGGGTGGTAGGATGGGTTAGCCTGGTGATAAAGAGGGCACATTCTGCATGGAACACTGGGTGTTATGCACAAATAATGAATCATGGAACACTACATCAAAAACTAATGATGTATGGTGATTAACATAACAATAAAAAATTAAAAAATAATTACCTTTTTTAGCTGATTTTCCCCACCTGTAGGCTAACATAAATTTTCTGAGCACATTTAAGATAGGCTAGGCTAAGCTATGATGTTCGGTAGATTACGTGTATTAAATGCATTTTCTACTTACAATATTTTGAACTTATGATGGGTTTATCAGGAGGCAAATCCGTGGTAAGAAAAGTTAATTAACTAAAGACCACTAGATAAAAGAGATCTACTGATGCAATGTACCAAGGGTGAGTATCTCAGAGGAATGGTGAAAAGCGGCTACTCAAAATGGAGGTGGGAAGGGTCTTGTATAAGCTTTGGGCTCCCACTAAAAGATCTAAGGAAAGTGAAGGTAAGTTCCAGATTGGTTTCTGTTCCTGAGATAGTATTAGAAGACGTGAGAGTTTGATCAAGGATTGAGTACTGTTACAAATTGAAGACAGCTTAGCTTTGGTTGAGTTGGGTAACCCCACTAAAGGATGGGACAGCAATGTCAACACTTCCATACATCACCTGTAATCCCCATCACCTATTTAACCCATCCCTCCACCCATCTCCCATCTGGTAACCCTCAGTTTGTTCTCTAACCATCAGTTAAGAGTCTCTTTCTTTCTTTTTTCCCCCATGCTCTTTTGTTTTGTTTCTTAAATTCCACATATGAGTGAAATCATATGGTATTCATCTTTCTCTGACTTATTTCACTTAGCATAATACTCTCTAGTTCCACCAAAAAATTGCTAGAACTGATGCACATATTCAGTAAAGTTGCAGGATACAAAATCAATGTACAGAAATCCGTTGCATTTCTATACACCCATAATGAAGCAGCAGAAAGAGAAATTAATCAACAAAACTAAAAGACAACCTATAGAATAGGAGAAGATATTTACAAATGACATATCTGATAAAGGGTTAGTATACAAAATCTATAAAGAACTCATAAAACTCAACACCCAAAAACCAAATAATTCAATTAAGAAATGGACAAAAGGCATGAATAGGCAGTTTTCTGGGGCCCCAGAGTGGCTCAGTCAGTTAAGCATCTGACTCTTGATTCCAGCTCAGGTCATGATCTCAGGGTGCTGGAATGGAGCTCTGCTTTGGGCTCTCCACTCAGCGGAGAGTCTGCTTAAGGCTTTATCTCCCTCTGCCCCTCCCCCTGCTCACTCTCTTTCTCTCTCTCTCTCTCTCTCTCTCAAATAGATAAATAAATCTTAAAAAAAGAGACATGGATAGACATTTTTCCAAAGAAGACATACAGATGGCCAACAGACATATGAAAAGATGGTCAACATCACTCACCATCAGGGAAATAAAAAACAAAATTTTTAATTGCAGTTTGTTTCATGTTCACATGATGAAAAAAAATGAATCACCAATTAATCTTCTTGTATGTGATTATCTAGAAGAAATAAAGGAATCCAGGCAGAGTAAAAGGTCCACTTTGCCTCAGCTAAAACCAGTCAAAAATAGCCCATCACCTAAAAGGCAAAAAGAAATCAAAAGCTAAGACAATATGTTCCTTTGGCCTAAGTCTGTGTGATTACAGAAGTACCCAGGTGGGACTAGATTGGTTAATTCTGAGGGCAGAGGAATGACTTCATTCTACCCTGATTTATTTTTTCCTTCCATGAAGCAGAAGCTCCACTAACACTAGGGACCTCTCTCCTCCTCTTCACTCACTTCTGCCCATAAAGGGGAAGGGTGACTTCTCACTGGTAAATTTAGAAAGAATAAACTGGGCATGCCCAATTTGGTCCCTCTCTCTTCCTCATGGGGTAGGACCTGCTCTCAATTGGCCTGAAAGAGTTCCTAACCTTGAGAGGGGCAGAGGCAAAGGGGCAAGCTGAGGATGGAGTGGGCAGATTGACTATGGTGGCTGAGGTATGCCTGAGATGAAGTTAATACATGATATAATACTGGCTTTGGAATTTAGGAAGCTTTCTTGCACTCAGATATAACCTGTGTTCCTATTATATTATCTGTATCAATAATGACAATGTATTTTAGCTTCCATCTCCTGATCGTTATTATCTTATTTTAATCATTGGCTCATGACTTAGGTAGGGAAAAAGTCTGATTGGTTTACCTTAAATTCAAGAGTCATAGAAATATCTTTACATGCTAAGATTTTAAATCCGACTATTGTGAGAATGTTTTGGTAGGATTTCTGCAAACTGTGTTATTTTTGTGTGATCTTAAGAAGAATTGATAGGGAGGTAGGGGAGTGAAGTAGAAAAGGAAGGAAGACAAGACGGAACATGTGAAAAAGCATATCACCAGAGTGGACACCTGGGACACAATCTGACGTGAGACTGCTGAGACACTGGATGGAGCCTGCTCCTGAGTTGTTCTCCTGAGGGAAGAGGAAGCCGGTGTATTTATTAAATAACTCCTTTTCTTGTTGTTAAGGATTCACTCCAGTGGAGTTCAATTCCACAGAAATTCTGTCCTTTCTGCACATCACGTTTGCTCTGATGGCCAGAAAAACCACAGGCTTCTCTTTTAGTAAGAAATCACTAGTATATTCATTCAGTGAAACTCAAAAGTCACAGGCAGATCACCAACAGCATCTCTATGGAGAATTTTCTCCACTTCTCTCCCCAGAAGTGCTTTGACATAGAGCTGTTTCCAAGTGGGATTGTGTCTTATGAAGGAGTAGAAAAATATCATTTGATTTTATTAAAAGCATTTTAATTTTTAGGGTTTCAAGAAGGACATACACAATGCATGGACAGTTCATTTTCTATGCACATCATAAAATCTCATAGGTGAATTTTACTTGAAGTAAAACTTAATTTATGAACACTGTTGCCAAAACCATTTTCTGGGACAACATTTTTTGCTATAAAATGAGTAGCAACAAGAAAGAATACTTAAATATATAGAAGCAAAAAGAAAAACTAAAAATTGGTAGTGAAGGAAATCACCAGCAATATACATAAATGTATTTTGATGTACGTACACTTTGTCAAAACAAGTTAAAGACTCTCACTTACTAATATAGAACTAATGTGGCACAAACATGGATCTCGAGAGAACTAAGAACAAGAATTCAGCTTAGCATTAGCAGGCAAAAGCTTGAATCCCAGCTCCCACCTTCATTAATGATGTTTTGGAAAAGCTCTGCATCATGAAAAGTTTATATTCTGAAAAATAAGAAGTTTCGTTAATGAATTTCTGTTTTCCTGCCCTGAAATACTTGCTATGATTCTAAGAGAGCTCAAGCCCATCCCAAGTTTCCTAATGATATTCAATTAAAACTATTTCTCCAGTGTTCCTATGTGATCTATCAGGTTTAAACAAATTTAGTCTATATTCCATTAAGGAAATTATTTGGAAAAAGATGCTCAGCTGAGAGTTTTGCTTTACAAATGGAAACCAGAATATTGCATCTTAATTATGAAATAATTTATTTATGTTGAGAATTAGTTTAAAAATCAGAGAGGGGTGCCTGGGTGGCTGTCGTTCAGCTTCGGACTCTTGATTTTGGCTCAGGTCATGATCTCAGGGTCATGGGATCAAACCCCCTGTTGGGATCCACGCTCAGCGGGGAGTCTGCTTGAGGATTTCTCTTCTTCTGCTCCTCCCCCTGCACTCTCTCTCTTTCTCGTTCTCTTTAAAATAAATAAATAAATCTTTTAAAAAATAAAAACAAAGATCAGAGAAAATAAATGACCATTCTCTTCTTTGCCTTCCTTTAAAAATGTGCCAAATAAGACAAAATAGTAGCTTTGCCTATAAACATTAGTTTTTTACTAAGTCAACATTGAGTAAACCTAGCATGAGCGAGTGTTTCAAGATATCACTCACATTGTTCTACTGGCGATGACTTTTCTCTGACATTATGAAATAGAGTGCATCCCTGATCGCAGGTGACCACAGCAGTTAACTTGCTCAGTCATGCCTGCAACAGTTCATTCAGAGCTTTAGAAAAATTACTCAGGAGTAATGTTCCCCAAACTAACTGTTCAGGAGACCCTCATTGCCCTTGCCCAGAGAAAGACTCAAGTTGATTAACGAGTCCATATGTCCATGTCACGATTGTGATGTTATGTGCATGGTGTTGACTAAGGAAGAGGAGAGAACCCGGGTCTGCGAGAGGATTTTGGTAGAATGCCTACTCCTTTTATTTACCTCGTTTTAGAAATAATCTGTCAGGCACTCTAGGCAAATGCCAGTTTAGTCATAACTTTGAGCTGAAAGTTCAGAAGTCAACGTTCATGGGAGGGTTAATAAACACCCACAATGGGGCAGGATCAAGGGTCAGGAAGTCACTGATTTTGAGCACATGGAAACTGTGATATACACAGTTGCAGGATTGGTTACAAGAAAGTACAACCCCCAAATAAAAAGTCATTAGCATATGTAGACGAGCATATTATTTCTCAGCAGCAATTTCTGCCAGGGGATAAAAGCTTAAGGCTTGAAAGAAAGAAGATCAAAAGGCTAATAATGCTAATACATCATTTTCTATGTATTAACAAGAATATTTAACAAGTTCAGAAGTGTCAAATAGCATACCAGATTGCGCATTTTTATGCATTTGCGTCGAACTTCTATTTCTATTATAAAAACAAAATAAATGAAAATGCATTTAATATAAATACCTTGTGGGGAAAAGAAAAATAAAACAATTCCAAATGAAATCAATTCATTTCACATCCAGCATTTCTGAAAAAAAAAAAAAAAACTGGTGTCTGAGTTCTTGCTGGAAACTCGCGATCCTAAAGCATTTCTGATGTGTATGCACAAATATATTGTGTATGTTCTGATTTTGTCTTTGTAGTACATCCTCAGGCACAAATAATGTTGAAGAGTAGGGGAATTTATTCTTGGTAAATAATGGATATTCAATGGGAGAAAAAGTAAAAATTATTTCAGGATTGTCATTAATAATCTAAATTGCTTATTTTTAATTATAATACCTCCCCTTTAAAAAAAAAAAGAAAAAATAGTATCTTATGAAGGATTTGATACCATGTATTATCATCTTCTAAGATTTCTCAACACTCTTGGCCTCATAAATTTACATCAAAACCTGACCCCTAACATTTCAAAGTTCAGAGAACTGAAGCAAGACTCATGCTTCTGGGGTTCCTGGGTGGCTCAGTTGGTTAAGCATCTGCCTTAGGTTCAGGTCATGATCCCTGAGTCCCAGGATTGAGCCCCGCCTCGGGCTCCCTGCTCAGGGGGAAGTCTGCTTCTCCCTCTGACTCTCCCCAGTCTTGTGTTCTCTCTCTCACTCTCTCTCTCAAATAAATAAATAAAATCTTAAAAAAAAAAAAAAAAGACTCATGCTTCCATCTGTCTAGGTTAAGAAAGGATTAAGAGAAGAACATATCTGAAATGGTTAAATAAGAAACACCAAAAAATCCACCTTTCCACAAAAACAAAGTAAACACTGACAAAAACTTCAAAATCAAAGTTTCAGAAGTCTGGAAATTACCCAAATCTTGCAACCACCCAAGGAGTGTTTATTCAAGAAAAACAATTGGATAATGGCAAGAACAGTGAGGTTTGTGGTATTTGCTTCACATCCATGCTCCCCAACTCCCCCTCTCCAGGAGCTTTTCAAACACAGCAGCTGGAAAAACGAGCACCCTCGAGGCAACTTGAAAGCAGGTCTGGAGCTTCCCCAAAGCCCTGTCCCCAGAATATTGTCACTACTGGACCTGTATGGCAGCTCCCTGGAGACCCCACTTGCTGGACAGACACAGAGCTCATGTCATACCAAATCCCACTCTATTTTTTATGTCAGACTGCTAACAGCTTCTATGCTTCACCTCCACCTCTTCCCCTCTGCCTACATCAGGTAGAGCTGATAAGAAAGCTCAGGTGCCCCCTCCTTTGGTGCTGATGAGAGTGTACACTATGCAAGACCTTGTCCACGTGTGGGCATCCTCACACTGGCCTCATCCCATTACAATAGTAAAAACGCCAAGCCAGTTTACTTTTATTTTTTTTTTATCAAGTTATTTTCAGAGCAAGTTGAGAGGACTGCTCTGTGGTCTTCATAAAGTCTCCTTATGTAAATAATGACTTTTATATTCCCTTGAGGTGTGTTTATGGAATCATCAGTCTTGATATCTGAAACACATTTTGGGTGGAGGTTCTGTATTGTCTCTGCAGGATGGTCTAAAAAATTGCTACTATGAGCAGGATGTGTAGAGGATGACCACCACTAGGGATTTTTCTTTGTTGCTTTGGCTTGCTCACCAGATCTGCTGTCTGCTGGTGAACAGACACTTTGAGCTGTTATTTTCTGGGTAACTTGCACTTTGAGCCCTGCTGATTTCTGCATATTTTGTTTCATTCTACCAAGCCCCTCTTAGAGATTTAGATAACCTAAGTCAGAAGTTTCAATAATTGGCCCTTAGAAACAGGAGTACAGAATTAGAGCCCCCTAAAAGTGGCCTGGGTCTTATATTTCAGCCCAGAAATATAAAGGAATAATGAAATACAATAGAATGAACCAGGTGTCTCGAGTCCAGTATGCAGGTGCAGGGGAAAGACTGACAGCCTGTGTGATCTACAGGCTACTGGCTGGTCACACTTGTGGAAGAAGAATAGTCGCTATTTGAAAAGCAGTCCTACAACATGCTTTCGCTGCTGCTTCTGACTATGCCTCTGTCAGACAAGATCATGAGCCTCAAGATTGTAGGAAAGCACACCCGTGGCACCACTCTGGCGAAACCCCTGCAGCTCACATCTTTACACCCTGAAAAGTAGACATTGTGATGAGTGACAATGTTGTTTTGAGGCTCTTTGAAAGGCAGAAGCTTACAAATAGGAGCAGGGTAGAGAACCCTCCACACTAAAGTATAGCAATTAACCATAAAAAAAAAAAGAAAAGAAAAAACACAGAAAGAAAAAGAAGCTTGGAGACAGGAGGAGTAAACAAAATCACTGAAACAAAGGTCCCAAATTCGACCCAGTTGGATATCCATAATTTGCTATAAGACTTTATACAACAAAAAGATAAAAGGGCACTGATTGGATTTTGCACATCTATAACAAAAGATTTGACTTAACTTTAACATCTGCTGACACATCAATTGACAAAACTTCTTAGCCTTAATTCTGGGGTTCAAATTATAGTTATACCTTGCGATCCCACTAAATTTTAAAAAATGTTTCCCCTATAATCTTTAGGAAGTTCTTAAACATGAAATATAGGATGAACAAGTATACTTCTCTTTAACTACAGAAATTATTGCATTGTTTAAATTCCCCATGATTATAACATTCATTGCCTTAAAATACCTCATAGTGGGCATGGATGCTCTTGCAAACAGTGTGTAATAAATTAAAATTACATTAAATCTTTGACACTTACAAACTGACAATTGACTTATACCCTCCTGGCCCCAGTTAAAATAGTCAACATGGCCAATGTAAATTAAAACAGGACTTTCAAGTATTGAAACCTTTTATATAAGAACTATTTAGAGAAGTGGTGATTATATCCCACTGCTTCTCCATTTAACATTACAATTTTGCTTGTTTTTAAACTTGGAAAAAATGAATGGCATCTCAGAGCCAATTACTGTAACTTTAATACCACAGCTCCATCCACTGGGGCCCTGTACCAAATATTATTGAAATTACTGGCTATCCAATCAGCAAAAAGTATCTTTCTATTATAGATTTGACTAATATATTCTGTTCAGTGCCTATTTCAACAGCCTCTCAGCTGTAATTTGCCTTCATCTCCAAAGAGATATTTATCTGGCTACTCATGGGTTATCTTCACTGCCTTGAAAGTACACATAATCTTCGGAGACAAGATCTTAACAGCATTCAATTTTCTCCATGGCTCAGATATAACATTGCATCGATGATGTCCTCATCCAAAGAGATTCATTTGGTACAATTATCCAAGATATACAAATACAAAGGAACTCACAAAGAAGGGGAAGGGTCATTGCACACACAGTTCAAGGGCTTATCACCTCAGTTAAATTTCTGAAAATTATTTGATGACCAAGAGCTGCTTCATTCTGATACTGCCAAGAAAAGCTATTGACCCTCTCAACACAGACTATATTAAAATAATCCCAACATCTTTTAGGCTTGCGGGGGGGGGGGGCTCTGGATGCAACATAGTTTCCTCATTTAAAAACTATACTTAAGTTAATGGGTAGCTTCCAACAAGTCTCTAGAATCTGTCCAAATTGCAATACACTAGGCACAAACCTTAATGTTCCCCAGAGACTTTTCACTGTAGAAGCTTTAACAGCCTCCTCACACCTCCCGGAGTGTCTGGATCACCATGATGGCCTCATGTTGTCCACAGGCTTGTACTGCAAGAAATCGCCTCCCTTGTCCCTATCTATATGACAGTAGGACAAAAATTGCTTGCCACAAACTGAACATTCCTGGAAACAGAGGTTCTCATAGGCCCTAAGCCTGTGTCTTACATACACTGATGCTCATTATACCTTGGATCATGTAAGCAACACCTCAAAAGTTCAGCTAGCTCTGCACAGCCACTGAAGACTGTGTTAGGGGATGGAGCCAAACCTGGGGCCTCTGGCGTATCCCATATGCAGGACGGGGTGACCCCCCCCATCCTCAGGGCCTTACAGATGCCACAGTGCTGGAGGACCTCATCCACCCCTTGGCCACCTAGGAAGAACCTGCTATGAACTGAGTGAAAAGAAATGGAAGTTCCTACACTTTACACATGGGCATCACCACTGTCACACTTGACAAACCCAGTGAAGAGTTGCTGCCTTTCGTTCCTTAACCAGGACATCCCCAATAAAGGACAAGACCCAAGGGTCAACACCCTTGGCCAAACTTCAGGCAATTATCTCAGCATTGGATACCCTGGCCAACAACTAGTATCATCTGAATATTTTTACAGAACTTCCAGCCATTAACAATGTTCCACCTACCTGGTCTAGCTAATGGTAGCAACAATAATTTCTTACCCAAGGAATATCTTGACTCACAAAGAACCAATATATAAATCACAGTCACACATGTCTCTATATGGCTTTACCTGCTTACCCCCTTCAGACTCCAGAGATTGGAAATAATGTTAGAGAAACAATTTATTGTAGTTTCCAATCTACCTTTCTTTATTTGATGATAGAATGATATATTTTTCACCCAAGAAGGAGGAAAGTTTCTTCCTTCAGAAATCATCTGGAGTTTTTAAGAGTCTAGAACTACATTTTTCAATTTTAATGGTTGAAGTTTTCCAAATCACTTGGGTGATCCAATACAGGGCAATAAGCCTGCACTTCAGAGCTATTTAACCTTTCATTCATCTTTATCTCAGTGTATGGTCCTTTGGGATAAATGTTTAAGTTAGTGATGGTTTATCATAATTTCTTCCTTTTCTATGCCCTTAAGTTGGACATGAGTCTCCACAGCCTAAGGAGATAATTTCTGTGGCTCTTTCTTCTTAGGCCAGAAAATGCCTGCCCTTTTAGCAGAATCAGCTTTGAGTGCTAGCATTTTTCCTAGTATTTTTTTCTATCTCTTACACCACCAGTAAGATGCCGTGTTTATTTTGTCAAAAAATTTAGTTATTCTCAATGAAAAGGTTGAACTGAACTACTTAATACTCTATGAACTAATGCAGAAACTTAGTCAATTTTATGTTCCATGCACAGACAGATTCTTAAGTAATCTTTTTCAAGTGTAAGATGTTGGGTTATTTTTTATTTTTTTTATGATGAAATGACAAAATTGTTGCTGTAATTGTAATGACTCAACCAGATATTTTTCACCTTTCGTGTGTGAATATCACACGAAGGCACCCTCACCACATTGTTAATCCCAAAATACCTGGAAATTTAATGTCATTACAATTCTCTATCCTTGATGAAGTTCTCTATCCTTGATGACTAAACATGGTTTATATTTCAGAGATGAAAGATGTTTGAGGCAGACTATAATGACATTTGCAGTCTTCCTGTTCTTCATCTATGTCTTAGAAAATTCCTTCATGAAAAACGGTACAAAGCAACCACTAATGAATTTATTTAAAATTTTGAAGATTTTTATATGTATATGTAAATGTATATATTAACATTATATATACACATTACATAAATTTATATTTATACACATACATGCATGATATTTTTGTTAAGTAACTAGAAATTTTCAGAATCATCTAAAGTGAAAATTCTGTGGTTTATTTACATATCTATCTATTTATAGGCTTCATTCCCAAAATGAATCAAAGCAGCAGAATATATGCCCTCTATGAATACAGAGCTTTAATACTTCTCTTCACATTTTGTAGTATCTATTTACCTTTTCTAATCTAGTGAAATTCTGTAAAAGGAAACTCATTTTCCTTCGTAATACAACTGTTTAAGCTTCTTATTTAAACGTGACTAGATAAGTCTATATGATATTTTATGAAGGTCATCTAAATTCCACCAAGCAAATTAAATTAATTGACATGGGTTGGCTGGGTGTTTGTGAAGGATTATGAAGGACTCCATTGTTATTACCTATTTTAAGATAATTGTTAAGAACTAGACATTTACCCCTTGTTAATTTAACAAATTCATTTGAGAAATTATAATATAATAGTTACCCACTCAGTTATATTCTGTAATTATTTTACATTACAAAGCTCCTAACATCAAAAACCACTGATATGGGCTAGCTAAATCAAAGACCCCTCATTATGGAAGAGAGCATTTTTTCAAATTTTCATTTACTGCACTCAGAAATACACTTATTAAGGTTTTACCACTTGAATAATATTGCATTTTTATGATGAACCGAAGTGTGCCATTTCAATTTTCCATTTTGATAATTATTAAACATACTCTCTCTTGTGATAGAAAAACAAATTTTGAATATTTTAATTCTCATAACTTTAAGAATACAGCTATAAATCCTATCATTTTTATGACTCATTAATTTCTCTCAAGAAATTGAAAAAAATCAGTCTACCTTTGTATTGTTATTCAAAAAATGATACAAATTGGATGCTGTTATTGATTTATTAGAGAAGGAATATTAGATATCTTTGATGCTAACACCATATCCTAAGTGATCTGTGGTAAAATACACTCTTTAATCGAACACTTTTAGGAGATAATTGCTTGCCACTTGTTATGGACTAAATATTTGTGTCCCTCCAAAATCCATATGTTGAAGTCCTAATCCCCAATATGATGGCATATGGAGGTAGGCCCTTTGGGAAGTAATTAGATTTAAATGAGGTCACGAGGGCAGGATCCCATTACGGGATTAGTGCCTTTACGGCAAGAAAGCAGTCATCTGTAAACTAGGAAGAGGGCCCTCACCAGGAATCCAACCATGGTGGCACCCTGATCTTGGACTTCCAGGCTGACTGATGTTCTAATTCTTGATTATCTAAAATCTATTTTGCAAGTATGAATAACTCAGGTACCCCAAAGAATGGTTGAAGAGAATGTTTATAAATATAAAATGCCATTTCCTAAGAGTTTAGTGATATACTAGTAATAAGGTAACAAAGTTGATAACAAAATTTTTGTTGCTGAGGTTGTCCTTACAAATGTTAAAATTAAAATTGTAAGCATGAATAAACTTTAAAAATAAAATGAACGGGGGCACCTGGGTGGCACAGTTATGCGACCAACTCTTGGTTTCTGCTCAGGTGGTGATCTCAGAGTTGTGAGATTGAGTCCCTCGTCAGGCTCCGCACTCTGCCTGGAGTCTGCCTGAGATTCTCTCTCCCTCTCCCTGCCCCTCCTGATTGTGCTCTGTCTCTTTCTGTCTCTAAAATAAATAAATAAATCTTTAAAAAAATAAAACGAACAGAAAGAAAAAAAACAGAATTAGTCACATCAATTTATATTAATTGGCTGTTTTAATAATGTGCTTAAGAGATCACAGCTCGGGGGAATCTTGAGGGGGGGGGAATATTGATTTATATAGCAAAGCTATAGCTATATGGAGTTTTCATTCAAAGTTCTGGTCTTTTTAATAATAATGTATGCCAATCAGATTAGCAATTTTATTGTGATGTATGAAAGGTTACCTTTTTTCCAACAATAATAGTGCTAAGGTGGATAGAATCCCTTCACAAAAAAAAAAAAATCAAGGTCCCATTCCTGGAACCTGTGAGTCTTATATGGAAAAAAGGTCTTTGCAGATGAGGTTAAGAATATTGAGGTAGAAAGGTTATCCTCAGGTAGGTCTTAAGCATCATCACAAGTATTTTTATAAGAAGGAGGCAGAGGGAGATTTTATTCCAAATAGAAGAGAAGAATGTCATGTGATGGGAGCAGAGGGAAGCAGAGTCAAAGAAAATGCTCTGTCCCTGACTTTGACTGGAAGAAGGGGCTACTAGCCAAGGAATAAAGCTCTACTGGAAAAGGCAAGAAGTCGTTTCTCCCCCTAGAGCCTCCAGAAAGAGCACAGCCTTGCCAACAGCTTGATGTTAGTCCCACAAGTCTCATTTCAGACTTCTAGCCACCAGACCTATGAGAGAAAAAAAAAATTGCTTTTGTTTTAAGCCACTCACTTTGTGGTCATTTGTTACAGCAGCCCCGGGACAGTGATGCAACCATGATGTGAAATTTTCCACTACATTTGCCACAGCAGATCTTCCTTGACTTAGGATGGGTTATATCCCAAGAAACCCATCCTAAGCTGAAAATATTTAAGTCAAATTGCATTTAATACACTTAACCGACTCAACATCATATCTTAGCCTAGTCCACCTTAAATGAGCTGAGAACGCTTACATTAGCTTGCAGTTGGGCAAAATCATCTCATACAAAGCCTATTATATAAAAAAGTGTTGGACAGCTCATGTAATTTGTTGAACACTTTACTGACAGTGAAAAACGAGATGGCTGTGTGGGTACAGAATGATTGTCGGCGTATCTATCAGTTGTTGATCCTGGTGATCCTGTGGTGCTGTGGGAGCCCCGGCTCACTGCCACTGCCCAGCACCACGAGAGAGGATCGTTCTGCTAATCACTAGCCCAGGTAAAGAGCCAAATTCAAAATTTGAAGTCCGGTTTCTATCAACTGTGTATCGCTTTCACAGGATCAAAAAGTCAAGCCATCATAAGTCAAGGACCGGCTGTGGTTGATGTATATGAAGCTTTTAGAGCTACAAGTTTCCCCACCACTCTAGTAAAAAATTTAGAAGCAACACTGTATGTTCTTTGTCCTTAAAATAACCTCATCAACTTAGAACATTCTTTCACTGGAAAAATGTATTTGACAAATATTCTGAAATCTACTTCTGTATGGGAGAAGTCAAATGTATGTATATATTTTTTCAACTCTATTAATCAGAGCCAAAGTTGCTTAAATCAACATCTGTCCTTCTAAGACCAATTTTGAAAGACATTTTACATTGTGTGCTGGAAATCCTCAGAACCTGAGATGTTTATTTAGGTAAAAGCAGGTACTTTTCCCATGACAGAGGTTACTCTGATATGTGACAAGAAGTACTCACAAAGTTTTCAACAACCCATTTCTTTGAATTACTGTTTCACACAAAAGCAGTAAATCTCTTTGTATTTACAAGGAAGTTTCAAGCAACTGACAGGTTACTGTTGATCCATAGCTACAAAGTCGTTTATGATTGGAAAAGTGTCCACACTCCTCATTGTAAGAACATTATTACAGTGCACGTTGGACCTGAGTTCTTTTTCTCTTCTTCTCTCATCAGAGATTAAATTCATCCCTAATGCAATAACTAATAGTTATTGAGTGTTTACTATATGTCAAACACTGTTCAAACATTTTTACATGTATTGATTTATTTCATTTTATCAGTCTTGTAATGTCAGTGAGGATTGTGTTACAACTACCATTTTACTAGTTGGAAAACTGAGGAACAGCGAGGTTACAAAACTTGTTTAAGGATGCACATGTAATAAGTTTAAGAGCAGTTAATCTGCAGAGGTAGTGTCCTTAATCATAATGTCATTAACTCTGAGTACCTGTCAGCTGCAGATGCTCAAGCCACTGCCGACAGGCCATCCAGAGCCCCTGAAAATGCAAAAGGATAAGTACCTTTTAGCTTACGCCCAACACGTGCACAGTGCATTTGTGCATACACATACAAAACTTCGAAGCATCCAATATTCATCCTATGATGAACTAGACTGACAGACCACATGTTAGCATAACCTTCCCCAAAACTGCATATTCCCTACTTACAAAAAATTCAAAACAATTGTCTTCTGTATAGGGAATACAAATTTAGTAGGATATAGTCTATAGGTTCCATCTCTAAAAAATTTTAAACTTAATAGGTAATCTAGATATGCACACCTATCTCTAGCAAATGTATAAATGGTATTATCTAACCCATAAGTTCAGGGTGAAATTTTCTCACTTTTAAAAAAATATATAAAATTTTAAAATTTTATTTAAAATCAAATTTTAAAAGGCTTCTAGTTTAATTTATTGCTGCAATAGTAATTTTGAAAAAAAAAATTCCTCTCTTGAGTTTTCTAAATACCCCTGGGTTTATGTGGTTCAAAAATCAGGGTAACTGGGGTGCCTGTGTGGCTCAGTTGGTTAAGCGTCTGCCTTTGGCTTGGGTCATAATCCCGGGGTTCTGGGATCGAGCCCCACGTTGGGCTCCCTGCTCAGCAGAGAGCCTGCTTCTCCCTCTGCCCCTCACCTGCTCATGCTCTCTCTCTTTCTTTCTCTCTCTCTCACTCTCAAATAAAAAAAAAAAAATCAGGGTAACAAGAATCAGTTTAGTAAAAAATACACATCTCAGCTCAGTAAGACTGAGTTAGATTAGGCAAATGAGTGCTGCTACATCTCACTTTTTCGTATCATTGTTGAAATTGCTTCTACCCTGTCTGATACATGATACATATCTTCTACATTTCAGGATCCCTGCTTAGACCTCTCATCGGTGTCAAGGCAAGATGACTTCCCCTTTCCAAGTTGCTTGCCCAAGAGTGCTTCTCTCCCAGGCTTCCAGGATGGCTGGGTTGGTAGTGGGGGGTGGGGAATGGTGGGAGAATTGAGAAATGGTTACTTATGCACTGACTTCTAATGTTTCCTTCTAGGTTAAAGAGTGTCCATTAGCTTGGTTCTGTTGGTATCTTTTGTCTCCTTTGTTTACTCTCCCCACCAATACTTCTATTTATGTATGTATGTATGTTTCTATGTATGTATGTACATATCTATGCATGTATGCTTTCTATCTATCTATCTATCTGTCTATCTACTTATTGATCATCCATCTGATATATATCAAATACATGTAACTAGAATATGTAGTCCACTTCTTTCCTCTTCTCTTTCCTTTGATATTTGTCAATGTAAGGATGTCATGTGCGTTCAATTGCTCTTGGATATGCAATAAAGTTACAAAGTATATTGGGGAAATACCTAAACCAAGTCCACTAGTCTAGCCTTTCATTTTATATAAAAGTATTATTTGATTTCCATCTGCCTTTCTTTGAATATTTTCCAGCTTATTAATTGCTATGCTCCTGACTTTTTAAAATAGATCTTTATAAATGTTTGTTTTTAATTTTCTTTTCCCATAATCTCTCTCTCATTTCTTTTCATCCTATTCATGTGTAGTTAGGTCTATCTATCTATCTATCTATCTATCTATCTATCATCTATCCATCTCATTTTATTCTTAATGAATTGATGTGAGACCCTTCCCACCTCTGAGCTACAGTTAAAGAGTTAGGCATTGTTCCATTTCTTCTGTATCTCAAGAAGAAAGTAGATAAGGGGAGTCAGAGAATGACTTATTTGGCTGAGTAGGATCTTATATGGAAGAACTGCACTCAGCTCTCCTTATGGAATTTTGCGATCTGACCATTTTCAGGACCCCACTATATATCCTCTGTTGCAGCAGTTATAAAATCATTTTAAATGCATTTAGATCTAAATTGCCCTTAAATCATTAAATTTTATATCTTCATCAGATTTCTTTGATGATGTTATAATTTGGTTAAATTTGTTTAAATTTCTTCTATAAGCTATTGAGGTTGGAATATTCTAGAATTTAGCTTGGTAGTCAATGTAATCTTTTGTGAATATCATCCACCAAGGTTATAGTCACAGACAAAATAACTTTTAGAAAATGGTTAAAAAATGTTGCATAACATTCTTTGTTCTTAAGATAGAGATCTCAAAATACAACTGGAATAAATTAGATGCATAAACTCAAAAAGTCAAATCAACATTTTTTTTTTAAATTGCAAATACTCCCTCTGTGTCATTTTGCATGATCTCTGAAAAGGAACCCCCACAGGGTGAAGACTAGGCTCCCCCAAGTTCTTGTTGAGTAAACTTTGGAGTCCTGTCAGTCGGTGCTACTATTGTTTCTGTTTGCCACATAACGCAGATTTTGACAACGGTCTACCACTGGTACAGATACCTGAGCTGGTTGCTAAGACTGTTTGAAGGAGACTGATGCCACTCTCCCAGCACTTACGTTATTAGAGTGTTTCCTGGGGGATAGATTCGATGATTTGATTGTTCTGTGTCCATATATTCATCCCCCAAATCATGGGTCACTACCAGGTCTCTTGTACCAAGCTTGGTTTAAACTCATGGTACTCAATCAGGCATGTTTTTTCTCCCTCAGGAGATATTTGGTAATGTCTGGAAACATTTTGGTTGTCACAGTGGGGCAAGGGGTTGCCGCTGGCATCTAGTGTGTAGACTCCAGGGATGCCATTAAACATGAAATACACAGTACAGCTTCACAAAACAAAGAGTTACCTGGCCCAAAATGTCAAGTCGAAAAGCTGAAAAACCATTATTTAAAAAACACCGTGGACCTGACACCAAACCTCTAGGTTCCAGATAATATTCCTTTTCAATCTTGACAACACCAAGTGTCTGATTAAATAAACTCCATTTTCCAGTCATCTGAAATACCTAAACTCTTTCATTAGTGTAGTTAATTTTATATCCACACACATCTCCAATTATTCATGGAGAGAAACAATTGTTATTACTAAGAGGTTAGTTTCCTTCTGAGCTAACAATAATTTAAGAAGCCATCTGGAATTTTTCCCAGTAGAACAGAAAAAAATGGAGAAAAAAAAACTTATGCTGAGAGTCCCACTACACAGCAATGGAAGGATGAAATAAACATTGAAACAAGAATGCAAATCAAATATTTGAAGAGTACATCAGGAGAAGCTCATGTTTACTTAACCTGGATTTAAAATTGATTAGAATGAGACTGATCTAGTAGCATTATGATTTTGTGACCCTCTAAGTTTGACTCAGCAGCTTCAATCCATTGCAGAAGCGTTTTAGCTTTGGTTTTTAATAAAACCTTTGTAGAATAGGCAGTCTCAGCTCTGTTACAATGAACATCATCAGCAATGGTTAACTATCTTTAATACTGTAACAATCATACATCCATATTCATAAGTCTCTGTTCAACTGGTAAAACTCTGTAGCTTACTCTTCTTCAACCTAAAATTCTCACTCCTTTCCCACCATAAACACAGAGATATACATCTGTGGAGCTGAAATGCTGTGGGTGGGAGTTCTCACAGCAACTGCCTATAAATAACAGCTCTTGAACCTGGGACCATGGAGGTTAAGTCACAACAAAGGAAAGAAAATATGTTCCTGCCTTCCAAATGTGCATTTAAGACTATGGGTTGGTACAAGGTTTGAAAAGTTCACTGATTTAGGAGACCTATTCCTAAGTTCTGTAGTTTAAATACTGGTTATACTATTGAATTATATATATAATATTAAAAAACAGACTTAAAATAATAAACATTTTAAAATTATCTTTGACTAATTTATGTAAAAATAAATACTGATGATCATTTTATAACAATTGATGGATTTAAAATGCTATTACATGAGTCTTTATCTTGAATATTTAATTTAATTTATATTAAATATTAAGTGTTTCATGATGAAGAAAGCACACATTAAGTAGTTGATGAATTAGTAACTAAATGAATGAAGATGGGACAATATGCCAAAGTTTAAGAGTATTCTGTCTCTCTCTTAATGAGAAAATACTCCTGTCCTAGTCTAAGGAATAGAGAGAATGTGGGAATGCCCTATGACGAAGGAATCCTAAGATCTGCTGTCCAAATTTAGAAAATGAAGGCAGCTGCTTAACCTACTGAGCCACCCTGGTGCCCCTGGAAAATATTCTTAAAAGATGTTCATTAAAGCTGGATTACAGGAGTTATGCTATGATCACATATTATTGTACAGGGGACCATGCATAAGCAGGTTATCCTCACATTTCAGCTGTGTTCCTGCTTTGGTTCTCCCACTTTTAACAGCAACATGGAAGCCTGAGGCTAAATGGGCCCTTCTAGCATGAATGGAGGGGATTCCCTGGCCATTCTCACACTATAATTAGATATGAGAAAAATTTAGACCTTCTTGCTGGGATTTAGTTTATCTAGGAAACTTTGGAAACTATTAGTCAATGATTATTGATGGTTCCAAAACAGGGAGAAACATTTATCATCCAACGCCTAGTTTTTACCTTGGCCACTTCAACAGATCCATAGGAACCATGAGATGGGCTTGTAGAATCCATGTAGCTGTTAAAAGTGGGAGAACCAAAGCAGGAACACAGCTGAAATGTGAGGATAACCTGCTTATGCATGGTCCCCTGTACAATAATATGTGATCATAGCATAACTCCTATAATCCAGCTTTAATGAACATCTTTTAAGAATATTTTCCAGGGGTACCAGGGTGGCTCAGTCGGTTAAGTGGCTGCCTTCAGCTCAGGTCGTGATCCCAATCAAGCCCCACATCAGGCTCCTTGCTCAGCGGGGAACCTGCTTCTCCTTCTGCCTGCCGCTCCCCCTGCTTGTGTGCTCTCTCTCTCTCTCTCTGTCAAATAAATAAATAAAATCTTTTTTAAAAAAAAAGAATATTTTCCAGGGGTTCCTGGCTGGTTCAGTCGGTTAATCGTCGGACTCTTTGTTTTAACTCAGGTTATGATCTCACTGTTGTGGGACCAAACCCCACATCTGGCTCTGCGCCCAGCATGGAATCTGCTTCAGATTCTCTCACCCTCTCGCTCCCACTCACCTTCTCTCTCTCAAATAAATAAACAAAATCTTAAAAAAAAAGAGTATCTTTCAGAACTCACACCCCCTTAATGTAAGAAGTGCCCCCCCCCGTTTTTACTCCATCCTGCAGCCCCATAATCACACAGGAACTGACACGTTCTTTTGTGACTGAACTCAATTAGCTGTGCTTATAATGACACCTGACACAAATTAAACTCCATTAACACTGTGAATTTAGATAGAGACAAATATCCAATTCGTATAGAGCTAATCTGTCCCTTTCCTCGAATTTTTAAATTTGGCAGCAGAGAAAGCATTATGGTAGTTTTTCTTTAATGGTATGAACTGAGAATCATAAAACATGAGCTCTATGGATGGTTAGCCATGTTACCGTGTTGCCCATCTTGCACAGGAAGCCAGTGGGTATTAGGATAAAAGAAAACAAATGTTCTGAGAGAAATAATGGCCAGATATTGAGATTTCTACCTCATGCTTTGGAAAATTATCACATCTTCATTTATTTAGTTATTCCCCACCAACTACTTAATGTGAGCTTTCTTATCATCATCAACATGCCAGTACCCAATAGCCATTTTCCTTACTGTTCAGCTGCATCGCTCCCCTTCCTGCTATTTTGTTGATAAATCCTTCCTTGAATTCTATACGCTAATAAATTTCCCTTTTTGCCTAAGTCAGTTTTAGTAAATATTTGTTAATTTGCAACAAAAGAGCCTAAGTAACATAACCTCTTCTTAGAGCATTTATTTTAAGAAAATTTAGAAATTAAGAAAATGCTTAATTTTAAGAAAATTTAATAATCATCTTTTTAAAAATAACAGAATATACAAATTTCCTGTTTCAATGCTATATAATCAAATCTTCCATGTTTTCCCATCAAATCTACTTCCATTCTCCAGTTCACTTAAATTAACTGAGCACCTATCTTTTTCTTGGACACATTTATTTTGTATCAGCAGGGGGCTCAAGTCTTTCAACTTTCCTGAAGCAACCAGAAGTCAGGGCAAAAGTGTGAAAGTGAGTAAGAATGTCCTATTGCTTGAACTGTGGATAAAGGGGGAACTTAAGTATGTACTCTGTTTAGGATTATCTCAAGAAGTGAGTGGGAATATAAAATATCAAGAACACAGACAAGAAAAGATCTGATAGACAACAAGCTTAAGAACATTAACTTGGGGCTCCTAAGTGGCACAGTTGGTTAAATGTCTGACTCTTGGTTTTGGCTCAGGTCGTGGTCTCAGGGTTGTGAGATTGAATCCTGCGTCAGGCCCCACACTCAGTGCAGAGTCTGCTTAAGTTTCTCTCTCCATCTCCCTGTGCCTTGCCCCTCCCCTCCATGCTCATGCTCTCTCTCTCTCTCTAAAATAAATAAATAAATCTTTAAAAAAAAAAAAAAAAAAAAACATTAACTTAGCCTAAAATGAAGATTCCATTACAGTCTGTAGGGAAGTTTGATTTAATATCAGAAACAGAGCTTCAAAAGATTCTCAAAGACCCTCTTAAGCATAGGCAGCCTTTCTTAGAGCACTGTAGTGGGCCTATTGAGATAGAGGAAATTTTAAAGAGCACCTCCTTACTTGGGTTTCTCCAAAGGAAGAGAGGAGGCTAACATGACCAGATGGATATTGGAGTGTTTATTTGATTCATTCAGCACTGGGCAGCCTTACAAAGGCCTAAATGCAGACTGCTAATCTTCATTCATCCTCTCTCACTTCCTAATTCTGAAAGTATTAAGGCCTCTTGAACTGACACTTTCCACGGAATAAGCAATTTCGAAAAGGCCTACTGTGTTTCCCTGTGCCTTCCCCTTGGCTCTCTCTGTCCTATTTTACATATTCTGAATGTATTTCATAGGGGAAAGTCTCCCCAACCTAAACTTTCAACAGAGTATAAGTCATTTGGCCATACTGGTAAGGTGTGACTGTCCCCATGGGGCAAATTTGAGCTGACAGTAGAATAACCCTCCTAATCAGCCTGGGAATGAAAGCATTGAACAGAAAAAGATATAGAAGGCGTGTCATCAGCTGAAAAATTCTTACAAAGATCATTGCAGACATCCCAGAGAGTTCAGAAATTTTGACCCAATAAATCTTTTGAAAAAAAGTGCTCTAAGACTTGCAAAATCTGTGAACTCAAAACTAAGCCGTGTACTTATAATTTTAGGGTAGAATTGTGCAACCCGGCAAATTACCAAGCTGACTCCCTGCCAGAGTCTCTGGATCACAGCTATAGTTATTTTATGCCAGACAAAAAATGGACCATTTGCCCTAATGAGAGAAAGAGAAGCCATTGCCTTATTTTCACATACAGGCGCAAAACAGGAAGCTTCTGACCAGCACAGAAAGTTAAATGTGCGGGTGCCTGGGTGGCTCAGTTGGTTAAGCGACTGCCTTTGGCTCAGGTCATGATCCTGGAGTCCCTGGATCGAGTCCCGCATCGGGCTACCTGCTCGGCGAGGAGCCTGCTTCTCCCTCTGACCCTCCCCCCTCTCAGGTGCTCTCTCTCTCTCATTCTCTCTGTCTCAAATAAATAAATAAAATCTTTAAAAAAAAAAAAAAGAAAGAAAGTTAAATGTGCTATGTGCTTATTTTGACTGTAAAATTAAATCCTGGGGTTGCACACTAATTCAGCGAAGGACAACATAAGTGAAAAGTATGTGGTGCAGGCACAGCTTATCTTTCACTCACTGGTGCAAGATCAAACTTTTAAATACTCTTGAAAACAGTATCAACTTATGTTCTAATTTTACACCCACACACAAAAAAATTACATGTAAATTAAAGAATCTCAAAAGAAAAAAATCAAAGCATTAAAACTACATGAAAATATAAACTATTTCTCTTATTCTGAAATATGAAAAGATATTTGAAGTTTAAATACTCTAGTAAAAATAATTACAAAGAGGAAACTGGTAGACTCAATGGTAAACTGGTATTTTTTTTTTTCCATATCCTCATTTTAGCCATGGAGAATTGATCATCAGAGGCATAGACAAAGTCATATGGTTACTTGAGACAGAATTAAGATGAACACATTGAGCAGTTCATTAAAACTGTTCCTAGAGCAACTACTCAACTTTCAGCAGGAATGAGCCCCCACCCTCCAGTGAAGGTCCTCATCACAGCTGATCACATGACACAACCAGAGACGTGAGCAGTGACCTAGCCCTGAATGCAGCATACTGGCTGACTCGGCAACCTAGAATCTTCATGACAGCTACGCTAGCCAACATCAGCTTCCTCAGCAAAGCAATTCATTTCCACAGAGAGCAGGCAGACATTGTGACAAAATCAATGCTATTAATTATTCAGTGAGTGGTGCAGAGGTGAATTACAGAAGACCAGCCGGTCGGATATGTCTATCATCAGGAATCGCTGGTAATTAAATTTATTTTTATAATTAAATTTAATTGTATATATAGCAAAATATTAGGTAGAGTAAAACATAAAATGTTTCAACCTGACAGTAAAAAGAGCAGACCTAGGATTCCATTAAACAGCTTTCGGAGGTTGATGGAAAATGACTCATCTTTATGATTCCCTAATTTCAGAGGTCCCAAAGTTAAACCCTCTGTAAAGCAACAATTTTTATGTCACAGTTATGAAGTTCTATCTCTTTGATGATAAACTTATTGCAGACAATCTCTAGCAGTATAATGATGCCCAGAATACTGAAACAACTTATGAAATTCCTCTTCCTCTTATCTCAAAGTCTTATATCCTGTAATTGTATGTATGTATGTATACACACACATACATATATACACACACATAGACACACACATATACATGCATACATGCACACATATATATACACACATATACACATACATATGCACACATACACACGTACACACATATATACACATGCATATAGATACACACACATACACACGTACACACACGTATACGCATGCATATAGATATACACATACACACGTACACACACGTATACGCATGCATATAGATACACACACATACACACGTACACACACGTATACGCATGCATATAGATACACACACATACACACGTACACACACGTATACGCATGCATATAGATACACACACATACACACGTACACACATATACATACACACTTATATACACATACACACATATATATGTATTTTTGCACATACATTGACCCCGATATTATCCCTTTTTGTGTAGGCTTCACAGATTGATATTGCCTAATGATCTTTACACATAGACCATTGTTGGATGTAATGAGGGACTTCTTACCTCCTACCTAGCACCTGAGGTAAAGTGTAGCGACGTCTCAGTGACATCATGATGCTGACTTTTATAGACATCTCTTAAATACCACTAAAGGCTTATATTCTCTATTTCAGTGTAAACATCCCTAACATGTTATTCTCAAGTAGAAAGCACATTTCTACTAGTTTTCTTTAAAAACTGATTGTTTTTAAATTTTAGTTTTTATGAATATGATAATTATATTTCTTAGAATAATTACAAGCAGTCTTTGTTCTTCATAATTACAACCCCACTGAATTAAATGGGTGCTTGGAAGACGTGCTTTTACGTGCCTTCCCGACTGAGCAGTTATGAGGATTCTGACAGCAGAAGCCCTGAGGCTGACAGCGAGCAGGCCTGCTGGATACCTAGTAATGAAACAGGATAGAGCCCTCCCCATAAATGCCCGTGGTCACAGTCACAGACCATTAAAAATTGAATCATTTGTTTTTAAATTTTAAAATTAGATATTAATTATGTTCTATGCGTATGCCTATGCGCCTAAAGGCAAGCTTGAGATCAACTTATTCTGAGGCGCAGGCATGCTGTGTAGGTATTTTGCATTTGCTCAGAAAGACTATGCTTATAATGTATATATGTTTACATATATATGTATGTGTTTGCACAGAGAGAGACAGAGACAGAAACAAGAGACAGAGACAGAGAGAGATCATTCTAAAAAAACATTTCATCTCCAGGGAAAAGCAGCTAAGTTTTAAGTATGCTTCAGAGGTAAAGAAACAGCTTGGAGTTGGGGAGTAATACTAGTAGGGTGCTCATGATTCAAATTTGCTTTAGGCATACCGAGAGTACTAATGTTTCACCTTAGAGAAATAGGTTTGCATTTAATGAATGAAAAACTTTAGAAAACAGATTTTATTAGCATCCCTATGGGACTTTGAAGGTAGGCAATGAAATGACCCTTTCAACCCTGCCCCCACCATTGGCCGTGGTAGGATTGGGAACGATGCTAACACTTTTAGGGTTTCCACAGAGACTGCCCTCAGCACAGACATCGGTACCAGTTTCAGGCACTCGTTACCTTGGCCCAAATGGCCGGCGGGGCAGCCTTACCATGGAGCCAAGCCCTCTACCAGGTACCGTACCTTAGCAGTGACTCGAGGCATACAAAATCACAGGTGCCACAGATGAGGAAGTTGACACTTGCCACAAAATGCCCGAAAAGACAGATGTGTGGGGAAGATTTGAAACAGTTCCTGGAGGTTCCTGGATTTATTTGAGATGCTTTTTGTGGAGCTGTAATCTCCATAAAGCAAGTGGGAGCAGAGCCAGAGAAATATATTGTTGTAAATATAATTATCTACGTAGTTTTGTGTATAGTTTGATGTTTTCCTGGTCATACCTTATTTTCTCCTTAGTCTAGGGGTTTAAGGGGCCACAACCGATATCCGAATCATTCTGTGTACGTGCATGTGTGTGCGTACACGTGTGAGTATGCATGCGTGCCCCTATGGTATATACAACTTTTATCACACGGTATTTGTAGAAATCTCACCACGGTTTTGTATATACATGCTGTCGATTTATTTTAAAAGGGCTATCCATTAGATCTAAACATAGAATAGTGGCCATTAAGTTTAACATTAAGGAAATGTTTTGTTTTTATTTTGGATTGATTGGAAAATAAGCATCTATTGGAAATACCTTTATGAAGAACATACTGTATTTTTAAGTTCCCCGACTTTCTCTGTTTATGGCATCTTTTAGTATCTCAATATTTTTTTCAATACCCTGGGCCAAATGAAGTACTTAACAGTCTCATTTACAGCAGTTAAGTCCAACAACTTAATACATATTTATTTCTTAACGTTCTAACACCAGTTGGCGTAGAACAACTTCTCAAACTTCCAAATCAGATTGGAGCACCTTTATTTTTTTTCTACATTATTTTTTGCACAGTACTTGCCTTTTACTTTAGGCATCACTGAAAACCCAGTTTCACAATGATAAAACACCATAGAAAGGAATGTAGTGATCTGTTTAAATTATGAACTACTTTGGGCGAGTAGTTTGGGTAGTTACCAATTGATGCCACTGTGTTTCCCACAAAAATTTAAAATCGCTTGTCATTTAATATAATCTTTTGAAATTTTAAAACAATCCTGTGACTTCACTGTGCTATCCTAAGTAAGCTTCTGTGGCTGGTTCAGGGAACACAGATATATTTAAAAGAAAATGACAAATATCAGAGTAAAAATAGAGGAATTCTAGATATATGTGCTAAAATGTTTACCAAGGGACGCCTGGGTGGCTCAGTGGGTTAAGCGGCTGCCTTCGGCTCAGGTCATGATCCTGGGGTCCTGGGATCGAGCCCCACATCCTGCTTCCTGCTCAGCGGAGAGCCTGCTTCTCACTCCCCCTCTGCCTGCCACTCAGCTTACTTGTGCTCTTTCTCTATCTCTCTGTCAAATAAATAAATAAAATCTTAAAAAAAATAAAATAAAAAAATAAAATGTTTACCAAAAAGCGAATACTATTGACAATAATACTTGTCATTACAGATAAAAGCAAATAAAACTTGATGCTATCAAAGTAAATTAAATATGCAGTGAATAAAAACCTTATTATCATATGTATCATTCTAGGCCAACATTTGCAAGCCAATCTTTTTTCAAATTTTTTTTTTCTATTCTCAGGCGAGACTAATATATTATCTACAACTGTTTGTACAGTGAAAGTGAATAAAAAGCAGATAAAGAAAAGTATTTTCATGTTGGTATAAGAGAAACTGTTTGCCTAAGAATTATTTTTCTATAGATTAAGATTTCATCAGCATAAAACTGAGGCATATTAATGATTTTCTGTTTACATGTGGCATTAATAAGAAATTTAATTAAATATCCTAGCAAATAAAAGTTCAGTACCAGCAAAAAGCTGTTGTTTTATCCACTTATAAGCAGGTGAGATATCAAAAACTAAAAGAAAAACCAATATTTAAATATTTCCTGAATAAGAGTTAATTTGTATATGCATTATTTTCTCTAATGCCCTATTTTTCCATTCCTAAGGTAGTTCCAAATATCATTAGAAAGTTTCATCTTTTGGGGCGCCTGGGTGGCTCAGTCGTTAAGCGTCTGCCTTCGGCTCAGGTCATGATCCCAGGGTCCTGGGATCGAGCCCCGCATCGGGCTCCCTGCTCCGTGGGAAGCCTGCTTCTCCCTCTCCCACTCCCCCTGCTTGTGTTCCTGCTCTCATGTTCTCTCTCTCTGTCAAATAAATAAATAAAATATTAAAAAAAAAAGTTTCATCTTTTTATTATAATGCTTCTTTTTATACAATGTGATGCCAAAACCAAACTAATAAAATCATAAATATGTAGAATGCATTATTGTAGTACTGAAAATGAATAGTAGTTGTATGTGTGTGTTTTCCTTCCTCTGCAACCATCTTTGTCTGACTTACCAAGCCCCTCACTGCAGCGCCATATCTTAACCCTGCGTCTTGGGGCTCTTATCACCGGGAATTCTGCAGATCTAGTTCCCATGCTGGCAGGTGGCTTGGCCAGGGCCCAGCTGTCCCGGGTCCTGCTCCCTCTAGCATCTCAGGAAGAGCTCAGTGGATACACCAGCCTCTCAGTGATCATGGGGCCCTAGCTTAACTTTTTCAAGGTCCAGGATTTACACTAGCCTTCAATGTCCAGTGGGAGAAATTCATGGAGCTTCAAACCAAGTGATTTGAAGTCTTGGTTGGGTCTCCTACTTTCTGGCCTGGAGCCCAGCAGTCTTGCTGCTCCAGACCCAAGCACGACTGTGAGTTTCTATTCCAATCCAGATCCATGGTGATGCATGTCTTATTTTTTAATATGGTTGGTTCCTTTTTGCTATGTAATCTAAGTTGGGCGATTGAAGGATTGAAAGGTGGTGGTCCTACCACGTGAAATAACAGCACTGACCTGGTCAGACATGTGCAGAGCAAGATAAAAAAAAAAATTTGATTTTCAAGCATAAATAGCATAATATATTAAAGGCAGTAAGTTTGAATCCATGTCTTATAGTTTTTGGAGCAGCATAAATGAGAGCAATAAACTAGGTGTCAATTGAAGAAAGGGGATGAGAAGTAGAGGAAAGTGATGAGCACAGCTTAAATATCAAGGTGTAAGAGAAAAAAATTTCATATTAATAAAGGACCCTCACTCAGGATAATGGATTTCAACAGGAAGCAAGTGCATAGAAATTGGAAGCAGCTCAGTAAAAACTCAGGAAAATGTCCTTAATCCAACTAGGAATTGCCTGTCATTAAAGCTTTACGTCAGGCCTGGACAGAGACATGTGGGCACCCCAGCAGGCTAATAATGTGGTCTTTATTTAAAATAAAGATAAAGGGACTCCTGGGTGGCTCAGTTGGTTAAGCATTTGCTTTCGGCTCAGGTCATGATCCCAGGGTCCTGGGATCGAGTCCCGCATCGGGCTCCTTGCTCAGCGGGGAGCCTGCTTCTCCGAACTCTGCCTACCACTCCCCCTGCTTGTGCTCTCTCTCTTTCTCTCTGACAAATAAATAAAATCTTTAAAAAAACAAAAAATTAAAGCAAAGGTAAAAAATAGATATTTCATAGAAGAGGGAACTTCTTTCTATAAACATTCATGTACACTAAGTTTGAAATAAAAGAGTAATGGCCAATAAAGAATGTAAAATTATAGTCTACTTTACAGAAACTATCTTGGTTTTGAACTTTCTCACAACCACACAATTAAAGTGAAAGCATATTAAATTTTAGATAGCAAAAAAATAAATAAATAAATTGTTCTTTTCCAGTTAGATAGCACTCATTCTATCACTTACTAACTTGATAACCTTTGAAAAGTTACTTAACAATGTACCCTAATTGCATCTTATAAAATGGGAATGATAATAATAATAGTCATCTGGGGCGCCTGGGTGGCTCAGATGGTTAAGCGTCTGCCTTCGGCTCAGGTCATGATCTCAGGGTCCTGGGATCGAGTCCCACATCGGGCTCCCTGCTCCTTGGGAGCCTGCTTCTCCCTCTGCCTCTCTCTCTCTCATGAATAAATAAATAAAATCTTTATAAAAATAATAATAATAATAATAGTCATCTGACAACATTGCTGTAGAAATTAAGAAAGTTAATATGTGTAAATGTTTAGAGCAATACATGATATATTTCAGTGATGAATAAGGTTTTTTATTAATATATGATTGTAAAATTCCTCTGCATTTGATGGTCTAGGCCACAGAAGCCCCTTATTACTTGCATGGAAGCATCGTAAAAATACTCCAGGGGATTGGTCAATTGAGATGACTAGTGGTGTTTTGTTTGGTTGGTTTTTGGTTTTGTCTGTCTGTTTGTTTTTAAATTCTAAAGTTTTGAAACATGTTGAAAGAATGTGGTCAGTTATAATTTCATTGGTTTTATAAGGAGTCCCATGTAGAATGCTGAGATTCCAAATACTGTGATTCAGTGTTTTAAAAGGCTTTACTTTTTTAGAGCAACTTGATGTAGACAATAAAATTGAAAGGAAGGTACAGTGATTTCCTATATTGTCCCTTCCCCACACATGCCTAGCCTCTCCACTATCAACATCAGAATTGTACACTTTTTTGTCAAAAATGAACCTAAATTGAAACACATCGTAATCACCCAAAGTCCAGAGTTTATGTTAGAATTCACACAGCGTTGTATATTCTATGACCTTACACAGATGTATAATGACATATATCCAACATTATAATATCACACAGAGTATTTTAAATCCCCAGAAGACACTGATCTTATTATTGTCTCTATAGTTTTACCTTTTCCAGAATGTCATAGAGTCAGAATCACACAGTATGCAGACTTGTCAGATTGGCATTTTCACTTAGCAATAGGCATTTAGAATTCCTCCACATCTTTTCATGGCTAGTAGCTCATTTCTTTTTAGTGCTGAATACTATTCTATTTTCTGGATGTACAAGAACTTATTTGTCCCTTCACTTACTGAAGGACATATTGGTTGCTTCTGAGTTTGGTCAATTATGCTTCAACTCCTTTGGATAAAAGCATGGTTGGTGGATCTTATGATAAGATCTTATGATAAGAGTATGTTTAGTATTGTAAGAAACTGCCAAGCTGTCTTCCAAAGTGGCTGCACCACTTTGCGTTTCACCAGCAACGGAGGAGAGTTTCAGTGCTGTACATCCTCACTGGCATTTGGTGTTGTCGATGTCCTGGATATAGTCATTCTGACAGGTGTGTGGTAATATCTCACAGTTGTTTGAATTTGCACTTCCTTGATGACATATGATACGGAAGATCTTTTCATATGCTTATTTACAATCTATCTTCTCTGGAGAGGTGTCTGTGAATGTCTTTCACCCACTTTTTAATACGGTTGTTACTTTATTGTTGTATTTTTTTTTTTAAGATTTTATTTATTTATCTGAGAGAGAGAATGGGAGACAGAGAGCATGAGAGGGGAAGGGTCAGAGGGAGAAGCAGACCCCCTGCTGAGCAGGGAGCCCGATGTGGGACTCGATCCCGGGAGTCCAGAATCATGACCTGAGCCGAAGGCAGTCGCTTAACCAACTGAGCCACCCAGGAACCCCTTTATTGTTGTACTTTAAGAGTACTTTGTATATTTTCCATAACAGTCTTCTATCACATAGGTCTTCTGCAAATACTTCCTCCCGGTCTGTGGCTTGTCTTCTAATTTTTTTGATATTGCCTTTTGTAGAACAAAAGTTTTTTGTTTTTTTTTTTTTTAATTTTAATGAAGTCCAGTTTATCACTTATTTCTTTTATGAATTGTGTCTTGGTGTTGTATCACCATACTCAACGTCATCTAGGATTCTCTTATGCTACCTTCTATGAGTTTTATAGTTTCCATTTTATATTTAGATCTATTGTCCATCTTAAGTTACTTTTTATGAAGGGTATAAGGTCTGCATCTAGACTCATTTTTTTGCATGTGGATGTCCAGGGTTTCCATCACCGTTTATCAAAGAGACTATCTTTGTTCCATTGTATTGTCTTTGCTCCTTTGTTAATGATCAGTTGGCTCTATTTATGTGGGTCTGTTTCCCTATTCTGTTCTGTTTTTCTATTCTTTCAACAACACCACACCTTGTTCTTCTTCAATATTGTGTTGGCTCTATTGGATCTTTTGCCTTACTATATAGGCACTAGAATCAGTGTGTCAATATCCATAAAACTACTTGCTGGAATTCTGATTGGGATTGCAATGTATCTACAGATCAACTGGCATCTTGACAATATTGAGTTTCCCCCATAATTCAAATTTAAGCCACTGTTATTATAGCACTGCTTCTATTTTGGTTTCCCAAATAAGTTTCCCAGCCAGCCCATTCATTAACCTGACTCTGATTTTTTTAATACAGTTACTGTGGTACCATGGAATGCAAATTAGATTTGGACTTAGCCAAGCCAAGCTTTGGCTGTCTGAGTCTGGGACAAGTCTTTTAACTTGGCTGAGTTTCCCATCAGGATAAAACAAAGGACTTGTAATGTTACTGAACCTTAATGAGAAAACATACTATAGTATGACTAATAAAAACTTACATTAGAAAAGATGGATTCATAATCTGCAGAGAAAAGGCAAATGCTGCCTGTTGTGGGGTGACTTGCATTTCCCAAAATGAGATGATAAAGCCTTTACCCCTAGGACCTTAGAACATGACCTTATTTGGAAATAGGGTCATAACAGATATAATTAGATAAGTTAATATGAATTCATATTGGAGTAGGTTGGGCTCTTAATCCAATATGACTAGTGTCCTTATAAGAAGAGAAACAAACATGGTCACACAAGGAGCGTTGCCATGTGACCATAGAAGGAGAGACAGAAGTGTTACAGTTGCAAGCCAAGAAATGCGAATTATTGCCTGCAAACTGTCAGAGGTTAGGAGGAGACAAAGAAAGATTGTAAGTTTCAAAGAAGCATGACCCTGTTAACACCTTGATTTTGGACTTCTAGACTCCAGAACTGTGAAAGAATACATGCCCAGTGTTTTAAAGCCCCTACTTTGTAGTACTTTGTTACGACAGTCCTGGGAAACTAACCACTGTCCAAATGCAAAATTATTGTTTAATATTTATCTATTTAATACTTTTCAAATTTTATATCCAAAGTTACTCTATTCCTATGGAAAAAGATTAGAGGACTATTTATAAGTAATCTTTTTTTATTATTTTTTTTATTTTTTTCATTGTTATATGTCCAGTAGGCAGACCCCACTTTGTTCTCTGCTCAGAGAACGGGGGACTCACTGCCTTTGTGCCTCAGGATGCAGGCAGCCTGCAGCCAGGAGTAACAGTTTATTTTTTTAAATAGATCTTAATCTTTATTAATATGGGGCAAAGGATAATTTTATTTAAAACCAAAGTCAAGGTAATTAACATAAAAATAGTGATAGAGATCTGGACTATCATGCTAGTTTGTACATTCATAACTCCCACAAAAATATTCATGCATGCCATTTTGAAAATAAAGATGGAAACATAATTACCTGCTGATTGTCTTTTAAAACATAATTATCCTCTGTGACAAACGCCAAAACCAGCTCAAGTCATTTTTATCTTGAGAATTTTATACAAGTATCCTGAAATATCTAACAGAAAAAAAAAACAATGAGAAATACCTTATTTTATTAAATGCAGAGTCTTACATGGATGGAGAGAAGATTCTGTCAGCAGATAAATCGAATATGTATGAAAAGAAAATCAGTATTGAAAACTGCTTATGATTTAAACACATGTCCTTGAATACCTTATTTGCAGAGAGGATATTTAGGAGGGGAAAGTAAATCCATTTCTATTTATGACCAATATATTTTTATTTATTTATTTATTTTGAGTTTTTATTTAAATTCCAGTTAGTTAACATACAGTGTAATATGAGTTTCAGGTGTAGAATTTAGTGGTTCATCACTTACATACAACACCCAGTGCTCATCACTACAAGTGCTCTCCTTAGTCCACATCACTCATTTAGCCTCCCTCCCCACCCACCTCCCCTCCAGGAACCCTGAGTTTGTTTGCTGTAGTTAAGAATCTGTTTTTGGGTGGCATCTCTTCTTTTTCCCCCTATGCTCATCTGTTTTGTGTAACCAATATATTTTTAAACATTAAAGAAAAATTTGAAAACATTCTGTGGAAGAGAAATTCTGTTCCAAAAATCCAGGAGTCATCCTTGCTTTCTCTTTTTTTTTTCAAGTCCCATGTGCAATTGAATGGTGTATCTTATTGATTTCAAAATATATCCAGAATGGAGGCACCCCTCTACACTATACTTCTGTCCCAAACCACTGTCATCTTTTACCTAGATTGCTACTGTAACCTCTTAACTCATCTTTTGGTTACTTATCTTGCCTCCTTGAATAGTGTTAACAAAGCTATCAGCATGATATTGCTAAACCTGCGTCAGATCCTGTTACTCTTCAGTTGAAAACCTACAGTAGTTCCCATTTCACTCAGAGGAAACACAAGCACACCTCCATAGGTCGCCAAGTCTTTCACATTCGACTGTAGCTCTCTTCTCCAACTTTATCTTCTTCCAAGTTCCCATTCCCTTACTCTGGGTGCTGGTCTCCATGGTGTTTCTAGAAGATACCCAAGTCCAGTCCTACCTACAATCCTTTCCTCTGGATTGAAAGCTCTTTTCCCGTTTATCACATGGTTAACACCTTCACTTCACTTGAGTTCTTGTTCAAAAGTCAATTTCTGGGGCATCTGGGTGGCTCAGTCTTTTAAGTGTCTGCCTTCAGTTCCGGGCATAATCTCAGCGTCTTGGGATTGAGCCTCACATCAGGCTCCCTGCTCAGCGGGGAATCTGCTTGTCCCTATCCCTCTGTCCTTCCCACCTGCTTATGCTTTCTCTCTCTCTCAAATAAATCAATAAAATCTTAAAAAAAAAAAACCATAAAAGTCAGTTTCTTTTATGGTTTAAATTATGTCTCACCTAAAATTCACGTTAAGTCCTAACCTCCAATACCTCAGAATGCAATCTTATTTAGAAATAGGGTCATTACAGATATAATTAGTTAAGATGAGGTCATACTGGAGTAGAGTTAGCCCCTAAACCAATAGGACTGGTGTCCTTACAAAGGGAAAATTTAGAGACAGACATGGACAGAGGGAAGACTACATGAAGAGACACAGGGAGAAGACCACATCAAGACTGAGATCAAAATGATGCATCTATAGGCCAAAGAATGCAAAGAATATTGTCAGCCATCATGAGCCAAGGGAAAGGCATTGAACAGAGTCTCCCTTACAGCCCCTGAAGGAACCCCACCCTGTCTACTCCTAGATCTCAGACTTCTGGCCTCCACAAGTGTGAGACAATAAATTTTTGCTCTTTAAGCCACCAGTATGCAGCACTTGGTTATAGCAGCCCTTGGAAACTAATAAAGCTTCTCAGTGTGCTTTACCCTGACCTCCCTATCTAAAAATTTTTATACTGTACATCTCCACCCCCACACTGACCCCACTTACTGTGCTATATTTTTCTATAGCATTCAAAACCATTTACTCTTTTCATGTGAATTGGGTAATGTCTTCTTTCCTCAGCTAGAACATGAGCTCCACAAAAGCAGGCTTTTTTGTTCACAGTGGTATAGCAGATGCTTTGAATATAGCACTTGGCAAAAGATAAGTTCTCAATATGTTGGTTAAATGAATACAATGGAATAGATTATTCTAGGTCTCTGTGTAAATAGAGAACATTGTGAGATATTTAACCTTAGCAGTACAGTATACTACATTGACTTGTGAACTTGGTGTCATAAACGGTTTGAAAGTTAGCATGAGGTGCTTTTGTGTAGACATATACAAAAGGTAACAGATCAAAGAAGACTTTCTTTCTTTTTTTTAAATAAAGTCTGAGTATAAAACTATCATATATAGAGAGCAAAAGAAGGCAAAATTCCTGACAGGTTATTATGAAGCTGTGCTATAATATTATCCATCAACAACCAACAAGTAATCATTAAAGTCCTCCTAGTATTAGCCAGTGCTGTTCTTGAATCTGAAGGGATAATTATAACATTAAGCCATGGTCCATGGCCCCCAATATTTCTTGTGGTATCAAAGAGAAAACAACTGATAATAAAGCCAATTACAGAGAAAATTATTATGTGATACTAAACACCAAAATAGTTGAAACAAATGCAGAATATTGTTCAAAAACTGGAAAAAGTCTTAATTGAGGAAGTAAAACTCAAAACAGATCTTGAAAAAGATGTCTAAACTCTATGTCCAAGACATGCTAGATTTGTTTGTAATAGTTTCATCTATTATATGGACTCAGAATCAGAGCAGGAAATGTATGCAGTATATCAATAAATGACACTATAAATGTCATATTTAAGAAAAGGCACTAAAATTGGGAAGAATTTTAGAAGCATAATGTGCAGCTGTGTGGCTCACAAAATAGCATATGGATCATATGAAAATAAGATAATGTAAAAATATATGTTATAGTAATATATAATTGTGTATTATGATACTTATTATACAATATTACATATTGCATAATGTGTATACATGTGCATGAATGTTCGTGTGCATGTTTATTCTGATTCGATCACCTCAATGGCAGAGAAGATATCTTATACCTCTTTTGACCCATGGAGCCCAGTACGTGTTCAAAAATGTGTGTGTGTGTATAACTCAGCAACCATAAAATCATTTTCATTTATTTATTTTCATTTTGATGTTTTAAAATAAATGCATTTAAAGACTGAGGTATGAAATCACTGCCTAGGCCAAGAGAATTTCTGAAGCCAAGATATAGAAGAAGAGATAACTCCACAGAAGTGAAGGGTCACTTCCTTTAAGAAAACTGCAGTTTCAGTGATGAACAAGAAGCTGAGAAGCTGAGCAGAGCTTTGGACACAATAAGAATACGTTTTTCTAGTAAGCACTACAGAGTATCCATGGAGGCCCTGACCCGATATACTATAAAAAAAGGTGAACATGATATTGATCAATTTTCTCATAGACTAAAAGCCACCTTGGAAAGATCTCACGCCTGACTGGATTAAGTCAAATATGAGATTACTAGCACATTCAACGTTGTCTTCTTGTATCAAAAGTATACACTTCTTAATAGAAATGAACATTATTTTGAGTCTCAATTTACCTATAATATTTTCACATAAAACTGAGTTCTGATCCAGAAGTTATCAGACACACCAGAAGATCAGAAAAAATGGAAAACTATTAGCAAATACAGACTTAAAGGTAACACATATTAAATATGGATTTTGACAAATGTGTTTATAAAAAAATAAACCAATATGTATTCAAGAACCAAAGAACTAAAATGAACATGAAAACTGAGTATGCATTTAACAGCAGATTAGACACAAAGGAAGAGAATGACTGGGCAGGTAGGTCCCAAGTAAATATCCAGACAAAAGCACAAGAGATAAAAGGAAGGAAAATGTAGAATAGACAGTACATGTGTAATATGGTGAAAAGTTCTACCACATATTTAATTATAGGAGGGGAGGTGAGAAGGAATTATTAGGAAGCAATAATTGAAGAAGTTATGTCTGAAAATTGTCAAAAACTAGACATGATATAAAGCCACAGATAGAAGAAATACAACGATTCCTAAACAGGAAATTGAAAGAACACCAGACTTCAAAGCAAACAGGCAAACATAATAAAATTGTTAAAAAAAAAAAAAAGAGAGAGATATAGAGAAAAACAGAAACAGCCATAGGTTGGGATGGGGAGCAGAGGATGGGGGAGTAAAGGAGATTTTAACTGCAAAGTAATTATATTAAGATTTAGAGCTAACATTTTATCAGCAACAATGGAAGCCAGATGATAAGGAAAAATATTTTCAAGTAATTCAAGTAATTGAGTACCAATCTAGAATTCTCTATACTTCAAAAAGTATCCCCATGGCTAACTTCCCTTGCCTTTGAAGTTACTTCTTTGTGCCCCTTCTACACTTAATTGACATATATTTATTGAGCTGGGTTTGTTATATTCTGGACACACCATGAAAAATAGGTTCTGTGTCTGTATTATATGGAATGTGGTCATCTATCACAAGGTCCAGCTTGTCATAAATCCTAATAAATATTGTTAATCATATATGTAAGTGCCCAACTATCTCTTGACAATGTTCCCTACTAGAAGCTGGTCTTCTTAGTCCTCTTTAAATAAAATTAAAAGGGAAATGCTGATTACTCTCAGGTGAGTATTTATTTTTATATTAATAAAAATGTACAGTAATTTAAATAAATACACAAATTGAAGGCATGTCTTTCATTGATTCACATTGTTTGTGATCTAATCTCAAGAATCCATGAACATGAACCTGATATATAGTAGCCACTCACCACTTTTCTATGCAGGGAATGGTCATGTGTGTGTATGACCACATATTCTGCTTATTCAATTAGCCCCTTTTTCTATATCCATTCACCCTACAATCTCTGCTTTCCCAATTCAATGAAAGCAAACTCTGTTGATACACACTTATCTCTTTCTAAAGTTTTTCTATTTCTTTCTTTTGAAATGAAATTTATTTTACTTTTCATATTTTTTAACTTTTTAACTTTAAATAATTTCCTACCGACAAAATGTTGTAAAAATAATAGAGTCTGGGAACCAAACTGAGGGTTACAGAAGGGAGGGGCATGGGAGGATGGGATAACCGGGTGATGGGTATGAAGGAGGGCAAGTGTGGTGATGAGCACTGGGTGTTATACGCAACTAATGAATTGTTAAACACTACATCAAAAACTAATGATGTACTATAGGTTGACTAATTGAACATAATAATAAAAAAATCAATTAAAAAAATATAGAGTCCATTGACATATCTAGCTTCCCCATGTGGCAATGCCTTACATGACCAAAGTGCAATTGCCAACAAGAAAAAAATTACCATTGGTGTAATACAGCTAATCATCCAGAGATTTTATTCAAATTTTACCAATTGTGTCGTTAAGATTTCTTCTCAGTCCTAGAACCCAATTCAGGATCATTCATTGCATTTAATTGTCATGTCTCCATATTTTCCTCAATCTGTCTTTTTTGACTTTGAAACCTGTGAATTTTTTTAGTCAGTTATTGCATAGAAGTCCCATCAATTTGGCTTTATCTAATATACACCACAGAAATTATGCTGTATTCTTCCCAGGACATCATATTGGAAGATATATGATGTGATTGATTACTGGTGATATTTACAGGGTAGGATGGTATTTCAAGGGTATGAGGTATATGATACAAACATTTGAGCTTAAACTCTGCAAGCTTTGATCGTCCATCAAATTTAAGATATATTGATTATAAGATGCATTATTGATTTATATGCAATATAAATACTTTTTTATATAATTAACATGCAGTGTTATATTAGTTTCAGATGTACAATATAGTGATTCAACACTTCTGTACATTACTCAGTGCTCATCACGGTTAGTGTACTCTTGATCCCCTTCACCTATTTCACCCATTCTCCACCCACCTCCTCTCTTAAGATATATTGATTATAAGATGCATCATTGATTCATACACAATTTTTAAACAAAAAAAATACTTCCAAATAAAGTATGACACAATAACTTTCTATCCCTTAGAAACGTTATATTAATTGAAAATCTACTTTGTTTCTATTTAGCTAATAGAAATGCTGACAATAGGAGCAGTCGTAAGCAAAGTTAGCAAGGGCAGGCAGGAAATAGCATATCACCACAATTGTTGCCAGACCAACTGATTGTAAGTCTCTTCTCAAGTTCACAGATCCTAAAAGGGGAGGGGAAATTTCTATCTTAGAATCAATGAAAATGAGGAGATTAATACCCTCAAATCAGGCTAAGAAGTCACACTGGATTGCAGGTGGTAGGATATCCATTAAAACAAGGGAATAATATGATCGGAATTAGGTACATATGCTGGAACATTCTAGTCCTCAGGACTGACACTGAATGGAAAAGTGTTGGAGTTTAGGGATCATATTGCTAAGAAAAAAAAGAGCACACCTATTTACATAACCATAATATTTTATCCATGGCCACAGCCATGGGACTATGCTAATAGTAACCTACTTTAATTTAAACATGGGGAAAAACTGAGACAACTTTAGAAAACAAGCATAAAGGAGATCTTGAAGCCATGATTTTCAAAGCTGGAGCTCATTTTCCCATCTCACAGTGATGTTCCCCCATGGAACTTCACTTATATTCTTGACCCAATGATTGAATAATGAATATACCACAGTAAGAAATCTGACAAGACAATCAAAAACAAATTGATAATTATGGATTAGTTTACTAGAGTAACAGCTCTTTATCACTGTAAGGTGAAAAGGTTCATTTCCCAAAATGTACTGTAAAGTATTAGAAAACCTACATAAATTATTTTAATTAGAGAATCTATCAGTTTATGTTAAAGAAACAAGGCCATTCTATTGTATATAGGTATAGATACATGGAGACAGATATAGATATATAAAGACAAAGATATAGATATATAGATCCATAACTAAGGTGAGTGGATAGCCCAGTTTGGCTAGGATAATCCTCATTTAGTCCTATCATCCTGGCATAATTATCAATACCTTCTCCTTTCACTCTCAAAATTGTCCCAGTTTGTCAATAAGTTATATGATCATGGAACTGATAACGGAATTTATCTATCCCAGAGGGGGTTTACAATTGTTGGTCTAGGATATACAATGTCCAAAAGCATATTCATTTTCACATTAATTCCAATCAAGTTATGAGGTAAAGGACTTGAAATTATAGGTGTTACACCATACACTTCCAAAATGTCTTTTTAACTTCAAAAATGTATCTATATGCTAAGTTTCTTAGGTTAGCTTTATTTGTCATGGTTTTTTTGAAGTGTATGGAATGCCCAGGAACTTTCCTAAACAATTTGAATAGTACAAAAGAACGTAGGTTTTATGGAGTTAAGTTAACAGCATGGACTTCCCCGAAAGCCTTTGAGTTCCGGCTGAATGACCTCAATGAGTCACTCAAAGTCTTCTGTGCCTGTTTTATAATCTGTAAATTAAAAATCATTACTGTGCTTACCTTCAAGGGTTACTGTAAGAATTAAATGAGTGATAAAGTTTGTAGGTAAGTCAGAGATAGTACCTGGCATCTTGTAAGCATGATGTTAAGTGCTTAGAGAAGGATAGATAAGGAGGAAAAGATAGATAATGGTAGATAAAGAGGAATTTGTGTTCATTACTAAGTCGGCTATGCAAGTTAAAATTTTCCTGAGAGAAAGGGGAACACGGATGGATTATCAACCACAGCACTCTGAGAGGACACACTTAAAGAGTATAAACAAAAAACTTGACCAAGGAAAAGATAATAGACTTTTAAACCCTTTGAGGACTCAGCACGGTGCAGGTCTAAGATAAGTTGTAGGAATTGACATGGGTGCGACTTCCAAGAGTTCTGAATACATTTCTTCAAAGAGCTGAAAATTCAAGTGGAAACAAAAAATGTTAACTTCCTTGTCTCTTCCCTTCATCTCTTATTCCACATCTCATATTTTAACGAATACCATTGCCATTACCTTTAACATATTTTGAACGTGTGCCCAGAGGTGATCACTTCCTGCTCTACCACCCTGCTCCAGGCCACCACTATCCGGATTTGAATTATGTCCTAATCGGTCTCTCTGCTCCGCCCTTGTCCTCCATTCAGGGTATTCTCTCCCTACAGCAAGAATTACTCAGTTAAGGTGTCTCTCAAAGCCATTCAATGGGTTCCCAACCAATTGGAATAACAAAGTCCTAATGGTTGAAGACAAGACCCTGTATCATCTGATCCCTGTTACCCTGTTTTGAATTATACTCCCTAATACTGTTGTTCTTCTTTACTTTGGTAGAAGCCACACGGACTCCATGCTTGTATATTTCTGCCTTATGGTTTTGGACTTGCTTTTCCCTGTACATGAAAACTCTCTTCCCACAGAGCCATGTAGCTCAAAGTTTCATCTCCTTTGGGTCTTGGCTAAACTTTCTTCATTCAGTAACCTTTTGTCGACTCTTGTGAGAGAAAGAATTTCTGCCTGTTTTGTTCCCTGCTACATGGCCAGTGTCTGGGATGGTTTCAGACATGTAATAAGCCCTCAGTAAATATGCAGTGAATAAATAAGCATTGTGTTAGCTATTTCATTAGTTATCTTTTGATAACTAGACGATAGCCATGTTAATTCAGTATGTCAATCATGATTTCGGTTAAGGGTCAAGTCTTCATTTCAAACAAAATTCCAATGTCAATATTTCTGCTAAAATATCATTGCAAAACCTGGAATGAATTGGATTGGAATACAAATATTATCTGGGCATTTACTATGTATTAGCAGCTCTTAATGCTGATGAACAAAAGAATAATACAAAGTGTCTATGTAATCCACTAGTAAAATATAATACACTAACAAAATGCGTTGTAAACTGATAATGAAAAACAAGTGGTTAATTACAAAGTGATGGCTATCGACCTGCACATTTGATTGCTTTCATTTCAGCAAGTGATTATTATTACCCCACAATCTGTAATGACACTGCACATCCTCAATCGGCAAAGAAAGTGCAAAACGCATCCCTGTTATTTTATTGAGTACCAAATTGTTTATCTGTTAAAATAAGGATTACATCCATTAACAACAAATTTCTTTTCATAGGCCCATCTCAGGCAAGTACACCTTTGCTTATTAAGCACCCAATAGAACGAGCCTGTTTTCTCTCCCCATGCAGATTAACTGCAGACATTTCAAGGCATGTAGAATGAATATGTTTCTGATACTGCCTTCAGGCTTCTTAAACTTGATTCATGGGGGGTTTTGTGATTAAAAAAATATAAAACACTAAAACACACATACATTATGAGGAATGCAGCTTTATAAAATAAATGATTCAGTTTTCCAGTTTGCTAGAGATAATTTTGTATTTGGAGTTGGACAAATACAGGTTTTTCCATAGTTTACAGATTCCTCGCTCTTCAAGTATAGTATTCTTCCTGGCAGTCCTCTACGAAGACAGCCGGCCACCCTGAAGGACCATTTGCTCTTCTCCAAAAATGTCTCTTTTCAAGAACACTTGATCACCTCCCACTTAGTGTACAGCATGCTGTTGACTGAATTTATGAACATGCTCAGCCAAAATGTAGTCAAAATTCTTTGTGTCAAAAGGTCAAACTTATATTTATTACATCCAAAAGAGAGAATACAATATCATAATTTAAAAATAATAGTGACTCTCTAGAGAACATATTTATATGCAAAATAAATTTTGACTAAGCTCCTTCAGGGATGATTATTATATGATCATTACATGATTTCATAAATAATGTGGTAAGTGGATGTGTTGCCTCAAAATCTCATAAAATAATACCCCAAAATATATTTTCTAAAAACAGATGAGTCACAGATACTAATATAAAATCTACTAAATGAGAGAACTTTGTATATTAATTAATACATTAATTAATGTTAAATATGTTATTTTCTTAAATGAATATGGTTTTGGTCTTTTACTCATCGAAATATTGTTTTGTTTCTCTGGCTACTTCCCCTTATAAGATTACTTACTACTCTCATATACCACGTGTTAAATCTGAGACAAAAGTTGTCAAAGGATATTGACATGGAATTAGATATTCTAGGAGGTCAGCCACCTCTTTAGAGATAGCTCCAAACATCAATTATTTTGATACTGTATTTTCTGCATTTTCACAAGATGAAAATAAAGAAATATTAATGATGTTAATAATGTAGCTTAAACATTAATGATTGTTTTAGAATGTTAACTCATCTTCTATACAGACACTCAAAACTTCAGTGACCGAATATGCCTTATTTTGGAAGATACAAACGTCTATTGCAGCAAAACTTGCTCTGGTAAGAATACAAATAATGTAAGACAAACTCGGCTCAATGCACTGCATTCATCTTCTAGATTCATTACTAAAATGTCTTTTGAGTCTAACTTTCTTCATTTAAGAAACAAAGACCCGTACACTAAAGACACACTTTATTTCCCAAAAGTCACACCCTGGAAAATTCTGATGTAGGATTTAATTAGGTAAGATGCCTTCAAGTGAGTAATTGGTTCACCCAACAGATGATTTCTAAAATGTTTCTCTGAAGGCAGACCTATTATGTTTTCACCTTCAGATACCAGAGGTAACATGTCTTATTAATGCCTTGATGAAATTGTTCTGGTTCCACAGGCATAAAACCAAATAGACAGCTCATCAAATAAAGTGGATCCTTTCTTATCAATTGTTCAGTAAAGGAATTTACACATGGTTATGCACTTTCTGAAGAGAAGTTTTCATTTTTCACAGAGAAACATGAAGAAATTTGAATTCACTGCATCATTTTGCTAACTAGGATGCCAACTTTAATGTCAGAAATGATTATTTTATAGAAAACTGCTGAACAAGTAGCGTTATACATTATGAGTTAATTTCTCATTATTGTTTTTATAAGGCCCATGCTCTTTTCCTATAAATAAAGTATTAAGGTAATTTAATTGGAATTCAATTTATCTCACATGCATCGTTTAGCATACAAAGGGATCCATGCATATATTCCAACTTATATAACTTATGAATTATAACACTGAAAAATTAAGGTACTTTCCCTTAAACAGCAATGCCAAGAAGACAAACCCTGTCAAGTTGTAGCTATATCTATCACTCCAACTATATGCTGAGGACACCTACATGATGTCTTCTAAAAATTAAAGAGATTTTTATACCCATGAACATTACATATCTGCACACCCAGGAAGAAAAGTAATATATTCAACTTCACAGTATCCATAAATTAGCTTACAAGTGGGATGAAATCTTAGACTCTTCACAGTTTTTGACAATTTCGGCAATGAACATGTGATACAGACAGGCATGCGGCCTTCTAGAAAAGAAAGGATGAGTGCTTTGCAAACTGACTAAGAGGATTTGAAGGAAATCTATGGAAATCAAAGGTGAAAATAACAGTGGTGACAACATTATGAGGTCAACAGGGAGATATATGGTTCTCTACGTTTTTCCTACAATGGAGGAGAAATCGGACAGGTGGTTGCAAGCTGAGTACCATGAAGCAGAATCAAGGATTGAACATTGTCCTGGTTTTGCTCACTCTCCTCTGAGGAGGGAGTCCTACTCATCAACTGGAGGTCAATCTCTGGTCCACCACATTACAACTAACTAACACAACTAACTCTGTCCCTGATAGGCAGATAATCTAGATACTTTCCAGCTGTAGTTTGAAAGAAGCACATCTACACTGGATTTAAGTCTGCTTCAAATGGGCAGAAACAAGGCAAATAATCAAACTTTTGTTGGTTTTCTTGGGAGAGGAAGGTCAAGGTGTATAATGCTTATAAAGGACAAAGGGCAACAGCTGGGCTATCTTAGGGCTCAAGCCCTCCTACACTCCTTAGGTGTATTAGGAGGGATAAAGGGATTCAGAATTCCTGCACAGTAAATCCTGGCTGCCAAAAGGACACTTTGGCTCTCTTGAGATTTCCCTTTAAGACACAAATTCTTTTTTGACAACATTTAAGTCCTTAGAGTCTCAGATTGGGTTTAAAGTAGCAATGATGGTGACCCACTAGAGAATGTGAAACAGCAATCTAGATATATTCTTGTGTTTATCCCTGTCTGCCCTGGGACTCCCGTAAAATTTATGTAGAAACCTGGCAAGAATATAAGAAATGTCATCTTGGTAATTGGGCTGCAGACCTGAAGACTAAGGTAGACTTCTAGAAAAAGCTCACAACTATGTGAACCAAAACTTGGCCATCCAGAGGGAACACATTCCCTGGCCCCAAGCCAGAAAACAGTGTGGTTGTGCTTGTTGAATCAAGGAATCCTCGAAACTGAAATAGACAGTGCCAATAACAATGCCCTTACAGTATGTATTGGGCTTTTGGTGGACACATTAGAAGTCTGTTTGAATGAAACACTGGAAATTTAAAGTATATTCATGTTGCCTATTGGCTGCAAACTACCTTCTACTACTGCATTAACTTTCTACACCAACCTCAGATGCTTTAAGAAAAAAAGATGATAAAGGATTGGGCCCAAGATCTTGCTGACTCCAAAGAAGACTGAAAGCTATATGCACTTACTCAAGTAGGCAGGCAAACTGTTACCTTGGAAACTGAAAACCAAAGGCAAGCTACAGCACACTATAGAGTAGGCTACACAGGGAATGATTTCAGTGAGCTATGCATGAATGTTTCTGTGTGTGCCTATCTGATGCAAGCAATGATTTAGCACATTTTCCCTAATGATCATGTTGAGCGTAATTTCAAATTGTAGGAAGAGCATGAAGTCAAATCATCTGAAGAAAGATCAGGCATCATGAGCTGGGGGGTAAAAAAACTCCAGCAAATTGTTACAGGGTATTGAAGCAGGCAATGAACCTGCCCATGGACATGAAACACATGAAGAACCAGAAAGTCTCAGAACTCACCATAGCAAAGGTGAAAAATCAGGGAGAGATTCAAAGAGCAGGATGAGAACTTTAGGCAAAGCAGCTGACAGTAGGGTGCAAGTGACAAGTCAATAGTATTGCGGCAATAAAATAATTCCCACAGAGCTAGGAAAAGTGATTCTTTAGAGGTTTCAAAACTTATCTCTATCCTTATTGTCTTATAACTCGGCCTCAGTCCCAATCCCTAAGCACCATGATATTTACATCTTCCTTTATTCTGGCTTCTATGTTCTTTCCAGGATTGAGACTATTTTATGTGTAATTCTCCAGTTTCCACTCTTTCTTAGCTGGTGTAGAAATTGTTCATGGCCTTTTCTCCATCCTCTATTCTAGTATTTAGCTCATGTTTAAGTCATCTGACTTGGCATATCATTGCCTACGGAAAGGCACAAATAAGAGTCTCCTACCACCATCTATCACTTCTCCCACAGAAACAGTTCTACTTGTCCCCCAAGGTGATATTATCAAAATATGAGGAGCAGAAACAAAGTGTGACAGAACAAGTAGACCATGTTAATAAAGAGAAAACATTTGACTCAGACAATTTCACTTTATGTGCCTTTTGTGAGGACATTTACCAACCTTGTTTAGACCAAAATTTGGGCCAAAAATATCAGTACTCTATTGGAATTATAGCTAAAGGGGAACAACATAGGGTAATGAATAACACTCTGGGAAGGAAAAATAGAAGATGCCTGTTTTTATTATATTTAAAAACTCCAGTCATGGACATAAAAACTCTCAATTCACCTATCCTATGAACAATTACTGACTTATGCATTTGTATAGCATCTGTTTCCATGGAATCTAAGTAGCAAATGTTATGTACATAATATACAAATGCAGATTTTTGTATACAAAACATCTTTTACAAATACATTTTCTCTCCATTTAGGTAATAGCCCCAAACTCAGCCAGATATGCAATAGTATTTTGACTGAGTGTCTGTTTGATGTAGAAAAACAGTGCTATTTTCCTCCTGTTCAAAATATAGTACTCTTTTTCTTCCATTGAATTCACAGAGTGTTTCATTTTTAATGAATACTCTTCATTCTCCAGTGCTTCACTGTATCAATCCATGGCAATGATGCTTATTTCTTTGGAGAAAATATTGTTCATTCAGATACATTTAATTTGCCCAGAAACAACCCAGGCAAAAAGGAAGAAAAAAAGATTGATGATATTTACAAGTAGATAAACTTCACTTAATTTATAGAAACCCCACTTAGTTCAATGTGATAGACAGTAATAAGGAACAAATTCTTATTCATTGTCAGCTCGTTTGGACATGTCTGCAGTGAAATTCAGAAATGAACATATACCAGGATCTTAGTGTTAACTTTGTAATGTGTTAGAGAGTACATCATATGGGTGCAATTTCTCTAGTAAATCTCCTAGAAACTGGAAAGGCTGTTCTGTAGATTGGCTCCTAATAGAGCAGATATTTTAAAAATCTATAGTGTTCATTGAACTCCATTTGAAATGCTCTACTAAGTGACACTTTTTCTTACCAGACCATTAAAGATAGCATTAACAGGAAAATATAAGCAGAAAAACAGGTTATTTATGACTTAAAAATTAAGTAAAAAATATAACATCTCCCAGTTGGGGAGGGGGGGAACAACACTAGCATATGCAAAGAAACTTTAAAGACCAACAGAAGCATCTTCCTCATTTTTCTTAAAATTAGTCTCTGGAATTTGCCTACCATTCATTTGATAGCACCCAAGAGAAATTTTTCTAAAATATAAAATTGATGTTAGTGGTACCGAATCATTACCCTAATTCCAAAAGTTTTATCAAATAAATTGAGAATTTATTTCTTCTTGGATCCAAGTTGCTTTAAAAAAGAAAGAGAAACTGGAAGGGGGAAAAGATGGCGGAGGAGTGGGGGACCCTATTTCAAACAGTCCCTGAAATTGAGCTGGATATCTACCAGACCACTCTGAACACCCATGAAATCAGCCTGAGATGTAAGAAGATAGATCTGGATCTCTACAAACAGAACATCACAGGCGCTTGGTTTTGAGGTACAAAACAGGGAGCCATGATTCCACAGGCAGATATCAGAAGATAAACGGCAGCAGGAGGGAGCCTGGCTGTGGGGATCCTACACCGTCAGTGAGCAATAGCCTCCTGCGCTGGGGACGGGGCACAGACTCACAGACCGGTAGCAGAGGGGAAAGGACTTCAGAGCAGCCCCCCAGACGGAAACCCAGAACGGTGGACCACGTGTGCGAAATGGGGTGGCAGGAGGTTTTAGAAGCACAAAGGGCAGAGAGGAGCCTCGACCTGAATGCAAGGCTTGGGAGTGCTGCAGAGGCATGCACAACCCAGGACTGCAGTTTATAGCTGCACAGACAGAAATGGAGATAGTGTGGCCTGGAGAGCTCACTGAAGAACAGACTGCAATCTCTCTGCTCTGAGGCAGAGGGTTGGAAATGGTCTCTTCTGCTCTGACTCTCAGAAGACACTCGGAAAGCCGCCAGAGAAAGCTGCCAGCAAACAAAAGCCCCAAAAAACCGGTTTTCACTGAGCCCATCCCCTGCCACAAGGGGCAGGGCAACTCTGCCCAAACAGGGTTGCCTGAGTAACAGTGTGGTAAGTCCCTCCCCAAGAAGACAGGCTGGGAAAACAAGAGGCCAGCAATGCTAAGGTCCCTATAAAACAGGTGCATCTTGCTTGGGTGTGGTCAATAATTTGGACTCTATACATTCCCTCAACCACCCCTCAACGGAATGACTAGGAGGAGGAACCCCCAAAACAGGAAAGACTCAGAGACTATGACTTATGCCACAGATTTACAAATGAATTCAGATATAACCAAGATGTTGGAGATGGAATTCAGGCTAGCAATTGTGAAGACAATAACTAGAATGGAGAAATTGATTAATGGCAACATGGAGTCTCTAAGGGCAGAAATGAAAGCTGAACTAGCAGAATTTAAAAATGCTATCAATGAGATCCAATCTAATCTAGATAATCTAACAGCTAGGGTAAGCAAGGCAGAAGAACGAATTAGTGACCTAGAAGACCAAATAATAGAGAAAAAGAGAAAAGAGGAGGCCAGGGAAAAACAACTCAGAATCCATGAAAATAGAATCAGAGAAATAAGTGACACCATGAAATGTTCCAATGTCAGAATTATTGGAATCCCTGAGGGGGTGGAGAAAGAGAGAGAGGACTAGAAGATATATTTGAGCAAATCGTAGCTGAGAACTTCCCTAATCTGGGGAATGACACAAACACTCATGTCCTAGAGGCAGAGAGGACCCCTCCCAAGATCAAGGGAAATAGGACAACACCCTGACATGTAATAATAAAACTCACAAATCTTAGAACCAAGGAAACCATCCTAAGGGCAGCTAGGGGGAAGAGATTCCTTACATACAGAGGGAGGAATATTAGAATAACATCAGACCTATCCACAAAGACCTGGCAAGCCAGAAAGGCCTGGCAAGACATATTCAGGGTACTAAACGAGAAGAACATGCAGCCAAGAATACTTTATCCAGCAAGGCTGTCATTTAGAATGGATGGAGAGTTGCAGAGCTTCCATGACCAGTAAAAACTGAAAGAATATGTGACCACTAAGCTGGCCCTGCAAGAAATATTAAGGGGGATTCTATAAAAGGAGAAAGACCCCAAGAGTGACATAGAAAAGAAATTTACAGGGACAATCTATAAAAACAAGGTCTTCACAGGCAACATGATGACAATTAATTCATATCTTTCAATAATCACTCTCAATGTGAATGGCCTAAATGCTCCCATAAAATGGCATAACATTGCAGATTGGATAAAAAGACATGACCCATCCATATGCTGTCTACAAGAGATTCATTTTGAACCTAAAGATACATCCAGACTGAAAGTGAAGGGATGGAGAGCTATCTTCCATGCCAAAAGACCTCAAAAGAAAGCAGGGGTAGCAATTCTTATATCAGACAAATTAGATTTTAATCTAAAGATTGTAGTTAGAGACACAGAAGGACACTATATCATCCTTAAAGAGTCTATGCAACAAGAAGATCTAACAATTGTAAATATCTACACCCCCAACATGGGAGCAGCCATCTACATAAGCCAACTCTTAACCAAAATAGTCATACTGATAACAATACGTTAATTGTAGGAGACCTCAATACCCCCCTCTCAGAAATAGACAGATCACCTAAGCAGAAAATAAACAAAGGAACAAGAGCTTTGAATGACACACTGGACCAGATGGACATCATAGATATATACAGAACATTCCACCCTAAAACAACAGAGCACTGATTCTTCTCGAGCACACATGGAACTTTCTCCAGAATAGACCACATACTGGGTCACAAATCAGGTCTCAACCGATACCAAAAGATTGAGATTATTCCCTGCATATTCTCAGACCACAATGCTTTAAAACTGGAACTCAATCACAAGAAAAAATTTGGCAGAAATTCAAACACTTGGAACCTAAAGACCACTCTGCTCAAGAATGTTTGGTTCAACCAGGAAATCAAAGAAGAACTTAAACAATTCATGGAAACCAATGAAAATGAAAACACATCAGTCCAAAAACCTATTGGATACTGCAAAGGTGGTCCTAAGGGGGAAATACGTAGCCATCCAAGCCTCACTGAAAAAAATAGAAAAATCCCAAATTCACCAACTAAACTAAGGTGTAGACCTTAAAGAACCTGAAATCGGGCAACGTGATGCCCCCAGCTTTGTTTTTCTTTTTCAACATTTCCTTGGCAATTTGGGGTCTTTTCTGATTCCATACCAATTTTAGGATTGTTTGTTCCAGCACTTTGAAAAATGTCATTGGAACTTTGATCGGGATGGCATTTAAGGTATAGATTGCTCTGGGTAGCAAGGCTCTCAGCTTTTCCCCATTGAGGATGATATGATTTCAAGCTATATTATAAAGCTGTGATCACCAAGACAGCATGGTACTGGTACAAAAACAGACACATAGACCAATGGAACAGAATAGAGAGCCCACATATGGACCCTCAACTCTGTGGCCAAATAATCTTCAACAAAGCAGGAAAAAATATGCAATGGAAAAAAGACAATCTCTTCAATAAATGGTGCTGGGAAAATTGGACAGCCACATGCAGAAGAATGAAACTCGACCATTCTCTAACACCATTCACAAAGATAAACTCAAAATGGATGAAAGACCTCAATGTGAGACAGGAATCCATTAAACCCTAGAGGAGAACATAGGCAGTAACCTCTTTGACATCAGCCATAGCAACTTCTTTCAAGATACATCTCCAAAGGCTAGTGAAACAAAAGCAAAAATGAACTTTTGGGACTTCATTAAGATAAAAAGCTTCTGCACAGCAAAGGAAACAGTCAACAAAACAAAGAGGCAACCCACAGAATGGGAGAAGATATTTGCAAATAACGCTACAGATAAAAGGCTGGTATCCAAGATCTATAAAGAACTTCTCAAACTCAACACCCAAAAAACAAATAATCAAGTCAGATAATGGGCAGAAGACATGAACAGACACTTCTCCAAAGAAGACATACAAATGGCTAACAGACACATGAAAAAATGTTCATCATCATTAGCTATCAGAGAAATTCAAATCAAAACCACACTGAGATACCACCTTACACCAGTTAGAATGGCAAGAATTGACAAGGCAAGAAACAACAAATGTTGGAGAGGTTGTGGAGAAAGGGGAACCCTCTTACACTGTTGGTGGGAATGCAAGTTGGTACAGCCCCCTTGGAAAACAGTGTGGAGGTGCCCCAGAAAATTAAAAATAGAGCTACCCTATGACCCAGCAATTGCACTCTTGGGTATTTACCCCAAAGACACAGATGTAGTGAAAAGAAGGGCCATATGCACCCCAATGTTCATAGCAGCAATGTCCACAATAGCCAAACTGTGGAAAGAGCCAAGATGCCCTTCAACAGATGAATGGATAAAGAAGATGTGGTCCATCTATACAATGGAATATTACTCAGCCATCAGTAAGGATGACTATCCGACTTTTACATCCACATGGATGGGACTGGAGGAGATTATGCTAAATGAAATAAGTCAAGCAGAGAAAGACAATTATCATATGGTTTCACTTATATGTGGAACATAAGGAATAGCATGGAGGATATTAGGAGAAGGAAGGGGAAAATGAAGTGGGGGAAATAGGAGAGAGAGATGAACCATGAGAGACTATGGACTCCGAGAAATAAGCTGAGGGTTTTAGAGGGGAGGGGGACGGGGGGATGGGTTAGCCCAGTGATGGGTATTAAGGAGAACACGTACTGCATGGAGCACTGGGTGTTGTATGAAAACAATGAATCGTGAATCACTACATCAAAAACTAATGATGTATGGTGACTAACATAACATAATAAAATTAAATTAAAAAAACAAAAAGGAAAAGAAAGAAAGAATAACTAATAAACTGAGAGGACTGGATTGAGGCATAAAGCAATTGATACTAGAGATTTCAAATAATGCTAATTTAACAGCAGGTTTCCTTTTCTCTTTGGGGGTAACTGGTCCTGCAAGGCAGAGGCAGGGCACACTTACATTCTACTACAATAACAAATGCAGGGACAATTTGATGGTTATGGCAAAATTGCCAAGAGGCTGCATCTTAAATGCCCTCACCAAAAAAAAAAAAAAAATTATGTGGCATGATAGAGATAATAGCTAACACTAAGGTGGTAATCATATTGCAATATATAAATGTATTAAATCAACACACTTTATATCTTAAACTTATACAATGTTATGTCAATTATATCTCCAATTACCAAAAATATAAAAGGTAAACATAGAACTCACACTTGCCAGTGAAACATTATCACAGAGTAATAATTATCACAAACTTATTACCATGGGTTTTATTAACAAAAGATCTAAGGTTATTACAGGCAAAGTTCTCACGAAGGCATTAACATGAGTCAAACTATAAGCAAGAGAGGAGAGAAATTTAATGCCAACAGAAAGCCAATAATATGTGGTGACTTTAAAACATGACTGCAAATGACATGGTGGTCTTCTCATGAAAAGTGCCATTTCCTAAGATTAGGACCACTTCAACTAATCACATATGTCAGAAGAAATGCCACATACTTATTAGTTATTAATATTACTATCTTAGCATTCTAGGGCTGCCATGACAGAATATGACAGATGGGGTGGCTTCTCCTTGACTCACAAAGAGTGCTTTCTTTCTGTGTCCTCACATGGCCTTTTTTCTCTGAGCAGGCAGCCCTGCGGTCTCTTTCTTCTTACAAAGGCACCTATCACACTGGATTAGGGCCCCACCCTTATGACCTTATTTAACCATTATTACTTCTTTAAATGCCTTATCTCCAAATGCGATCACATTGGGTGTTAGACCTTCAACATATGAATTTAGGGTGGAAATACACAATTCAGTTCATAACGATGACTTTTGAGGATAGGTTATAATAAACTTCCACTTTTATTGCTGAAAATTTTTATTGTATAGCCTTGAGTTGCCATTAAGGAAGTTCAACTACCAAAAACAGTAGAGGGACAACGGAGAGAGCAGCCATTTCATATTTTGAATGAGAATCTAGGTGTATATATAGGTATATAGTTAGATTTTGTGGATGTGGAAATGTTATAATGTTACTGACCTTTAGATTTTTTTCTATTAGAACTGCATAGTTGGAATGCCTGGATCTAAGAATTCGGTTAATGTAAGATCGAATTTGAAGATGAATGCATGAAAAAGGAATCTATGAATATCATAATGTCCCAACACTGGGTGCGGAGCCTCTTTTCCATCCATTTTTGTTTTCTAGGTGATGTTGTCCAGTAAGTGGCTTTTTAAAAAATATCTATTCTGGTGGCAACCAGAATTCTATCTTTAGCATGATCTTACCTCTAAACTTCTAACTTGTATCTCAAATATCCAGACCATATACTGTTCATCACCCAATCTTCTTTATCAAATAAATGGCAAGCCCCAAGTCATTTTTAAAAGACATACCCCCTAAGTCATTCTTTAAGAGACATAATTTCACACACACACTCAAACCAGTGAGAAAGCTGATCTAGACTCACTCTAACATATGTGGCTTCTTACAATCTACGTGATGACAGCACGAGTCCCAGACATGTTTTCTTGCCTTAAACACTGCTATGTCATCCACATCAGTTTTTCCTACTTTTTCTCTTGCCACTCTACCATCAACTATCCACAGAGTATCCAAGAAGATTTAAATGCACCCACACCACACACACACTTTATATCATTCCCATTTTAATGACTCTCCATTTCAATGAAAACACACTCTAGATCTATTACTTGGTTTTATAAAGTTTTACTGGATTTCCTTCTTGGCTCTACCACCATTCCACCATTATCTCCATTTTCCTCCTTACTTCATATTTGTGCTTTCTCCTACCCTCCTGATGCTAAAAATGTGTCTGCTTTAGGGCAGTTATATCCTAGAAAAGCCCTTCTGGGGATGTGTACAAGGCAAGCTGCTTCTGGTCATTTGTGTCTCACCTCAAGAGTCCCTTCCTAATCCAAACCTTATCTAAACATACAATCAGAGATACTCCATTCATTGTTGTATTGTATCACCTGCTTAACTTTTGTAGTGGCAGTAACTTTTGTAGTGTAGTGTAGAATTATCTATCACACTTATTAGTATTACATTTAAAAAGTAATAACTTGATAGCAAGAGATCAAAGTAGAAAATCTTATTCTCATATTGAAACCTCATTGCTTCTTTTAGTTATCAAAAGAAAGTTAATACCAAGAAATATAGTTTAGAAATGTAGTTACTGTATTTAAAATATCTATTTCTTTTTATAGTTTTTATAAAATATACAGTAATATTCTCACAGTGGCCATATTTGTAGTTAGACATGACAAATATGAAAAAATAGTAATTTTCCATGTGGAAACCCTTCTCCTCACCCCTCTACCCACAGCAAGAATTAAGAACAAATATATGGTAGCTGCTCCACTAAATTTCCTAAGGATGCCTTAAAGCCTGATGGTAACAACCCTAAGCCCTTTTGTATTGGAATAATGTGTGGTTGATCCTTGCTTCTTTCTCTAGTAATCTTAACCATAATGTTACTAAAACAAAAACAAAACAGAAACTCACCGATTCTTTTCTCTTTTTTTCTTGAGATGAGATTAGCATCACAAAAACCTAGGGGAAGTAGGATGAAAATGTTGATTGTTCACTGTGTCCTTACCAGCACCTACAAGACAGCTCAGCATATAACAACTGCTGCACGGAATATTGGTTTTATAAAATGAATAAAAGAATGAGTAAATTATAATGAATACACTCGCGTGTTTTCTTCTAAATCTATTAGCTATACTGTTTGGATCCTGATGTTACCTATTTGATCTCTTCATCTAATTTTTTCATTGAATGTTATGGACTGAGTTGTGTGCCTCCACAATTCATATGTTAAAAGCCCAATGAGACTTTTTGGGCCTTTAAGGAGGTAATTAGGGGCAAAAAGAGGTTTCAAGGGTGGGATCTTAATCCATTAAGACTGGTGTTCTTATAAAAAGAGGAAGAGACACCAGAGATCTGTCTCTGTCTCAGTCTCTGTCTGCACACACAGAGGAAAGTCCATATGAGGACACAGTGCCAGTGTGTGGCCTACAAGTCAGGAAGAAAGGCCTCACCAGACACCAACCCTGCAGGCACATTGATCTTGGACTTCTAGCCTCCAAAACTGAGAGAAAATACATTTCTGCTGTTTAAGCCACACTGCCTGTGGTATTTGGTTATGGCAACCTGAGCAGACTAATATAATGAATCTTAGGATAATCACAATTATCCAATCATTCTATATGATGATTTTTGGCACCTGAGATGGATAAGCAATAAAATAAAAATAACTGCAAATGTATCCCATTATTATCCCCGGTCACTGGATCATCTAGTGGACATGAATGACATGACAGAGCCAAATATGAACACATCTGTCGGATCCCCAACCTTACTCTCTGATTCACTATATGGGGTCATCTCCAATTTTTTAACATAGTTCCAAGTGGACTAATATAAAAATGATATACTTGTGAATATGTTGTAAAATATATGTGTCTTTGGGAAGCAATAAGGGCTATCCAAAAGCATAGCTTCAAGTGCTAGTGCTACCACATAGTAGCTATGATATGGCCTTGAGGTTCTTTGAACATTGGTTCTTTTATATGTAAAATGATATGAGTAATATCTTTCTAGTAGATCCATAAGGTAGTTAAATGGTAAGTGGATTAAATAAATGAGAAAGCGTCCTTGAGTCTATTAATACCATGCATATATACTATATTTTATTGAGAATACTAATGCAGTATAATTTTGTTGATTCTTTGTTGTTGTTGGAAGGTACAAGCAAATAAGTATTCAAATGACCTTCTGTAACTCTCAAAATAATGTACCCTCAAATGTGCATATGATTTGTTTAGAGTCTTTAATATTTCCTTGCATTTTTTTTGCGTTTAATTGCACCAATTTGTATAATTTTTAATTAGTTGCATCAATCAGAAAGAATAAAAGCATATTAAATAACAAATGTCATATATAACATACTTATATTTTTAACATTTGTATTTAAAGAAATAGGATTTGAATTAATTTTACAGAAGTATTTGAACTTTATAAAGTATTTCTGCATTATTTATTACATATAAGGCCCATAGAAAAAAGTAATGGGATATATTGTTTGGTTTGTTTTAATATTAGTGGAAATTCTCAGAGATTTTTAAAATATATGGTTAGAGGGGCACCTGGGTGTTTCAGTCGTTAAGCATCTGCCTTCGGCTCAGGTCATGATCCCAGGGTCCTGGGATCAAGCCCCGCATTGGGCTCCCTGCTGGACGGGAGGTCTGCTTCTCCCTCTCCCACTCCCCCTGCTTGTGTTCCCTCTCTCACTGTGTCTCTCTCTGTCAAATAAATAAATAAAATCTTTTAAAAAAATAATAAAATAAAAAAATAAAATAAAATATATGGTTAAGGCTTATCATTCTGCTTTCAAATGTATTCATCATAATCTGCTCTACCTTTGCTATATCCTGGCATTTGGTAAAGAAAATATTATTTTACCAAAATAGCTTTATACAAAACAGATATGATGGAATAAAGACTAGAAACATAATAGTCTTTTTCTTCAATCAAAAGTACTAAAGTTCTTTTGTAAAACTACATATAAATATTCATGGAATTCCTAAGCACAAACTTATATTCCATTTATTTTTATGAGTAACAATTTAGTAGGAATATTATACATGTACAACTTTGCCTATCCAAAAACAAATGATTTCTATATAGTAGCATTCAAATGAACAATTCTTAACCTCATTTCATAAAAAGCACTCTCTGCCACTTAGATGAACCTTTAAATACCACAACATAAAATAAGTTTGCCAATGCCAAACATTTAGGAGTAAGAATACTAATGAAGTAAAGGGGAAACAAATATTCTTCCATTATCTATCTGTGTTTTTCTTTATCAGAGTAATATTTTATTCAACAATACTCACTAGAAATAATTGGCTTAGCCAAGAATGAGAAGGTAAAAGGAGTTAAGAACAGTAACACAGGGGCATCTGGGTGGCTCAGTCGGTTAAACATGTTTGCCTTCAGTTCAGGTCATGATCCCACGGTCCTGGGATCTAGTCCCGAGTTGGTTTCCCTGCTCTGTGTTGGGCTCCTTATTCCATGGGGAGCCTGTTTCTCCCTCTCCCTCTGCCACTCTCCCTGCTTGTGTGCTCGCTCTCTCTCTCTGTCAAATAAATAATAAAATCTTTTAAAAAAAAGAACAGTAACACAGAAAGACTTCATCTTCCTTAAATCCTTACAAAGGCTAATTACAATGTACAAAAACCAGCTGGAAATAATTCAACTCCATGTAATAACTGGTTCCAGAGAACAATTCATTTACCCTTCTTCAGTAGCCATTAAAAACAGAAATTATTTTGACTAATATGGGATTTGAAAATCTTAATACTTCCAAATCTAGCCCACAGATATGCATTGTTCATATATGTGAACAATCTATAAAATATAATATGTAAATTTCTATACAATGTTAAAGAAAGTTGGAATGTACAATATTCACCATCAGTACCTTTATATTTTCTTCTTTGTGGCTTTTTGTAAGAGAAGCTTCTGGTTCTCAGTGAAGGCTTTGCTCCCAAAATATCAACAATAAAATTAAGTTGGGGAAAAAATTCCTGAGATGTTATTTTTTTTTTCTTTTCACATAAGTGACCTTATTTTTTAAATGTATTTTTCCAGCTTGTTGGACTTTATATATTTATCTAGCTGATATATTGACATATATTAGTGTGTAAGTTTAAGGTATACAATATGATGATTTAGTATACTATATATTATGAAATAATTATCACAATAAGTTTAGTTAACACATCTATCATTTCACATAGTTACTCTTTTTTAGGGTGAGAATACTTAAAATCCACTCCCTTAGCAAATTTTAAATTCTATGCAGTATTATCAGCTATAATCACCATTCCGTAGATTAGATTCCAAGAATTTATTTATCTTATAACTAGAAGTTTGAATCTTTTGGCCAATATCTTCCCATTTCTCCCACCACCCAGACCCTGGTAACCAATCTATTTTCTGTTTCTATGAGTTTGACACTCTTAGATTCCACATATGAGATTATACGGTATTTGTCTTTGTCTGTCTGACTTATTTCACATAGTGTAATGCCCATCCATGTTCTCATGAATAGTAGGATTTCCTTCTTTTTTATAACTCATATATTATCTTTTCTTTATCCATTCATCTGTAGATGGATGTTTAGGTTGTTTCCATGTCTTGGCTATTGTGAATAATGTTGCAAAGAACATAGGAGTGCAGCTATCTCTTGAGATAGTTATTTCATTTTCAGATCCAGCAGTAAAAGTATCAAGAACTCCTTCTCAGGAAAGTGGTGTGTGGAGAAAAGGAAAAGATTGCTCTAATGTACCATGGAATGGCCAAATTTTATCATCCGGTTGACTCAGAAGATAAAATTAACAAAAATATTGTTCCTGTCTGTGTTGATTCCGCTAGTCTGTAAGTATAGCCTACTCCACACACACACACACACACACACACACACACCCCAGAGCTGATAGCCATGGGTGGGCTGAGTCATGCTTGAGAAGGTTACTTATGGAGAGTGTCATCAGCAAGATGGTGAAATAAGAGGTCCCCCATCCTGTCCCTGTTAGAAACAATAATTTGTTTGGCCATCCATGGACAAAAGTAAATTAGTGGGAGCTTTGGGATCCAGGTAGGAGATTGTGAAACCCCAGTGAAGTCCAAAACTGCAGAGACTCATTTTCAGAAGGCAGAACTGCACTCAACTGCCTGAATCTTTAAAGCCTGCTTCATCACATTTGAAGTAAGACAATTAAAAATTATTTCAATGTAGCATTTATAGCCATTTTATAAATCAAAACACATTAGTATTCAAATGGAATTTAATGAAAAAAATCTTAAGTAAAACATTTAAGAAGTTCATCATTTTGACGCTTCAGGTGAAAGAAACAAAACCTGAAAATAAGGTGACCTAAAAATATCCAAAATAGATAAAAAAATTGATAAAACTTAATAGCAAAACAAACAATCTGATTAAAAGATTGGCAAAGGACTGAAATAGACATTTTTTAAAGAAAATATAGTATATATTTTCTTTATATACCAACAAGTATATAAAAGGTGCTCAACATCACAAATCATCAGAGAAATGCAAATCAAAACCAGTAGATATCACACCAGTTAGAATGGCTATTATCAAAAAAGACAAGGATAACAAGAGTTGGTGAGGATGTAAATTGGTACAACCATTACGGAAAACAATATGGCACCTCCTACAAATATTAGAAATAGAACTATCAAATGTTCCAGCAATCCCACTTCTGGTTATATATGTGAAGAAAATGAGATGACTATCTCAAGAGGTATCTGCACTCCAAGTTCTTTGCAACATTATTCACAATAGCTGAGACATGGAAACAACCTAAACATCCATCCACAGATGAATGGATATTTAATTTAGGCAGTTAGAAAGTACATGGTAAAATTGCCATTATGTAATTATCTAAATCAACATGGAATGAACTTTGAGTTTTTGAACAAGAAAAATGATCTATATAATCTATTTTATTTTTTAATTTAAATTCAATTAGCCAACCTATAGTACATCATTAATTTCAGATGTAGTGTTCAATAATTCATTAGTAGCGTATAACACCCACTGCTCATCACATCACGTGCCCTCCTTAATGCCTATCACCTAATTACCCCATCCCCCACCCACCTCCCCTCCAGCAACCCTCATTTTGTTCCCTATAGTTAAGAGTATCTCATGGTTTTTCTCCCTCTCTGATGACTTCCCATTCAGTTTTCCCTCCCTTCCTCTACAGTCCTCTGCCTTCTTTCTTATATTCCACATATGAGTGAAACCATATGATAATTGTCTTTCTCTGATTGACTTATTTTGCTCAGCATAATACCTTCCAGTTCCATCCATATTGATGTAAATCGTAAAAATTCATCCTTTCTGATGGCTGAGTAATATTCCATTGTGTGTGTGTGCATGTGTGTGTGTGTGTACCACATCTTCTTTATCCATGCATATGTCAATGAATATCTGGATTCTTTCCAGTTTGGCTATTGTGGACATAGCTGCTATAAATATTGGGGTGCAGGTGCCATTTCAGATCACTACATTTGTATCTTTGGGGTAAATACCTAGTAGTGCAATTGCTGGATCATAGGGTAGCTCTATTTTTAACTTCTTGAGGAACCTCCATACTTTTTGCTGGAGTGGCTATACCAGCTTTCATTCCCACCAACAGTGTAAGAAGGTTCCCCTTTCTATGCAACCTCACTAACATTTGTTGTTTCCCGACTTGTTAAGTTTAGCCATTCTGACTGGTGTGAAGTGGTATCTCATTGCGGTTTTGATTTGTATTTTCCTGATGCCTATATGAGTTATAGCAATTTTGGGGTGGAGTCTTTTGGGTTTTCCACATAAAGTATCATATCATCTACAAAGAGTGAGAGTTTGGCTTCTTCTTTGCCAATTTGAATGCCTTTTATTTCTTTTTGTTGTCTGATTGTTGAGGTTAGGACTTCTAGTACTATGTTGAACAACAGTGCTGAGAGTGGGCATCAAAGTTGTGTTCCAACAAATTAGGCAATTTGGAAGAAATGGATGCATTCCTGTAAACTTATAAACTACCAAACTTGAAACAGGAAGAAATAGAAAGCCTGAACAGACCCATAACCAGCAAGGAAATTGAAGCAGTAATCAAAAATCTCCCAACAAACAAGAGTCCAGAGCCAGATGGCTTCCCAGGAAAATTCTACCAAACATTTAAAGAAGAACTAACACCTATTCTTCTGAAACTGTTTCAAAAAATAGGAAGGGAAGGAAAACTTCCAAACTCGTTCCATGAGGCCAGCATTATCTTGATCCCAAAAGCAGACAAAGACCACAACAAAAAGAATTACAGACCAATATCCCTGTTGAACATGGATGCAAAAATTCTCACCAATATATTAGCCAATAGGATCCAACAGTACATTAAAAGGATTATTCACTATGACCAAGTGGGATTTATTCCTGGACTGCATGGGTTCAACATTCACAAATCAATCAACGTGATACATCACATTAATTAAAGAAAGGACAAGAACCATATGATCTTCTCAATTGATGCAGAAAAAGTATTTGACGAAATACAGCATCCTTTCTTGATTAAAACTCTCCACAGTGTAGGGATATCATAAGCCATCTATAAAAAACCCACAGCAAATATCATTCTCAATGGGGAAAAACTGAGAGCTTTTCCTCTAAGGTCAGGACCGCAACACCACTGTTGTTCAACATAGTACTATGAAATCTATTTTAATTTAAAAATTTATTCGTTAAAGCTTCCAAAGGGTCCTTATATCTAAACCTCTGTTCTAGAGTCTGTTAGGTTTGTCATGATACACTGGAACGTCATGTTTGACCACTTGAGGACAGAAGCACTTTTTCAGAACCACCCTTTTCAAGCTACATCAGATTCTAGAGGAGACAAAACCAAATGGTAGATCAATATAAAACAAAAATTACAAAACCATCTTTTTTTTCTCCAGAGCTCTCATACGTTTTATGTCAGATAGCCTGTTACTAATACTTCATTAAGAATTAAATATCCCAGGGCTCCTGGGTGGCTCAGTCGTTAAGTGTCTGCCTTTCGCTCAGGTCATGATCCCAGGGTCCTGGGATTGAGCCCCACATCGGGCTCCCTGCTCGGTGGGAAGCCTGCTTCTCCCTCTCCCCTCCCCCTGCTTGTGTTCCCTCTCTCGCTGTGTCTCTCTCTGTCAAATAAATAAATAAAATCTTTAAAAAAAAGAATTAAGTATCCCAATAAATACTTCGGGTGGAATGCTGCACACCTACATAAAAAATGCAATGTTGATGTAAATATTTATCTGAGAGCTAGAATTATTATAAATATAAATACATGAAAAACACTGCATCCAATGTTTAGTATTACCTGTACTGCCTAAACATAAAATGCATACTATATTCTTTTCAGATTAAACGAGTTGTCCATCCCCAAATATATTACATTGACTCATCAAGGCCCCAAGAGAATATCACAAATTTTATGTACATGTTGTTCTACAATCTCTCACTGACTATCTCATCTAACTCTGTGTGTGTGTGTGTGTGTGTGTGCAGTTCTCTAAAAAAAAAGGTAAAAGAATAAGTCACAGTTTACTTCTTTTTCTGTACTCTTTCTATAGCTGGTCTATCAAAAGAATGAACAGACTCATTTTTATGGAAAGGAACATGGTAATCTTAACTTTTGAAATAAATGAAACTACTAGTGCCAGTTAAAAGCACAAGTGGAGCTACTTCTGAAAACATTTTCCTGTTACTCCACACTGTACAATACCATCGTGTAACGCAAAGTGCCTTTTTAATAACACACCTATGTTCTTAACATTTCCATTAGAGATTTCAATTAATGCAATGTGGTTTCAAGTTGCAGTTATTTTAAAATGTATGGGGAAGGGAATGGTAACTGTGATCAGCTCTATTTTTGTTGTTGTTGCTCTTTAGTCAAAGACAAAGCACTCTGTAATAAAAAGCAGCAATACTTCCTGAAATGTGGGGTATGCATGTTAATTCTGTAGACAGTTGCAAATTCAACTTGAAAAAAGCATTTGCTTCGATATCTGGTATTTAAGGACTAGAAATAGTTCTGTCCGGTTTTAAATAAATGACATTTTATTTTGAACAAATGTTTGAGGTTTCTCTTTTGATAACTTCAGTTAATATAAAATTTTTTTGCTAATAAATGGAGAGTTTATGATTCTTTCTAATTTTATATATGACTTCTAAGTTTTAAAAAAGGTAAGTTTAAATCCTGAATATTTTAATATTTTTGTAATCATTACATGTTTCACTACATGCAAAATACATTGTATGCAATTGTATGAAATGTGATCTAGGACATTATGGATAACCTAGGGATTATTTTCTTCTATTCTATAACCTGGGATTTGTTAACATCTGCTCTTACAAGGTCTATTTTTGGAATACATTAGCTAATATCTTCGGTCTTCAGGCAAAACTGAAACTAAAATCACTCATTTTTTAAATATCTTATTGTGATTTAGTATTGTTTTGAAAACATGGTTGTATAAAAATATGTAGAGCTTCACAATATATTTAATGACGCTAATATAACTCACATCAAAATAAAAAAAGAACAGCCCTAAAAATTAAACTATGAGAATATTAGTTCCTTAATAAAATATTTGCAAATAGAATGTATCATTGTAATAAAAAGAACAATATGTTGTTACAGTTTATCAAAGAACTAAAATTGTGGTTCCATCAACTATTTATCTTTTACTGTATCTTAACCAACACAATTCATAAAGGCAACAAGTTATAAGCATGCATATTGGAAGAGAAAAACAAATCCTCATTATTTTTGGACAATATGATTTACAAACAAGAAAAATCCCAAATAATAATAAATAGAACTAATAAAGAGTTTAGGAAGATAACCAAATAAAGAATTAATCTATAAAAACAAACAGTTGCCTTACTATCTATCAGAAATGGCCTATTAAAAAAACATAATTAAAAATTATTTGATTTGCGGGCGCCTGGGTGGCTCAGTCATTAAGCGACTGCCTTCGGCTCAGGTCATGGTCCCAGGGTCCCGGGATCAAGTCCCTCATCAGGCTCCCTGCTCAGTGGGGAGCCTGCTTCTCCCTCTGCTTGCTGATCCCCCTGCTTGTGCTCTCCGTCTCTCTTTGTCAAATAAATAAATAAAATCTTTTTTTCATTATTATGTTTAAATAAAATTTTTTAAAAATTATTTAATTTGCAATGGCATCATAATCAATAAATATCTAAAAATACATCTGCCTAAATATGCAGATATTCTTTTAAAAGATATAATAAAAACCACCAATTACCTTGAGTGAGCTGGACATGGTGGTATGCTACTCAGAAAAGAACCTTTGCCCCAATTGTTAGAAGCTCTACAGACATCTTCTAGCAATCAGGTGCCTTCACTGCAGAAAAAAAATTTGTCAAAAGTCATGCCTTATATAGGGTGGCTCACATCCAGTTACTGAAAAAGGTGGTTGTATAAAGGTTCCATTATTCTGGACCAACATGGAACCTTTGTGCAGAGCAACACTGAAATAAAGGGAGCAGGATCCATTCAACATGGGTGATAGAATGCAATTTTGCCCAAGGGCCCATTCTAGATGGCAACAAGTGGTTTTGTAGCCTGTATCTGTACTCTGAGGGGGAAAGACAGAAATCCTCATACTTCATCTGAAACTGGGAGGTAATAGAAATGATGATCTCCTTGGTAGATAGGAAAGCAAGTAAGAAAATGGCCTTGCAGCAGCTTCTCCTAAGCCTCACCTGCTCTCATGTTCCAAGAGGATCGTGTGTCTTATCAAGACACAGATCATCTGTGGCTCAAGCTTTGTCCATGTGGCCTTTTCCACCAGGCACTGTCATGGAGCTCCTACCTCCATCACCATCACTCCTTGTTGAAGAAAATGCAAAAGCTTCTGCCCGCACCTGTCAGGACCCCACCTTCCCTCCACCATTAGGCTTATAACTTGCAAAACCACACTGTGGAATATAGTCTCCCCCACCCCCTTTCCACAAGTGTTGATCCCCAAATACTCCATAATAAATATTCTCTGCACTGAATAATGTTTTAGCATCTGCTTTATGAAAACACAACTTTTGACAATGAGCTAAGTATAAATCCTTTATATATTCTATCATATTTAATCCCTATACAACTCTTTTCATGAGCTCACAGAGATTTTAAGTAATAGACTCAGGGGCACCTGGGTGGCTCAGTCAGTTAAGCGGCTGCCTTCAGCTCAGGTCATGGTCCCAGGGTCCTGGGATCGAGCCCCGCATCAGGCTCCCTGCTCGGCAGGAAGCCTGCTTCTCCCTCTCCCACTCCCCCTGCTTGTGTTCCCTCTCTTGCTGTGTCTCTCTCTGTCAGATAAATAAATAAAATATTTAAAAAAAAAAAAAGTAATAGACTCAGAGTTTTAATAGAGAAGTAGAGTCATGATGTCATTCCTGCCGTGATGAGACAATGCTACGGTGCCTCACTACATGAGAGATCTGTACACCAACAAGGGCATTACTCAATGAAATTTTTTCCCTAATAAAAATAAATAAGTAAATAAATAAGTAAATAAAATGAAAGAAAGGAAGTTCTTGAGGGTAAAATATGAAATAAGAAAGGCAATGAGTTGGTAATTATCTGAGGCTGGGTAACAAGCACAAGGGTTCATCATACTCTTTTGTCTGTTTTTGTGTCTGGTTGAGATTTTCCACGATAAAGAATTTTTAAAAGAACCAGTAATTGCAAACGATTATAGTCAAGATATATAAAATAGAGGGCTAGTTACATAGATACATGCAGTTATAATAATTTTAAGGAAAAATTATGGTAAAATACAATTTTTGGAATACATTAGCTAATATCTTTGGATATGTCTTAAAATGCAATCAAAACAGAAGCCATATTGACAGAATAATAAAATTAACTTCTTTAAAATTTAAAATTTTTCAATCAAAAGAAAACATATGTAAAAATTGCAAGGATTGACAGCTTGGGGGAAAAACTTGTTTCCTATATAAAAGATATTCACTATTCAGAATAAAGGATTTCTAAAAACCAACAAGAATATGACATTCACTGGAAGAAACTTTTGGAGGTGATGGATATATTTATAGCATAGATTGTGGTGATGATTTCATCTCCAAACTTATTAAGTTATACAGATTAAATATATATATATATACAGTTTTTTGTAGGTCAATCATACCCCAGCAAATTAGGTTTAAAAACAAAAGAATGATACCCAATTAGAAAAAATGATCAATTAATAGTGAACAGAAAGTATCCAGAATATTTAAATGTAAATGCATAGAAAAATCTAGCAAGAGGGGTGCCTGGGTGGCCCAGTCGGTTAAGCATCTGACTCTTGGTTTCCGCTCAGGTCATGTTCTCAGGGTGGGGGGATCTAGCCCCATGTTGGGCTCCATGCTCAGCAGGGAGACTGCTGGAGATTCTCCCTCTCTGTCTGCCCCTCCCCCTGCTCGCACACCATCTCTCTCTCTGTAAAATAAATAAATGAATCTAAAAAAAGAAAGAAGGAAGGAAGGAAAGAAGAAAGAAAAGAAAGAAAGAAAGAAAGAAAGGAAGGAAGGAAGGAAGGAAGGAAGGAAGGAAGGAAGAAAGAAAGAAAGAAAGAAAGAAAGAAAGAAAGAAAGAAAGAGAAAGAAAGAAAGAGAAAGAAAGAAAGAGAAAGAAAGAAAGAGAAAGAAAGAAAGAAGAAAGAAAGAAAAGAAAGAAAGAAAGAAAAGAAAGAAAGAAGAAAGAAATCTAAAGGTATATCTAGAGGAGATATACCAGAACAATGGTAGTACCTAAGTCCAAGAAGGGGACTTGGATTCACAACACAGTCAAAGGACACAGCTTCTTCTTCTGTAATTTAAAAAAAAAAAAAAAGTTTTTCAAAAAATGTAATATTAATCTTATTCTTAAAACAGTTTAAGAAAATGTTTTTAAAAATAAAATAGGTATACATTTTCTTAGAGAAATGATTTAAAATTATATTTTTTAAAAAGTGTAGCAGTCTATGAAGATATTTTGAAAAAAATTAATAACTAGAATACAGATAGTATATATTCGTAAAACACAAATTATAGACATTGGCTGATGATAAAGTAGAAAACCTAAATTTTGCTAAAAAACAAAAATTTAATAGAAAAATTTACTCATATAAAGCAAAAGTCAAAGGAATAGCCCCACCCCTGGGCCCAAAGCTTCAGGCCCAGATACCCTTCTGTAAGTACTTAAAAGTTAATAAGAATGGAACAATATCCTTGATACTTAATGATCTTAGTACTAGAGGATACGAATCTGACCAATTTCTTTTTCTAAACTAAACCCATACGTTTTTTCCACACTTTTCATGGTGAAAAATGCATTTAATTTATATTTCTAAATTTAACCATACGTAATAAGATTTTTTTTCTTGTCATTAATTAATATAAACAAAATCTATAATTATAACTTTATACTTATTACTCCTTGATTTGATAAATTGTTATGGTCCTTAAAAATACATAAAATGCAGCAGACAAAATTTCTAAGGCATAAGAGCTATAGCTAATTTGTCTTAGATATTTTTTAATAGAACTACTCTACATCATACCAAACCAGTAATTGTTTTATGATGCCCCCAAATAGGCACTTAATAGTGTTCATCGAACAAATTCATGTGTGTACCATAGGGTAACAGAGAGTACTTTCATTTCAAAATGATTTTGACCACGTATCGATAGCAAAAAAAAATCAAATTAAGGGCGCCTGGGTGGCTCAGATGGTTAAGCGTCTGCCTTCGGCTCAGGTCATGATCTCAGGGTCCTGGGATCGAGTGCCGCATCGGGCTTCCTGCTCCTTGGGAGCCTGCTTCTCCCTCTGCCTCTCTCTCTCTCTCTCTGTCTCTCATGAATAAATAAATAAAAATCTTTAAAAAAAAAAAAGTCAAATTAACATAGGTTCTTATAAATTACACATAGGTACAAATTATTTACTACTATATACATTAGAAAATATGCCCAAACGTCAGATTTAAGGTAATAATATAAATACTAATTTTTTACTATTTATGTGATCGATATAATTATATCAATGATATGATTGATTTGAAATAATTACTACTAGACATTCCTTTATGATTCAGGCATTTGAAGTTCTGAATCTGAGTTCAGAATACTTCCAAACTTTGTTTTCATAGCTGTTGGAACTGGAAAAGAACAAACAAGAAATATGCAAGTGTACAAATGGAAGAACCCCCTCCTTGTCAGTGTTTACCATAACATCTTATTCAATTTTCCAATTCTATGTATCAGCTCCACAAATGATTTTTTAAAGTTAAGCAATTAAATGTCAATATTCTTTAAAGTCAACTGGATGCTATATAAAAAAAAAGAAGAAGAAAAAAAGCACAAATTATTTAAGTATTTTTATCACATTAGAAAGTTTTTTCCAGGGCGCCTGGGTGGCTCAGTTGGTTAGGCGACTGCCTTCGGCTCAGGTCATGATCCTGGAGTCCCAGAATCGAGTCCCGCATTGGGCTCCCTGCTCAGCGGGGAGTCTGCTTCTCCCTCTGACCCTCTCCCCTCTCATGCTCTCTCTATCTCATTCTCTCTCTCAAATAAATAAATAAAATCTTTTTTTAAAAAAAAAAGTTTTTTCCAAAATTGAAAATTTTAAGTTATGGGATTTTTATAGTTAAGTCATTGTAGTGTTCATAGCAACTAAATAATACAATTACAAAAATATTTCCGAACACCAGTTTTCAAAAGTCTATTTCCATAACATGAGTTTCTTTCAAGAAATAAATTCTGTTCCTACGTGTTAGGATGTCAGCCTCACTCTGGGGCTGTATGTCTACGCAGGGGTGTGTGCACCTAAATGTCAGAGAGGTGAATGTGTGTTTTAATATATGCAATATAGCAAAATACTGATGACCCTTTTTATTACAGAAATAGCTACAAAATTAGAACACTTAAGGTTTTTATTTTATAATACTTTTCAAAAATTGTTCAATTTTTTTACCTTGATGTTAAAAATTTTTGCCATAGGGTAATGAGTGAATCTCTATATGAAATGAGACATTTTAATTTTTATCTCTCATATTCTTACATTGCATTTTAAAGAGTCTCTTCTATAAGAGTCTTATATTTGAAAAAAAATAAAAGCACATCTGTTGTATTTTGTAGTACCAAAACTGAAAGGCATTGCAATATGCAGGAAGCTAATTAACATGTGAGGGTGTCAATTATAACCCCTTGCATGGTGACTTTCCCTTTTTTTCCTCAGGAACCCTCTCTAAATATAGGCTATGTGACCACTTACAATTCTTTTGAATGACAGTGGCCGTGTCAAACCCTATGCTGAATATTAGCAAAGTTTAGTGCTTCAATTTTTCCTTTTAAGCAAAAATATATATGAAAATTCTAATGTTTTATCCTTCCAAACTATTCACTTCTCCTGCACCCAGTTATCCTCTTCAGAGACTATTACATTGGTATGTTATATAATTATCTACAATACTGTTCTAGAAACCATATTAGCAACCTTTAAGTATTTTCATAAGTATATATATTCATAATCATCTATAGGAATATATAATATACATACATATTTAATCTATAATATACATGTATTGTGGTTTAGTATAGTGTATCTTTCAAACTGTTCTCTTTATCTGTGTTATTTGATTACTTTTTGTTCTAATTCACTTAAAAGTACCCGTTGACTAAATATAGTGAGCATTGTAGCCTAATACTTCCAGTTTTGAACTTTATTATAAGGTGGTAAGTATACAAGCATACTTAAGAATATTTATAAAAGTGACACATTGAAGCAGAAAATATACAAAAACCCTAAATACCCATAGAGCAGAATTTCAATAGGTACAATCACGATGCAGCTCACACACAGTGTCTCTTCCCACGTCCCCGGAGGGATCGTGGCAATGTGTTCACATGGTCATACATTTGTCACTTGATATAAAGTGACCCTCAGTGGTCTCATTGAAACCATCTCTCATGACAAATTAGCATCAGGATTACAAATAAGCATCCCTAAACCCAATATTGGGGTGGAGGTGGGGGTCTGGTATCTAAGTGCTTAATGTCAGATGTCTCCAGAGAAAAATCTCACAGCTCTCTTCTCCCTTTTTCAATTCAGTTATTTAATGAAAGAGAGTCAGGAGGTTTCACAGTGGAAACATTTCTTATAGTTTTCAGGCACTTCCCTTTGGAATGGAACATCTTTCACATTTTGATATATCATTTGAAATTTCCTTTTAAAAACTTGGTACAAGTGTATTAAACAGAGATGTTTCTCTGTGTCCCTCTGCAAATAACAAATACCTGGAAGAATGTCCTCCCCAAAATGAACCAGTCACCTCTGATGGAGGGATTTTGCTGAGTCTTACTTTTTTTTTTACTCTTAAATGTGAAATAACATTTCTGTAATTTTCTGTTTTTCTCTTTTAACCACTATAAACTATGTGACTCTTTTCTTCTTGAAAATAAAAACTGGCCATAAAACTGTGTGATATCCCTGAAAGAGGCTTATAGCTTTTAAACAATTTCTCAGGTATTATTTCATTTAATTCTCATAATATCCTGAAGGTAAATAGGATTATATTCATCCAAACTTAATATATTTGAAACAAAATATGTCACTGAAATTCAAAAGAATAATTACTGCCTGAAGTAACTTACATACCTTTCTATCTTTGGTTGGCCTTGTTCTGAGAATACTACAGAAAAATTCAGGCAGAGAACATGAACAATGACAAGGTCATGATTGAGGAGCTTGTCTCTTAACTTGGCCCTTCTAGAATCTAACTCTGAGGAAACATTATTGAGAACTCATTTTACTTTATCTTCCTTAACATTTTTGTGACGACCACATCCTAGTATTTAATAAGAAAAACTTACCTACTATGATTCCACCAGCAGACTTTTTTCCCCCTGAAATGTAGTTATTTCCTGTCTTTGCATATAATTCGTTCTTGAGGGGGAGAAATAGTAACACCAAGAAATTATTTTATTAAAAGTTAAAAATGAACTCTTGTTATCTGAATGATCATGACAAAACATACATCACCATTGTTCCTCTTTCTCATTTATATTGTATGTGGGAAATTGAAAAGTTATTGAACCTTTGTCTATTTTAACTTTCCTGTCAACTGAGTGGACCGGAAAAAAATAAAATTTTAAGTAAACTCCTTCTGAAAAATCTTCCTTAGTGAGACAGACATTTCATTTAAAAAAAAAAGGATATAGACTTTTTAAACATCAAGTTGTAAACATTTTATATAATTTAAAAATTAAGGGAAATTTTAAAAAATGAAGTGCAATATTCAAATCTGAGGTTGTAGTTTAACCATCCGTTTTAACTATTTTTTCATATGAATTACAAAACTAAACATTGCTATAAAACTTTCAGAATCTGATTAGTTTTAATATGAATAATTCATTTGCAAAGAACTAAAAGCTATTGAGTACCAAAAGGAAGTTAATATACCTAGCTTATATTTACTATTTCAAAATCATAATGAAAGATGTTAATACATAATCTTAAGAGAGGCCAAAGTAACATTCGCTGTCATTATGGATTATATTTACTTTGATGACCACAAAACAGCATTGATGGTTTCAGCTTTCTCTGCTCCAGATGATCTCCAGAAATACTTGCCATTAAGTCCAAAACAAGATCAAGAAAGAAGGAAATGTCTGAATTAATCATCAGTTGTTATATTTCTCTCATTTTCCTTGACAACCTTCTTTTCCCCAGTTTCTCCTGCATTTATGTAAGGACAAGATTGCGAGACACAAGCTCTAGTCACACGTAATATCTAAACTGCCACCTTTCCTAACGAAATCCTAAGTGATACACATTCCTATTTCAGAAATATCAAAAATCATTAACAAATATGTGTCTGAGAATAAACGAAATACTGTAACTTTTTTAGATTTATCATTTATGACAACATTGTCTTTTAAAATCCTGATTTCATATAAATATATATTTATTTATTTATTTAACAACAAAAGTCTTGGCAGCCATGAGGAGTAAATTGCATTCTTCAAGTTATTCAGGAAATTAAAATCTTAGCTAATAAATGACTCCAGCCTTGTGATTTGAGGATAATGTTTCCTAAATTGTTGTAAAAGAATTGCAGACATCAGAATCCCCTTGGGTACTTATTAAAATTACTAATTTCTGGTAATTACTTATTACAATGACTTAGTTCTGTCTCAGACCTAATAAATTGGTATCTTAGAGGGGTTGAGGTCTGAGAATATTAAATCAGTGCATATGCCCAGATGACTTGCCAGATGCCTGAAGTCTGAGGAACATTTAGGTTTGTTACGTTGCCTGATTGTGTTTTCCATATTTTTAAGCAATCCATACATAAGTATTAACAAGACATGACATTTCTGCTTCCTATAGAGTCTAAAAATTTTGTATTGTTTAGAACATAATAAACTACGCAGTAGTGGATAAAACTCTATTCTCCCCCACAAAGAGTAGGCTCCTCTACACACATATTTTTCCTTTTTATTTCCATAAATATTTTTCTTTGTAAATACTGATTGGTTGCTAAAAACTGTGGGTGATAGTAATTCTTAGCACTTTTGTTAGGAATCATCTTATTCAATTAATAACATTTTTACTCATGACACTTTTAAACATATACATACGGTAGAAAAAAATGTATCAATTAAAATCTTAATAGATAGTTTCCTCATCATTATTATTATTTTCATAAACATTTTATTTTATTTTAAAAATGTTTGAATTTGGTTAGCAGAGAATTTCAGAAGAAATCAACACTCAACTTTCCACTGGGTTATTCTTAGTCAATCATTACATTCATCATAAAGAACATACCAAAAACTTAAATGGCAGGCAGAATTTTAAGATGGCGACACTAATCCCATCACATGGGTCCCACCCTCATGATCCCATTTAATTATTCCCCTAAGGCCCTATCTCCAAGTACCATCACACTGGGGGTTAGAGCTTTGTGAGATCATAGAAAATGTACATATTAGTTTCTGCCTCCAATTCCTGGCACAGAGCTCCTAAAACCCATGTAATTTCCTAAATTATAAGAACACCAGAAGCATCTTTTGTTCTAATAGTTGGTCTTTGGCTCCAGTTCCTGACACAGAGCTCCTAAAATCTTTGGAATTTTCTGGGTGATAGCAGTGTCTTCTGTTCTAATGAATGTCTTTTGTTCATTTGAAGTGGTGATGGTGGTGGTGGTAAGGAGCAGTCTTATAGGACTGACCCTTCAACCTGTGGCATCTGATGCTATCTTCTGGTAGATAGTGTCAGAATTGAGTTAAAGTATAGGACACTCAGCTGGTGTCACAGAGAATTGCTTGGTGTGGGGAAAAACCTACATGTATTTGGTGACTAGAAGCGTCAGAGTGTTCTGTGTGAGTAGAGGAGAAACACATCAGAAGAACACCGGTTTTAACATATGAATTTGGGGGAGACACAATCATTCAATCCATAATAGGCACTGTATTGAATAGAAGGTATTGACTTCTAGAAGCACGTTTTCCAAGATTAAAATTGTCAAAAAATATCTATTTTAGGCATTACAATAAAATTTTAATATCATTATTTTAATCCACTTAATTCTGTCTAAACAATCTATGGAGGATGTTTAGGTCTAGGAAAGAATGGAGGTAGTATGAGGGGCATCTTCCACTATTACACTTTCTAAACACATCATGAGTTAAGTGGATGCAAATTAAAACTAGACTTGTACCTCTGAAACAAATAATACTTTATATGCTATAAAAAAAAGAAGAAGATAGTAGGAAGGGTAAAATGAAGTGGGGGGGAATCGGAGGGAGACACGAACCATGAAAGACTATGGACTCTGAGAAACAAACTGAGGGTTCTAGAGGGGAGGGAGTGGGGGGTGGATTAGCCTGGTGATGGGTATTAAAGAGGGCACGTTCTGCATGGAGCACTGGGTGTTATACACAAACAATGAATCATGGAACACTACATCAAAAACTAATGATGTAATATATGGTGATTAACATAACATAATAAAATTTAAAAAAAGAAAAAAATATTGGCTAGCTTTAAATGGCAAAACTGTTCCACGTATAGGTAAATATATATTTTTATTCTTAATATGAAAGAAGATTATCTCTCTCACACAGAATACAAATCTGTGTTAGACCATTTATGCATCTCCAGATATTCTAGCTGCTATTTGAAGCTTAGTACTTCCCAACAAGGTCCAGGATGGCTTCTCCAACCTGCGTTCTTGGTATAGTGGTGAGCATAGCTGTCTTCCAAGATGGCTGCTCTCTTTCCAGCCATTGCATTTACATTTTGACTACAGGAGAGAGTAAGAGATAAGAGAAATAGAGTGGCCTATCCTTTTATTTTACTAAAATAAAGTGATTTATTTTTAAAACTAAAATAAGTGATATGCAGAAAAGTGTACAGATTTAAGTGTATGTTAAGGGATGATTTGTCACCAAATAAACATACATGTGTAATTATTTCTAAGATTATTAAGAAAATATTAAGGGCAACCAAGAGAGTGCAGCAAACATAAAAGTCTCCAAAATATTAGTGGATTTGAAACAACTGCTACTTTTGCAATGTTTTCAAACTTTCAAACTTTTTGTTTATGCCCCCTCTCAAATGATGATCTCTTTCATTATATATATATTTTTAAAAACTCTGAATTTATTCTAACAGTATAGTTTTGTCTGTTTTTGAATTTTATGCAAATGGAATGATACAGTATTTATTTTTCAGTATCTGGCTTATTTTACTCAAAATAATGATTGTAAGACTCATCAAAATTTTCCATATAGAAGCAGATGTATTATCATGCCATATTATTAACTTGCACAAATATATTATTAGTCATTCGAATGTTATATAGTCATTCTAATTGACAACTTGGATATCTGCAATTTTTCAGATTTGAATAATTACAAATAATGTCACTATGAATATTCTTACGCACACCTTCTGATCATATTTGGGAAATAAGTATGAATGTGAATGTGAATATATAAATATATTAATACACACACATATACGTATATGATATGTCTGTATGTTTGCTCCAGAGCTATCAAAAAATCCAAAGAGATAGTTCAAGAGAAAGTGAATCCTGACTGGAAAGATTCGGATTTGTCTTCCCACCCACAGGTTTGGGTAACTAAGTTGAATACAATGAGTGAATCCACAACTCTCACTGTATTCCATTAATGAACTGCTTTGCAGCCTTAAGGAATTCCATATGTATAATTTCTCCAACAAAACTTGTAAAGAGCAAATGTTTACAAATGCATATTTATGGGCTAAACTCCCCTGCACAAAGTTGTGATCCATCCACCTGGATTCTATGAAGCTTCAGTGATCCCAACATCATTTGGCCTCAGCTTCAACACAGTGATTTCTGAGTCCGAGTTCTCTTTTTTGTTACACTTCACTCTCTAGGAGTCATTGTTCCCAAATTGCCCATACATGTTGGGAGGAGCCGATGTGTTTGGAGAAAATATGGCTATCACAATTTCATCTTTTAGTTCAAAGTGGTATAAATGTAAAATCTGTGAGGATTAAAAGAACACAATCAATCCAAAAGAGATAGTAGGCATTTCATCAAGTATTAAAAGGTCAACTAGTGTGACATCCCTACGTTAGGGAAATTTATTTAAGAAAATTCAATCTACTGAGAACTCTTAACTTTGAAATGTGATAAAGGTCATAGAACAAGTTATTTGAAAACATTGCAACAGTAGCAGTTGTTTCAAATCCACTAATATTTTGGAGACTTTTATGTTTGCTGCACCTCTTTTTAACCATATAGTCTATCCTCCATATGCAGTATCTCTCTCCCAATAAATTCACATTTCAAAGATCATCAATAACCTCCTTCCTGAGTATAACATCCTCTTTAATTTCTCACCCACCCCAGTCTCTTTGCAGTATTTGACTAATTGCTATCACTTTCTTTTTTAAGATTTTATATCCTTGGCTTTTTGATAATCTTTTTAATCTCTGAAATGTATCTCAGTCTATTTGCTGCAACCTCCTAAACCCCCAGTGTGTACTCTAGGATCTTGTCACACAAAACTTGTCTTATTGTTTCCCCTTAATAAATCTGAAACTTTGTAAATGTTGTTGATTTCCATGAAATATACTCTTCCTCCTTCTCATCCCTATACACTTTTGATGACCTTGTTTACCAACAAAATTCTTAGTCACTTTTCAAGATCCAGGTGATAGTTTTTCTTCTCTATGATGACTTCCACTGTGAATGTAGCTGAATTCTATCACAAAGCCTTATTCCCAAGGCACAGGAAAGTCCCCAGCAAATAAGAGAGATTCAATTTATGCAGTATATCAAATAAGGGCTTTAGGTTCAGAAGTCCTATATTTAAATTTTAGCTCTCTTATGTATTTGAAATTAAACTGATAAATCCTTCTCTGGAAGCCTTTGCTGCTTCATAGGAAACAGAACTAATAATAACTTTCCTGCAAGAGCTACATGAGATAATGTAGGGAAATTACCAAAGACAATGTCTGGCACTTAGTAGAAGATCTGTAATTGGCTGTAACTACTGCCACTACTATTTCTCTGTTCCTCCACCTCTTCTTAATAGTAATCAATAGTTGAATAAATGGAAATCTTAAAATTCCCCTTCTTTGTGAAGTTATATCACGAGTCAAGATAATTACTTTTCTAGCTAGAGAAATACATGGGAAAATGCATTCTCTGAAATCTACTTGGAATTTGTTTCTCTCCTGTTAGAGGAGGTCATCAAGGGAACATCACCACTGGTTGACCAGTTAGCTGGATCTGGGCAATCAGACCTCCTCACCCTATCCATTGTGCTTGAAAAGTATGTTCTGCCCACACTTTCCACAGTGGAAGCCATTTTCAAGTATGGCCTTCACAGAGCAATGTATTGTTAGACTATTGGGCTTGTATACATAACTGAACCCAAGTAAGACCTCTCTATAAGTGTTTAAGATTCTGGCAGGCAGGTGCAAAGATCTACTTGTCTTAAGGCCACAGAAGATAAGCTTCATCTGTAAGTTCCCTTGCTTATTAAACCTGCCCCCTACCAATATGGAGTGGCCCGCTTCTTTCTTTGGTCTCTCCTTGCCTTTGGTGTTCGGATTTCAGATTTCACCCAGGAAATTCCTATGTTTGCGAACTGACACTCCCATGATGTATTTAATGGTTTATGTGCTTACTGAATCCTCATCAAGTCAAAAATAATGAAAATACAGTAGCTTCTCCATAGATCATATTGGTTTATCCTTCCTCTATTATACTATCTTCTCCCACTGTAGCAACGTGATGATCCATATACCACAACAACCAAAAAAATTATCGTGGTAAGTAGCAGAAGAATGTTGATGTTTGCTTACAGATGTGTCATTCACCTACTCTTTTTTTTTTTCTTCTACCCTTCCCTTCCTTGGAAGTTTGAGGCATTTGATAGTTTATAAGAAAGCCAATTAAATTGTTAAAATTCAGGCATATTTACTAGTTCCTACTCCAGACATTTAGTAGGACACTTAAAGTTAGTGTAAATTTTTCTTCCACAGTGACCACTAGCCAGGCAAAAAGAAATTACAGATTACAATACCTATTGTTTAACCTCTAGGAAAAGATGGGCACAAATCTCTGACCACAGTATTGGCTAAAACTACCTAAGGGGAAAGATGGGACATTGCAGAGTAATGCTTCTTTTAAATGTGTAACTGGAGAAACAAAAGGATCAGAGAAGTAGTATGAGAACAAATGAACAAGAAGAGATGATTCAGCAGGCTTAGCAAGAAATCATGGCTCTGTCTCTGACTGAAGGACAAGAGAGAAGCCAGCATATTGGAGTCTTTTGCTTTTCAGGAAAATCACACCTTATTTGATTGGAATAACAGTCTTCTGCAATAATTATAGTCTTTTTCAACATTATCAGTCTGTAACACTGCTTCTATAGAACAATTCACCAATTTCCCTTATTTCTTCTCATAGAAATGCTTTGCCCACAGACATCTAAATATATTAAAGATCCAAATCAAAGCCATGAGTTAATTTGAGGGTTCCTTAGCAATTGGAAAAATTTCCTAGATGGCCAACATTAATAAATGCCAAAGTCCGATGCTCTATTTACTCCTTGAAGATATTCTAACAATATTCTAATTATCAACATCCAATACACTAACTCCCAAATTGTGAGAACCACAAATCTACAAAGAAATAAATCATTGTAACTCTAATAATTAAGGCTTAGTAGTTACCAGCATTTTTATCTACTGGTGATAGTAAGTCATTTTGCAAGGTTAATGCATTTTAATTTGGATGCCATTATCCTACTCTCTCCGCTCTTTTCTATCTGCTGCACGGAAAAATTCAATCTATTAAACTCAGTATGGGGCAAAGCCACAATGACCTGTTAGTAATTGCTGGTTGACAACGTTGCACAATAGTTAGTCCAGAAGAAGGCTGTCCTGGTTGATCTGACCTAGGAATCTAGTGAAATATCACAAAGGTTACTGAAGAATACTAAATCAGAATTTGAATAACAATAGTCACTCCAATGTTGAACAGTGAGGTTATGTTTACTTAAGTGGTAGCAGCATGGTGACAGAATCATGCATAACCTTCATCACAGGCAAATTAATTAGCTTAGACTTCTCCAAAACCACTTGGCAAAAAATTGCAAATCACTGGAGAATCCACTTATACTGTAATAAAGGAAACCATACTGATTAGTTTGCTATATATTATAGAGTGCAGCCTCTCCCAAGCCTTTTCCCTTTGTGTATACCCACATAATCTAAGATTGATCCCGGCCAGAATGGAAAAAAGAGACAGTATTGAGACAATAGACAACATTTCAAAGAGTTTTATGTATGGCATGTGTAGATGTGGTAAAAAAGTAACAACTGGTCATCTGGATGAGAGAAGTATGAGAGTGGTTTTTACTCTTCTTGCTACTTTTATGTACATTTGAAATTATTTCAAAAGAACTACTGAAAACCATTTAAATCCCAAGGATTAAAAAAAATTTCAAGCACTATGAAGTAAAATAATAACAACAACAATAACAGTCTAACAAACAAACCTGTCATAATAATTTTATTTTCAATCAAATTAACTTTAAAATCAAAGTGTAAATAGGAGCATGATGTATATTTACACTTATTATTGACAAAGTAACTCTCAGTGAATGCAATACTTAATGAATGCGTAATAATAGAAAAAGAAAGAATACATTTACGATGTTTGAAAAACAAGTCTTGATTTAATTTTATTAAAAAAGAAAGGAAAGAAAAGAACCGAAGGCTCATATTGTGGGGGCATGTACAATTAAGGAAGTGCATGACACAAAATACTTTTTCTGTTTTGATATTGACCAGTACTTAAGAAGAAATGTAGACCACGCATCTTTCGAGGTAAATCATGAAATTTAGGTGAAAACTATGAGCAGCCCAAAAGCTGCTGTCTTTGGTGCTCCTTATAGCCTGCCTATAGGCTCATATGCCCACCTGTCTCAAAGGACATGAGAAGCAGCCTGGCTGACTTCTGAACATTGGCACTTTACTCTGTAATCATTTTCGACATTCTGACTTCCTATCAGAGGAAGAGAAGATGAGCAAACTAGATGTTCAGATGAGAGGAAAGAACAGATGACAGATTCTATTAATGAATTACAATGAATAATAATAAATCAGGTTAGTTACTTTTGTTGTCATTGAACTCCATTTTGACAAAAAATATCACTTTCATATATCACTAATATTCTCATGAAGATTCTCTCTCACACACATATACACAATTATTTGTTGAGAAATATGAGTTTCTTTTTTTTAATTTTTTATTGTTATGTTAATCACCATACATTACATCATTAGTTTTAGATGCAGTGTTCCATGATTCATTGTTTGTGCATAACACCCAGTGCTCCATGCAGAACGTGCCTTCTTTAATACCCATCACCAGGCTAACCCATCCTCCCACCCCCCTCTCCTCTAGAACCCTCAGTTTGTTTTTCAGAGTCCATCGTCTCTCATGGTTTGTCTCCCCCTCCGATTTCCCCCCCTTCATTCTTCCCCTCCTGCTATCTTCTTCTTCTTCTTTTTTTTTTTTTTTAACCTATATTGCATTATTTGTTTCAGAGGTACAGATCTGAGATTCAACAGTCTTGCACAATTCACAGCTCTTACCAGAGCACATACCCTCCCCAGTGTAAGGAATGAGAGAAATAAGTCAGAATATGAGTTTCTTTTATTTCTGCTGTTAAAAAGTCTACTTTTTCAATGTAAATTTCTTTAAAAACAAGGACAGCAAGTTGCATGATTTTGTGGCCTCTCTTATTTATGAAGTGTTTAGTAATTAATCTGTCAATTATGATCATAGATTTTATTAAATTTAGCCCAATATCCCCCACTTTATTTCATCTAGGCATCATTTTAATACTTTCTCAAAATCCAGCTCAAATCCTAATCCTCCATAAAGGCTGCAAGAGCATACCAGCAAAATGTGACCATTCCTCTTCTGGAAACGGAATGATTTCCAAAAGTTTGCTCCATGGAACATTCTGATCCTTGAGATGATGTTTTTAATTAATTTTATTTTTAATTAAGTTTAGAAAGTACTGTATATTATATCCCCTCTTTTAGAGATTGAAAAGACAAATTAGTTATTAAAATTTGTCAAATTTCCTGAAGTAATAATCCAAATTAGCTTGATTAAATCCAGGTACCACTAAATGTACTTGACAATGGAAGGTTTCCCACATTCTGTAAGATTTATTAACAACTACCTGAATCATATTTCATGTATCTCAATTTAAGAAATGCTGTATTATGGAAAGTAGATAACATTGGTTGGTTATTAATTTATATACTTGTCACAAGCACACTATAAAGGTGCACACGTGTGTCTTTCCACAATGTCAGCTTTATTCAATCATAAAGCAAGGTTAATATAACCATAAGGCAATTTCAGGATTCCAAACAATGACATTTCATTATGCATTTCACTTGACTTCATATGTATCACACAGAGCAAAGCACAATCCAAAGTCACACAAGAAACAAGATACAAGAAGGGGTAAGAAGTTAACCAACCCAGTGCAAAGTCTGTGAGCATGCAGTTGAGGTGAAGCCTTTGTCCTGTCTAGGGCAGCTCTTGGCACATGCTGCTCATTATGTTCAGGCAGTGGAGGGTCTCTGTTACGCTCAATGCAGTCAGATGTGGAAAGGTCAGCAGTCTGACAGTTTGCTACAAAGGTCCGCCATTTTTAGAGGAGTTTCATCAGTCTCGGGCCTTTGCAGGCTTCTTCTGGTTCTAGTGATTATCAGCTCTTGGTTCCTGCAGGCTCTCTTGGTTTTGCTGGTTATCAGTTCTGGGTGCCATCAGCCCCTGCTGGTTTCAGTGATATTCGGTCTCAGCTGCAATACCCTTGGCTGCTTACGTCACTGCTTGACACGAGGGACTCCAACTTGATGTCTACAATACTACTTCATGACATCCTTTATTACATTGAAATTGGCTGCTTTCTTAGTTTTTTATACATTTATGAGCACTTGAGTATTGTTTTTTTTCTTAAGTTTCCCAAATACCTAGCAAAAGCATTATATATAAAAATTCTATCATCTGTCTATTATCTATCTATCATCTATCATCTATCTATCTACAGAAAGAAGATGAAGAAAAGCTACAAATAAGAATGTCACATTTAATCCATTAAAATTACATTGAAATATTTCAGACAAAATGGTATAAAGCACAGTATAGGGAATAGTATATCCATATCACTTAGCTTAAAAAATAAAACTTTAGACTAAAAACTGAAAAGCCCTATATATCCCTCCCTGGTGGTATTGCATGCTTTCTCTTTAGAGGAAACCACTATCCTGAAGTTATTATTTCCCATTTTCAAAAGCTTTTTTGATAGTTTATTACAAACCCTATGTTCTTAAACAGTAGTGTCAATTCATGCATTTTATGGTTTATATAGATGGTTACCCTGTATGCATTTTATTAATTCTCTAATTCATAGTTATATTTTTGATATTTAACTATACTGAAAATACTCATAAAATTTATGCACTCTTAATGCTGAATAAAATTGTATTATATAAAGATGATACAATATATGTATTCAATCTTCAGTTGATATATATGTAAGTATTCCAATTTGTTTGTGCTCCACATAATACTTGAATACTCTTAAAACAGCTCTATTAGCACTGTTGAATTCATTCTGTTACACTTGTGATAGTAGACTTTCTGCACCATAATATATGCATACCATCAACTTTAATTGTTTACCACTTACATATTGGGTAACAAATAACCTCCAAAACTTTGTAATGTAAAACAACCACCATTTGTATTCACTCACAAAATGGTGGGTTGGCTGGGATAACTGGTAGAGGGAAGACAGCTAAGATGGCTTTGAATGCTGAGATGCCTGGATCCTCTGGCTGATGGGCTCATACACTCCAGTCCAGAAGTCAATAAATTACACATAGTAAATGAAATCTGATCCTTGGCTTGATTTTATATGGCTCATGAGCTCTGAATGTTTTTCTTTCAAGGGTTGTTTAAAACAAAAACAAAAAACAAACACAAAGTAGAGGAAGAGTTTTTATGTGATCTTCAAAGTTTAAATTATTTACTAGGTGGCCCTTTACAGAAAACAAAACAGAGCAAAACAAAACAAAAACTTTGCTGACCCACCATGGTCAGCTAGCTGGGGCTTCACATGGCAGTGTCCAGGTTCTCAACAAGCAAGGAGAGGGCGAGCCCCAGTGAAAATTTTCCAATGTTCTGCTTGCATTAAGATTGCAAATGTCTCATTGGTGAAAGCACTTACTACGCCATCCAACAGAGACCCAGAAAAATATGGTTAATTGAGTCATTACTACAACATTCTAGCCCTAGTGGGCATGGTCAGCTGACTCCAAATTTCTTGTAATAATGCACTTCCCCATAAGTAGTAAATAAAGCTTCCTATTGTTCCTTACTCACTTCACTGCTTGATTAAATTTAGAGACAGAACAATTTTTGCTTAACTGGTATATATAAAATTGTATCTCATTGGGATTTTCTTTTGCATTTCCCCAAATATGAGGTAGAGTATCTTTTTATATGTTTATTCAGAATTTGTATTCTCTATTTTGTGAATCTTTGTTCATATCTTTTAAAAAACTTTATGTTGGTCTTTTAAAAATGTTAGCCTTTATCTAATTGATTTGTAGGAAATATATATATATAAAAATATTATTATAATTGGTTATTAATTGTCTGACATATATGTCCCAAATAATCTATTTCTGTTTTGTCTTTTCACGTTTAACAGTATATTTTATATAGATAAGTCTGTAATTGTTATGAAGGAACATGTATTTCCCTTCCCAAGTTTATAAAAATAGATTCCTATTATTACTTCTAATATTTTTAAAGTTTTTCTTTTCATGTTTAGATCTTAATTATAATAAGCATACATTTTTGTAAAGCCTTTTTATAAAAAGGCTTTATAAAAATTTCCCATTTTTTCCAAAGGAGAAAAAATTGACCAAACATTACTTCAAAATTCTGTTAATTCTACATTGATACAAAATGGCAATTTTGTCAAATATGTCCTTTTTTGGTAAAACTGGGTCTGTTTTAACTCTATTCTTTCTAACAGACTATGTTTGCTCTCCATTTCAATATATCCTATCATGTCAATTATAATAGTTTGAGAATATTTCTTGTAAGACTTGTCTTTATATCTGTTTTGTTTGTATTTTTTCCCTAGAATTTGCCTGTCAATTTTGTTATCTATGGTGATGCTTGGCACGCACATACACACAAACACAAACAAGCAATTTTTTTCAAGTTTTAGGAAACTTTCATTGAGATTGTTATTAGAATTATAATGATCTATAGTTTAACTTAGGAGGCATGTATATATTTATGACATTGAATATTTCTATGTGTGAATATGATTCATCTGGCTACATAGAAACTCTTTAATGTCTTTTAACAAAGTTTTATAAATTTCAACATTTTGACGTCATTTGTGACTACAGGGATTTTATGGACTAGAATCGTGCTCAGTTCTAATAAATTATTCGTGTATATTTTAGAAGAATATGTACATATATAATTTATGGGTGCAAAATTTCTCATATATTTATTTGACCAAATGTTATAATTGTGCCATTTACATCATCACTATTTTTTCTTATTTTCTCTCTACTTCATTTAGGAATTGATGAAAGAATATTAAAAAAAACTACCAAAGTGAAAGCATGATTGTGAATATATGAATTTCTTCTTGAGTTGCACCACCTTCTTTACACATTTTGAAGATCTGCTACTAGGTGCATTGAAGATTATTGATAATTATATCTCATGAATTGAACTACATACCATTAAGAAAAAAACCTCCTTTTACTTAATGATGACTGTTTTGCCTTAGAATCTAATTTGTCTGTTCTTTTTTTTTTTTAAGATTTATTTATTTATTTATTTGACAGAGAGAGACACAGCAAGAGAGGGAACACAAGCAGGGGGAGGGGAGAGGGAGAAGCAGGCTTCCTGCTGAGCAGGGAGCCCAATGTGGGGCTCAATCCCAGGACCCTGGGATCATGACCTGAGCTGAAGGCAGACGCTTAACAACTGAGCCACCCAGGGGCCCCATAATTTGTCTGTTCTTAATATAGCCATTTTAGATTGCATTGTGTTCATATTCATTTGGTATATATTTTTCTATCTTTTAATTTATCTTACATCCTAAGAATATTTCTTATATATGGCATGTGATGGGTTTTTTAAAATATTATATGCTTTGTCTTTACTGGTAAGTTTAATACAGTTACATTTATTGTGTTTATTGGCAAGTTAGGTTTCTTTTCTGCCATCTTGTCTAGCACTTGTTATTTGTTCTTTTTTTCCTTCCATATATTTGTATTTTTAGAATCTATTTTTGAGATAATTTACAAAACGAAAAAATATTTCTTCAATATTCTCTTTTGTTTAAGTGTCAGAGAAAAGCTCCTACTGTTTCACTTCAAAATAATCTAAAACCCGGTTTATCATTCTGTTCAATTCAAAACATAAAGCCAAAATTTTAAAATACAGTTGTTTTCTAATCAGGACTGGAGAAAAAAAATCTAATAGCTTAACCTGGGGCTAAACTCAGCTCCTGTTTTTCATCTATCAAATTGTTTTTCTCTTTTCATGCTGAAAACTTCACTCACAAAATGGTGGGTTGGCTGACAAAAAGTGCCAATATACACCAATCTCCTTCTGTTAATGGTAAGGTGGGGCTACAAGGCTTGATATCATTGGATCATTCATGTTCTTAGCTCTCTAAACTAAAGTATGTGGTGGGAGGAAGGGGAAAGAAGATGGACTGTGATGAATGGCAACCGTGGGAAAAGGAGTAGAAGATGGAGGAGTAGGTGATATTGAAGGGAGAGCCAATCAGTATGATGATGCACTTCACTGGGGGGGGGTTCCTTGGCTCTTGCTCTTTCGCATAAGGACTTCCTAAATCTGCTCTGCCTTTTCTATGATACCTTTTGTATTCCCTCCTTCTCTATTTGGGTTGGTCAAGTACTTCATTCTATTTTTTTTTCTGTTAGAAAAGTATTATGACATATTTTTAATTTATTCATGGATGTCCATTAAATTTTAACACTCTTACTTAATTGAATAGTATAAACGTAATTCAGTTAACTAAATCCATCTTCCAAGCACTAGTATATTAGCTTATTTGAATATGCAACAATTGGCTGATAACTAGTTGTATTCTATCAAAATTTTGATGATAATGATATAATGCCTTGTGTTTATTTTATTATTATAGAGATGTTTGCTTTCTTATTCCTTAAGAGGTATCCCCTCCCTCTTTGAACCACTTTAAAGATGTCTCTTTTTTGGTGCTTTGTTGTTTTATTTTAATGTTCCTAAGTATGGACATTATATTCATTTTCTATGATCCGTTTGGGAATTTACAGATATTTCCTAATCTGATAATTCATGTGCTATGTCAGTTTCAGAAAATCATCAGCCCAAATTCTTTGAATTCTGCCTAACACCATGTTTGCTCTATTATTTTCTTCTGGAACTCCAACTGAACACATATTTGTGCCATTCTACTCCAACTTATTATTCTCAACTCCTTGTCTTTTTTTTGTGCTGAATCCATGTGGCATTCTGTGCAGTCCTTCATACATATTTCTTCCAAGTTGACTAATTCTCTTTTTGGTTGTATAAATTATCTATTTTATATGCAAATTAACTTTTGTTATATATCTTTTATATAAAATTGATATACATTTTAATTGCACTATCAGTAAATTCTAGAAGTTTTATTTTCTTTTTAAGTATGACTCTTTGGACCATTACATTGTCTTCTTAACTATTTGGTTAACCTTTGCACTTTTGAACAAACTATTTTATCTTATTTATCTTAAAACTCAAATGTCTGAAAATATTGGTATCTATTTCTGATGTTTATGGTCTCTGTTGACTCTTCCACTTTTGGCTTTTTTTTTCATTTTATTTTATTATTTTATGTTAATCACCATACATTACATCATTAGTTTTTGATGTGGTGTTCCATGATTCATTGTTTGCGTATAACACCCAGTGCTCCATTCAATACGTGCCCTCTTTAATACCCATCACCAGGCTAACCCATCCCCCCAACCCCCTCCCCTCTAGAACCCTGTTTGTTTCTCAGAGTCCATAGTTTCTCATGGTTCATCTCCCCCTCCGATTTTCCCCGCCTTCATTTTTCCCTTCCTACTATCTTCTTTTTTTTTTTTTTTTTTTTAACATATAATGTATTATTTGTTTCAGAGGTACAGGTCTGTGATTCAACAGTCTTACACAATTCTCTTATATTTGAAATTTTGACTGTGCAATGAGGTAGTCTGTTTTAATTTATGGGAAATCTGAGAGGCACATGTTGAAGATGTTTCTTCACAGAGGATTTTGTTTGTTTCTGCTATACACCCTAGGACCCCATTCACTCTCAATCAGTAAAACTAAACTCATTGTCAGCTTAGAGATACCCAGCATGCTCGGAGTTCAAAGTCTAAATACTTACAAGATCTAGTTCAAAGTCAAAATACTTAAAAACTCATCTGAGTTTCAATAGATGGGAGAAACTTGATTCTTATCATGAAGCCAGGCAACCTAGCTAGTATTTTTTTCTAGTTCCCCTTTCTCTTTGTGTGGATCTTTTCTAGTCCTTACTTTTCCTGAGTGTGTGACCCTTCACAAATGTAAATGAATGTGAGGTCTCAGATCCACTTTTCTACTTTATTCTGGCTTAAAAAGGCAGCCTCCTTTAAAATCAAGCCTTTTTTTGGAAAAATTGGAAAAGATCTCTAAGTCAGCTTATGCCTTATATATACATTATATCTTATGAGTTTATATGAGCATATATATGCATTTCTTTTAATTGTCTTATATTTCATACATATAAACCTCTATTTTTACATTTCATAATTCCATGTATGTATATTCAGAACAGAAAATGCCTCATATTGCTATAAACAACTTTAATTTACTATTCAAAGGAATTTTTATGAAACCTATGTACTACATTAAAATTAAAGAAGGCAGAACTTCGGGCACCTGGGTGGCATAGTCAGTTGAACCTCAGACTCTTGGTTTTGGCTCAGGTCTGATATCAGGGTCATGAGATCGAGCCCTGCATCAGGCTGTGCACTCAGTGTGGAGTCTGCTTGGGTTTCTCTCTCCCTCTGTGACCCCCCACTCTCTCTCTCAATTAGTTAATTAATTAATTAAAAAAATAAAAAATAAACTGTTTATTAAAAAAAGGGGCAAAAGTTCCTATGTAGAGAATGGCAGTTCCATAGTTTATGAAAAGGCAGATCAGTATAAATAAACACATTTGCCCCCTCAAAATAACATTTTTATTTATATGAAACTGATTTGGCAGTGTTTTTAATGGTTTAATGCTTTAATATGTAGTCTTTAATTAAATATATTTTAAAAATAAAAATACACTCTCCTAAAGTAAAAATAAGAAAAAAAATATATAAATATTTTCACATTTTATGATACATTTTCACACTTTTATTAAAGTTACGATTATGTGTAATTTACTTTTTCTAAATGCTCAAAGATAAATAAGTGAAAGAATTTTCATCAGAAAGGTGTATATGTATAATGGCTTTAAACTGTCAAGTTTAAATAATAAACAAGAACCAGAAAAGTTTTCAAGTCTAACTTTAATAATATATTAAAACATACTGGTTCTGCATAAAATTAAAAGCTACCTAAGTGAAAATACTTACTTTGGAATGCCAACAACAGACATTAACAATTTTCAATACATCTATCATAACCCCCAGTTTTAATTACACATTATCTCCATTTAGATAGAACTTCCTATTTACATGATTAGGTAAAACAACAAATTTGTAGGGCACTGGCAAAGCAAAATAATTGTACAAGTACTAACACCTCATGAAATTTGTAAGTCTTTAATAGCATGCCTATTCACATATAAAAATTTTTAAAATGCATACACTTTAGCTGCAGATTAAAAAAATATACATTGTGTTCTAGTGAAATTTCAATGTAAACTGATTTGGCCATGATCCAAACCCTTGCTCCAGGGACCAAAATATATTTTTAACATTTTTCTCCTTGGATATATTTATTCCCAGTTACTTGCTTAGTGACATGACTTCATAATAATTTGGTCCCCAAACCACAAAATTTTAAAATTCTCTGAGATTAATTAACCTCTTATTCCCCAACTGATGCACCATCAGCATATGAAAATTGCTTAAGGCAATTTATATGCAGCCTAAGTAATGTAGAGAGTGAGGCAATTATCCCAGTTAGTTATCTACATTGATTAAATTCACCTTCAAGTTGCTCTCTTCTTCAAATCATTTGATGAACCTACACAGGTAAAGGATCCAGTTAAAATTATAATTCCTTCCATTCACCACGTAACTTTTCTTCCTTCATAGAAAGAGAACTCATCTGAAAGATTATGATTGGAAATGAGTAAAAGCCTGTCATTCAAGTAGGATAGTGATTCTCAGCTTTAGCGTGCCTTAGAATCATCTGGAGCACTTGTTCTTGTTAAAAGAGAGATAGCCGGACCTCACTCCCAAGATTCCTGATTCAATAGGATTAGGGTGGAATCAGAGAATTTGTGTTCCTAACAAGTTCCCAGGTGGTGACGGTGATGACACTGCTCTAGGCACCACACTTTAAGAACCATTGACCTAAGCTGCTCTTAAAGAATTGGTCATGTAACAACATTCAGAGGAAACAAGGAATATTTACAACATATTCCCATCTTCAGCCATACAATTTTTTAGAATGTTGAATCAGCTCTATTAAATAGCTTCTCCATTAAAAATATTATTATAAACCAAAAGAGTTCAAGAAACTCTATAAGACAGTTTCCATGAATCGATTAGGTATATAGATAGATCATCAAGTCAACCTTTTCAATTGTCTCCTTGACAGAAGTAATTGACATCATGGTCTGCTTAAGAAGAGGAAAGCTGACTCTTAGAAACAGGTAATGACAAATTTATGTTTCTGGACAGAGGCTGAGGACAGAGGAAAGGACACATACAGTCATAATGAGGCAATCCATGTGGTATCAAAGAATAGTCTGGATTTCATTAATTCTGGGACTCCTCAGATTTCTTCCATTTGGGGGTCACCACATAAAATACTGAATATCCAGGTCAATTGAATTTCAAATTAACAAGTTTTTTTGTTTGTTTGTTTGTTTTTAAAGTAGGCTCCACACCCAGTGTAGAGCCCAATGCAGGGCCTCAACTAATCTCCCTGAGATCAAGACCTAAGCTGAGATCAAGAGTAGGATGCTTAACTGAATGAGCCACCCAAGTGCCCCAAGACAGGTATTTTTTTTAAAGAGCTTATTTATTTTTTAATTTTTTTTAGAGAGAGGAAGAGAGCAAGCAGGGGGAGGGGGAGGGACAAGCAGACTCCGCACTCAGTGTGGAGCCCAACTTGGGGCTTGATCACATGACCCTAAGATCATGACCTGTGCCAGAATTAAAAGTCAGACGCTTAACCAACTGAGCCACTCAGATGCCCCCCAAAACAAATATTTTTAAGAGGTTTTTGTTTGTTTGTTTGTTTGTTTGTTTTAACCATGAGCATGTCTCAAATATTACACAGGGCATACTTTACTAGAAATAATTTATTTATGAGATCCTCAAATTTAATTGGGTATTTTTATTTGCTAAGTCTAGCAATCATATTCTAATTGGCCTTGTTCAAATCAAAGGTTGGCAAAGCATATGGGTATATAAATATACAGTTATAAATAAAGTGTTTTTCAGGAAAACAACTTGCTTGAGTATTAACATCTTCACATTTGTTGGAGAGGCTGAGGAAGAGATGGTCCAAAAGGAGGAAAGTTACTAACCAACCTCTGGAAACACTAGTAGGGTTGAAAAAGTCAGAACTAGCAAGGAAATCTCGGAAGCCAGGCATGTCCAGCTGCATGTGGGATAGGGACTGTGAAAGAAAGCTAGTGAAAGAGCTTAGGGAAAGCTCTTACATCTCTGCTTCTGAAAGTGAGCCTAGGAGAACCAAGGATATTATAGCCAATTGATTGATGGAGATACAGAGGTCAAGGGCAAAGTTTAAATTGGAGATATAGATTTAAGAACGCTGCCCTATACCACAGTGCTCCCATTCCTGGTCTTAACAGGCACTATTATGAGTTGTTGAATTGTAAACCTGTTAGTAAGAAAATGGGCTTAATTGAATCCTCACAGCTGTGATGGGCTTGGTCGTTTCAAAACACTGAAGTTTTTTCACTATATTCTGTAGCAAATAGGTTTGATTCAAAGCTATTTAGGGAAAATAAAGAGCAAAGAGTCAACCATTTTCTTAAAAAAGAGAGGGAGGGGACACCTGGGGGCTCAGTTGGTTAAGTGGTGGACTCTTGGTTTCCTCTCAGGTCATTTTCTCAAGGTCATAAAATCCAGACCCACATCAGCCTCAGCAGGTAGTCTGCTTCAGGATTTGCTCTCTCCATCTGTCCCTACCCCTGCTTGCTCACTCTCTCTAAAATAAATAGGTAGGGCTCCTGGGTGGCTCAATTGGTTAAGCGACTGCCTTCGGCTCAGGTCATGATCCCGGAGTCCCGGGATTGAGTCCCACATCGGGCTCCCTGCTCAGCAGGGAGTCTGTTTCTCCCTCTGACCCTCCTCCCTCTCATGTTCTCTGTCTCTCATTCTCTCTCTCACAAATAAATAAAATCTTTAAAAAAAATTAAAAAAAAAATAAAATAATTAGGTAAATCTTAAAAAAAAAAGGGAGATAGGACATTTAATTTTGTGTGTCTATGTACCTTTTTAATCCATACTTTCTTATGAAAACAAGATTGAAGGAGTTGAGGTGAAGACATTTAACTTTTTCACTGCCAGGTATTTATTGTTGATGAAAGAAAGAGCCTCTTTGCATTTTCCATATCTCCTAACCCCTCCATTTTGACATAATGCCAGATTTTATAAAATCATAGAATTGTGTTTTGGCTGGGGCTCCTGGGTGGTGCAGTCAGTTAAGCATTGGACTCTTGGTTTAACTCAGGTCGTGACCTCATGTTTGTGAGATCAAGCCCTGTGTCAGGCTCCATGCTCAGCATGGAGTCTGCTTCTGGATTCGCTCTCTCCCCTGCCCCTCATGCTGTCTCTCTCTTTCTCTCTCAAATAAATAAATAAATATATATTAAAAATAAAAAAGAATTTTGTATTAGTTAAATTAATTAATATGTAGGTAAATATAGATATAGACATCTACCCACAGGGCATCTTTAGACCACACAGATATATAGATAGAATTAGGTCAATAGAAGTTACAGAGCCTCTGTACAATCAAGCAGGAGAGACAAGATTAGCACAGCGTTTGTAGAAAAGTGACTGGAATTTTCAAAATTATAAAGCCACGGTTTTTACCCATAGATGTGTAGGTAGTCAATATAAGGTCCCCTTCTCTTTGGAAGTTAAGAGGCTGAAGGACAATCCAGGGTAGAAAAACAAACCCCTCCCACCTGACCCCAGCCTCCTGAGACAGCAGATCTGTCAGGGTTCTGAAGAATGGCAAGGCCTGAGATGTGAAAATCTTGGAAAGTTTGGTTGTGACAATTTGGCAGGGCCAATGATGCCAGACACTGACTTCCAGGGGATGGTCAACAATTAAGAATTTGTTACTGATAACAGAACTTCAGTTAGCTGATTAAATTACCCCTTCCTGAGAATTGAAGCCATGAACATATGATAGTCTCTGGTTTACCTTACCAATAACATTTGGACTAGGTAATGATCAGTAGAGAGAACAAAATTTAAAAACTTAGCAAAATTGTTAAGTCAATATAATTTTATTTGCTTTAAATATAATCTCTGTGAAACTAAAATTAGTGCACTTCTTCCCAGAAAATTCATAACAGTGTTGAATTTATATTTAAATTTGTAACATTTTCTGTTTCTAGCATTTTACTCTTGGAGAACATTGTGAAACCTCTAATGGGTTAATTGGATAAGGCAGCTGTATAAGACAGAACAGAGTGAATTTTCTGAGTAGCTTTGGACTTAATTAGATATAACGATTATTTTTATATTCTAATGGCAAAAGATAAAATCCCCTTTGTTTATAATATGAAAATATACGAAGACATAGTATCAGGTTTTGGAGGAGTTGCTTCAGGAAAGTAGAACTGCCCTGTCCGAATTTCATCTCTACTTGGAAGGGGCTTCCAGCCCTCAGATGCAGATGGTGAGCGCTGTGAATTGTGTAAGACTGTTGAATCACAGACCTGTACCTCTGAAACAAATAATACATTATATGTTAAAAAAAAAAAAGAAGAAGAAGAAAAAGAGTTTGCAGGCACCTGCTTTAAAATATGAAAGCCCCTAATGAAGGGAACACACGATAATATTCTTAAGTCTCTAGAGTCAAAATACCTTTTCGCATCTCATAGCACATAGCTTAATTTCTTAGTATCCTCTTAAATCATCTTTGACTACTTTCAAGTTTAACAATGTTCTTTTTAATTTTCTTATTATATGATTTCATCTAGTATTTGCCACTATAATATTTCTATTGGTATATTTTTAAATAATTTGAATATGCCATTTCCAGTTAGAGATTATCTTAGCCCTTCCCTACAAAACTGATTCTGAGGGGGGCCAAAACAAAACAAAACAAAATCCACAATGTATATGTTAACACTATAATGGGAGTGCAAGCACAGGGAAGCAAGAAAGAGTGCAAAAGAGAAATGACACAGAAGTAAGGAAAAATTAATAAAAGAAGGGACATCACCAACCTAGTCATGACTTTGTAATAAGAGTGGTAGACTGCTCTATCTCACAAACTACCTTCAGAGAAGATGTACAAACTGCTGCAATTCTATGCCATCTTAGAGTGGGGGCAGGAAAGGAGGAAACAAGAAAACCATCTTTCATTGGTCCCAGTTCAACCATAGGCTGCCTACCCTCATGCACTCCAGTTGCACCAACTGGTCCTCATGGCATTCACCATAAACGTTAGATCTCAAGATAGCAGCAGGGCCTCCATGACACAAGCAATGCATTGTATGTTTAAGACAAATGAATAAAAACACGGAAGAATCACTTAGATATAATATTAATATTACTTTCCTAAACAGAATAATTAATGTTGTAACTCTTACAGTTGAAAATATCTCAGAATACTGAGTAGTAGTGAGGGGAATTTTCAAAATTATTCCTCTCTGCCTTTTCTTAGAATGTACCATTACAGGAGTGCCTGGGTGGAGGCTCAGTCCGTTAAACATCTGACTTCAGCTCTGGTCATGATCTCAGGGTCCTGGGGTTGAGCCCCATGCCTGACTCCCACTCAGTGGGGGGTCTGCTTCTCCCTCTCCTTCTCCATCTGCCCCTCCCCTGCTCTCTCCCCTTCCCCCTCATGCACCTACACACACATTCTCTTTCTCAAATAAATAAATAAAATCTGGGATGCCTGGGTGGATCAGTTGGTTGAGTGTCTGCCTTCGGCTCAGGTCATGATCCCAGGATCCATGGATCAAGTCCTGCATCTGGCTCCCTGCTCAGCGGGAAACCTGCTTCTCTCTCTCCCACTCCCCCTGCTTGTGTTCCCACTCTCGCTGTGTCTCTCTCTGTCAAATAAATAAAATCTTTAAAAAAATTAATAAATACATAAATAAAATCTATATATATAAAAAAAGGATGTACTGTCACATTATCTTGAAGCCGAGATTTGCATGTAGATCTGGAAATGTGTTTCTTGTAAGTAATAGGAGAGCCCAAAGAGTCAGAAAGAAGCCAAGTCAAATTGACCCTCATCTTCAAATGAGTTTTCAGATACCTGTGTGTGTTAAATTGCATTGCTATTTCATTTCAATCATTTTAGGAGGACTAATTTTTTAACTAATATTTTTATATTTTAATTCTAGTTTAGGATTTAAAAAAATTAAACTGTTAAATATTGTAGAACTCTAATCTGTAATAAGTGAACAAATGTTATATGAGGGATTTGAAGGATTTGCACTCCTTGCAAAGGAACTTTTATCCCATAAACATTAATAGAGTCATGGATTTTATCAAACACCAAAACCCAAGAATGCTGCCTTTTAGTCCATTTCTATTGAAAGCTGAATTTCACGGAGCACCGTGAGCACCATTTTTCTGATAGTAGACAGATAAATGAATAAATAACTACCTATTTAAGCATTAAAATATAAAGTTATTCCCATGGAAAACTGACAGTTTATAATTAGGAAGAGAAAACTGACTTTAGAAGTTGTTGATGTGATATGAAATTACAAAAATTATTTTCATTTCCTAAGTTGCTTATCATTGTTGAGCTAATAAGCATATGGCATAGAATTCCTACATATTATTTATGCAATTCTAGATTTAGTTCTTTTAATGACAGTGCTAAATTCTAGTCTTATGCTTTTAATTTTTTTAAATTACTATGGATGGCACAGTAAAATTGTCTACTCTCAACTACATAAAAGCAGAAAAATATATTTAAATTTTAGATTAAAAATTTGAAAGTTTTGGGGGCTCAGTCAGTAGAGCATGCAACTCTCGATTACAAGGTCATGCGTTCAAGCCCCTCGTTGAACATGGAGCCTACTTAAAAAAAAATTGAAAATTTTTAACTTTAAGGATTTAATTTTTTATAACCCAAAGCTGTCTATAATTGGAAGGTTACTCATTAAATTGTTTTGTAGAAATGATTTTTAAATGCACAAAAACTGAAAACACGTTCTAATAAATGTTTTATAGTCTATAACCATTCAGAAGCAAATTTGGGATAGCTTACAGATGTTAATAATTCATCTTATGAAGACACAAGTAGAGCAAATTAAGTAGTATTCTATTGACTTGATGTTTCAGTCAAAAATGTTTGATATTTCCGGCAAAAAAATTATGATGATATCAAATAAAGACAGATATCATATTAGCTATGCTAGGAAAATGAAGGCTAGGAAAATTCCCTTATATTTTGACTTCATGAGAAAACATAGTCTATAATACTATGTCAAAAAATCAACTTTTTTCTCTTTAAAAATCAACAAAAGTTCTTTAAAACTTTGATGGATTTATTTATTACAACTTGATCTTTATGGTTGCTGAAATTATTAACTAACCAGATAACACCTCTTTTGTCACCCTCTCTTGACAAGATTTCCTCGATGACAAGGTCATAGAGGACTCAATTACATTTCTATTGCCCACATACCTAGACAAAAAATTATTTTTCAAAATGGATGTTTCTCAACATCACATAGTAAATACTCAATAATTATTAGTTTCTATGAGTAATTTAATTATGCATACTCTTGCTCATTGGATGAGGAAAATGTTTATCTTAAATGCTAAATGACCATAGCTTGAGCCTAACAGCTTTAGAATTTCTGAGCCATCTGCAAAACTACTGTAGTGATCTTTAACAAATATATTTGGGTTGTTTCTGTGTCCAGGCACTATGCTAGGCACAGGGAATGTGATGATGATGAATATGCACAGTTTCGGTTCCTTGGGGCTTCTGCTTACAAATTTTATATATGTTATGAAACAAACAAATAAGAATTGAGCTGAAGAATGACGTGGGTGTGCCTACTTTGGGAAGGTGACTAGAAAAGGCCATTGAAGATAGAGGTAATATTGAATGGAAGAATTACAAATTGGGAATGGGATAGACACAGGAACCAAGGAGGAAAGAAGAGTGCAGAAAAGAGGGGTAGCCTTAGGTGGTGTGAAGAATTTTTAACTGTAATACAGTTTAGATGAGGAATCCATAGCACTGGATGACATTGGAATAGACATGACTTTGTATTTTATTTCAAGGAGAAAAAGGAAACATTGGCAGTTTTGTAAGCATGAAAGATAAATGATGCTATTTGTATTTTTAGAGTCACTTGAGTTGCTGTTGATATTGAAGAGTTAGAGTAGAATTAGGAAAGCATTTTACTAGACTGTTACATTAGAATGAGGAGTGGCAGTGGGTTTGACTAGGGTGGTAGAGAAGTTTATGAGAAGTAAATAATAATAGCAACCAGGATAGTAATAGTAATGATAAGATATAGCAGTTGAGGATATTTGGAAGAATAATTATAATGTTACATATGAAACCTAAGTTACACAAAGAAGCAAGTGATACCATTTGATACCTAAATCTTCATGAAAATAATGTGAGGATAATGGCTTAAGAGTTACAATGATATTGAATGATTGTGGCAGTAAGTTTCTTGAGCAAGTGTTGTGGTCAGAAAGCAAACTTCTTGAAATAAAATTTCAAAGGTGGCCCAAAATGTGGAGATGACAAATCTAAATGGTGGCCACAGCAACAGATAACTGAGTTAGAGGGGAGGGAAAGAAGATGGATAGACCAAGACCAGAGTGTTAGGTAGTTAATCCCTGTGAAGGTTTAATGCACAATGATTAGTGACAGGTGGTAAGAGGAAGGAGGACAAAATCTTCAGTGAATTAGGTAAAGTTACCATGAAATTAAAAGTATAGTGTGATTGGATTTTTAAATTGAATCATTCAGCTTTAAAAGCAATCTAGAAGTTGAGGTTGTAAACAAAATTGCAATGGCTCATTGAAGAACTGTAAAACAAAGCAATCTCCTCATCTCTAATGTGGAGATCATTATATTTGATTTGAGATTATGTAAATGGAAGCATAATTACCTCAGTCTTAGCATGGTGAAGCCCTTTGAAAGGATTAGAAAGAAAACGCTGAACGTATACAAAGTATTACCATTAAAAAAATCCCCAAATCTCTACCTGGAATACAATTTATTTTCTCTGGTTTTGTTTTTATGAGCCATTGTAGCACAATACACAATTTCACTTAAATAGATATAAAACATTAATATGATTTTGGAATTGGTCACTATGCTTTATTGATCTAAGTAAAAAACCAATGCTTTCCTTAGCAGAACAATGGAGTTATTGTACAGAGGAAAAGATTGCTTTAGCTTGGCTTCCCTGCCAAGTCAGGAAATTAAAACATACAAACAAATTGCTAAGTGTTTTTCATGGAACATAAATACTGATATAGAAGACACACATCTTTGGAACAATTATCATATAACAAGACTTGCGCCGAAAGAGATGTCATCTGGTGTCTCCAATTTGATGTATAAGTAACCTGTAATTGAATTTATCACAGAAAAATCCATACACATAGGACTTTTAGAAAGTTCAAACTATGGGTGACCATAAAGCATTAGCATCACCTGTGAATGAGACACTTCCACTCTAAGAGCCTCCTGATTCAGAATCTTTTGTTTTTCTTCACTCTGTTTTTCCTTCTCACAGTTTCCACAAACCGTCACCTGCTTAAAGGACAAAAAAGCAGAATGAGGACATCTTAGAATACAAACTCCAAAACACATGAGTAAACAAAATTCACTCGACCTTACATTTTCTTCATTTCTTTGGGTTCTTTCCTAAATACTGGCTAATGTTACATAACATATAAAATAAAACACGTAATTAGAAATATGGTTTCATTGCATACTATCCATTCTTGGACTATAAGCTGAAAGACTGTGGTTATTTCTTATATGCGAGTAAAGCATTGCTGGAAAATACTTAGAGATCCAGGAAAGTGATTTTGAAAATACAGTGTTATTTCCATAGGTTATAGTCCAACTGGAGAAATTCAGTCATTTCTTGACATTGTGAAATCCTTTACCTTTGAATTCTTTCCCATCCATGGGGAGGTTAATGAATTTCAATATAGCAACAGATGATCTCTCCCATTCTTTATTCTTTGAATTACAGTGATTTGTAAATGCAGTCATATGACTAGATTGATGTTAAAAATAGGTTTCTTCATAGAATTGGTATCACCAAATAACATTATTCTACTAAATGACTTATTGTATTTAAAAGACATGAAAATTTCAAATTGAAAGGGATATTATTTAAATATGTATATGCAGGAAAATCATTATCTACATTAGATTCTATCTTACAATTTTCAAAAAACCAGTTAAAATTAAGTTGGCAAAAGAAATTTAATTTACCAGGTAAATACATTGTGAATCTAGTCATTTACTTTTTTGTGTCTACTTCACTGTATGTTTTTCATATTATACATTTATATGTCCCTGGGTCACTACAAAGTATAGAAGTGTCTGCTAAACCACATTCAATTACTCTCAGTATGGTTTTAAAATATGCTGTAATATTGCCTTAATCAGACTATCTCAATAACCATAGCAGCTCATCGTACAGCTTTTAGATAAAAGGAATTTTACTCAATTGCCTCAAAGTTTAGTTGATTTGAGATCTGTGCATATTTAGGTCACTGATAATTTTTCTAGAAATGATGTCTGTAAATTTGCAAGTTCACAGGCTCATCATGCCTGTAAATTACTTATGGTTGAGGTCTCTAAATCTAATTTAAATAAGTAGCTGCTTTCCTCAATGAGCAATTTTATAAAGAAGCAACTATTATATTAATGCAGATCTGTATAAGAATTTAAATCACTATGAAGTTTTTAAGAACTTTTCTTAGAGAACAGATACACCAGACCTTAAATAGCAAACTGAATAAACAAATCCCTCTAACACCTGCATTTCACATAATAACATTTGACAAGCACGTGATATTTTTTTATTATCTGAAAGATAAATCATTCCACTCTGTAATATGTTTTGAGAATAATTTCTAAATAACCATCATTTCCACATTCTATACTTTTTTTCTGTGTGCACATCAGTGGTTTCCAACTCTGATGAGATATCCTCCTTGATTAATTATAAGCAAAGTATAAATTAAAACAAGAATATGGGGGCACCTGGGTGGCTCAGTCGTTAAGCGTCTGCCTTCGGCTCAGTTCATGATCCCAAGGTCTTGGGATCGAGCCCCGCATCGGGCTCCCTGCTCTGCATGAAGCCTGCTTCCTGCTCTCCCACTCCCCCTGCTTGTGTTCCCTCTCTCACTGTGTCTCTCTCTGTCAAATAAATAAATAAAATATTTTTAAAAAGATAAAATAAAACAAGAATGTATCACCAAAGTTTGAGAATATTAAGTATTCTTTTTTTTTAAAGACCATTTATTTATTTGAGAGAGAGAGAGAAAGTGCGTGCGCATTGAGTGGGAGGAAGAGAGAGAATCTTAAGCAGGCTCCACACCCAGCGTGGAGCCCAACACGGGCTGGATCTCACAACCCTGAGCTCACTACCCTGAGATTACAACCTGAGCCCAAACCAAGAATCGGACACTTAACCAGCTATGCCACCAAGGCACCCCAAGAACGCTGTGTTCTTAAGGATATACTGATGCAGGAACTTTTGTACTTTCCCCTTATTATTTTTCTGATATTCTTTGCATGGGCAGAATTCTCAAGTTTCTAAGCACTGGAATTCCAATATTTGGTACTAGAAGAAAACAGAAGTCCTAAGAAACTTAAATTTACAATATTGAGAAAGAAAAGTACTGAGAGAATTATTTTAACAAACAGAATATGGGGAATGTAATACGCTTTCTTTATTGCACTGTATGCAGACTCTCTTACATTTATTATTAATAGGTAAAATATTTATCTCTTATTTTTCAGATTTAATGTTCTCTCTAAATTCATAGTGGGCATTATTTGTTTACTATCTAAGTAAGAATATTTGCCATGCACCCTTTTATGGTTCCAAACTGCAACATTTTCTAGACATCACTGAAGACAAATACTACCATCCCCAGTGTCATTAAAATACTTTGTATATGTTTTTATACCTTAATTTTGATAAAGGTCACCAGCCCATGAAAATATAGCTCAGCCTTCATCTAGTATAATGTGGAGACTTCTTTTTGGGGGATTGGATTTGAAAACTATGCATAAGATCCAATTTTTCACAAATGCACAAGGTAAGTTCTTGCTAATTAGGCAACTATTTCTCTTGCTGATTAAATGAAATCCATCATGCAATTATGCAAAATAATTGTTTTAAAGTCACTACCCCAGTGACCTTATCATTAATTTGCCTTATTACTCTGACTTGTCCTTGAATGTTAACTAGGATCATGGTGTCTCCAGCAGAGCCAGAAATCCCATATGATGGGACCATTGTGGCTCTTCATGTCATAGATGTGTGGCTCTTTCCCATAAGGAAAGTTAGGAAATAACTCATGGCTGGGGTACCATAATCCATAATCTAAGGGTTAAACAAACTGCCTAGAAACCAGGGGTAAATGCAGGTTCTACAAATAAAAATATAAACCTTTTCAGATTGCTATAATTTCCATATAATGCATAACGCATTCCATGGAATGCATAACTCCATATAATGCACAACTCAAAGTTGAGTTTTCAGTACAGTTTAAGTTTTATTAGAAGCCTGGTTTTCCAGAAACACAGAAAAATCTGGGTGTATTAAAATAATCCAGGGACAGAGACTGTTAAAGGGAAGGCATTTTTAACTGACTAGTGTGAAGTAGGAAATTATCACTTTGTGCAGAGCAGAGCTAGTTAATACTGATAATTTTAAAGAATATGTTTCAACTCCAGCTGTCCCCCTGCCACATATGTCATCTGTACTGGGGATTTCCCCCTCAGTACAATTTCGTAATAAGGGCAAACCTAAAACTTAGAGGCATTTAATTTCTATCTGGGTGTTGATAACACAGAGAAATAATGAATCAGCATTATATCTTTGTGCTCTTTTAGGCACTAGTACAGTAACAATAACTAGACAATCTCTATCGATTTCAATGGGAATATTCTTACTATTAGTAATTCTGAACGAGTAGTCCAGAACAGAAATTTTAGCTCAAACAGTGCAGCAAATAGCATTTTTCAAGACACTTGGTTACTGACCTACCTGTTGATGATGGTCATTAGGTTGTTTTCTTCCGTGGAGGAGAGAAGATTAGCAATCTTGCTCAATCCCCCATTGTTTCAGATAAGGAGACTTATGATGAGAAAGTCTGTTTTGTGCTGTGACTAGTGAATGAGGTAAATAAGACCTATCCTTAGTGTATGGGGATAAATGAGAGGGAAGACAGAAAGAAAAGAAAGTATAGTCTCTTGTTGACAAACAGGCAGGAATGCTGTCCTGTTGGGAACTTTGTTAACCACACAATACAGGACAGAACTCAGAGAATGTTTGAATCATGGAAGAATGAATCTGTAGCATAGAGCTTAATTTTCCTGGTCATCAGGAAGATGTGAAATTAGAAAGTCTACAAGCTGCTACCAAGGTCTTTTTTCCACTCATCATCACCAGAGTAGAATTCAAGTGAGAGGTGGGTTGCTGACTCAATTTCTAAGAAGGAAAATAGTAATTAATATTATTCAGTTGTTTAGTGGGTATAACTGTCTTTTTCCACATAAATCTTCAAGAGAGTACATCTTGGGGGGGCCTAGGTGGTGCAGTCAGTTAAGTGTCTGACTCTTGGTTTCCGCTTATTTCATGATCTCACAATCGTGAGATCAAGCCCTGCTTTGTGACTCTCTCTCTCCCTCACCTTCTGCCCCTCCCCACCTCACTCTCTCTCTCTCTAATAAATAAATAAATCTTAAAAAAAAGATAGTACATCTTGGCACTTAGCAACCTATCATTATACAGCAAACCATGATTAGGCTTTTCCCGTGAAGTTCTAGGGATGTTTCCAGCTGCAGGTCCTTATTGTGAACCCTATTATCCAACATGTACCTTGACACTGTTTGTTCAAATCAAACTTTGGGAAAATAAAACACAAAATCACATAGTGACAATGCTTCCCAAACCTTTCCATGTCACTATACACAGAGTGACCATATTTATATGACACACTGGTATTGCCAGATGAGGCTGCCCAGGCCAAAGGGGAGTTGTCAGGTGCTCTAAGAAGCCTTGGGCTCTGTCTGGCCACTCTGATGTGGCTCCTTTGCATCGGTCTCATCACACTACTTGGGAAAATCTGATCAGATCTGGTCTACAAAATGAATATTCCAATCCACACATCAATACTTTATATACATTAAAGAGAATCCATAAATCTTCTTTTTCTGCAGCTGCCGTATCTAATAAGGGCCGTAAGTGGAACATCTGGCCACTTAAAAACACTTCCTACATAGAATTTTAAAATGTTATTTTGGAATTTCTGAGTGGACATTTTGGATGTTCTAGGGAGTGACAGTGCTTATGAATCCGAGGGAGATTATAACCTCTACCATCAGACCTGTAAAGTATATGCCCATATTGTCAGAACACAGATCAAAATATTTCAGAAAAATCTTGCCAATGGTCACTGTGTCAGTTTTTGTTCATGGTTATGCTTTATGCTTTATTTATTCTGGATATCATAAATGCACTCCAGATTTTTCAGGTGAATAATGGGCTCTGAATATATTTTCAAATAGTCTCTAAAGGGTGAAGGGGAGGAAAATGAGCCACTTTCTTTGTCTTGAGAATCCGCTCCCCCAACACACAGTTTGTGTAATTGGCAATAAGAGAATTCTTGATTACTATTAGGTCATGCTGGAGAAATGTTGGGACATATCGATCATGTTCAATTCTTCCTAGCATCATCCCTTTGCACCGTGTGCTGGGGAAGGATGACACATGGAAATGAGGAAGGGTATTTTGCGCAGTACCACCTAAGGAGCACCAGGATGATCTGTGTGGAGGAAATGAACAAAAAAGATACAAATTGTCTTTAAAGTTTCTTTGTCTTTCTTTCCCCCTTCTTTTTATTTGTTTTTAATTTAATTAGAGGAGGGCAATATCTGAAAGAGTTAGCAAGGGAGAGTGCTCTGGTGATGAAGCAGTGTGGGAATAGTCTGAGAATGAGGAATGACCACGGCCTTGACTGTGTTATTAGGCAGAAAACAATGTTTTTTAACAGCCTGAGTAGAAGGTAACATAAGTACCATTAGCAATTTAGCTTCTCCAGAAATAAAAAAATACTCATTACCTTCACAATTTTTCTCAGCCAAGAAGTACCCAAGGGCATTATGAAAGGGACAATAACTGATGCTTTTTAATATGTGAGAGTACACTGTCCAGGTTCCATCACCTGAGCAGAATGCAGAGGAGTCAGGAAAACTCAGGAACTCATGAGCAGACTGCTGACCAGGGACCAGTTCTATTTATTTTCCAACCTGCCAGTCTTTTCCCTTTTTTCTCTATTATATATAGGTTTTACTACATTTTAAATACATTGATTTATACCTATGTACAGCCATATAGAAACATATTTAAATATTATTTATAGATCTAAAGCATAACGGTAACAAGGATATCTATCAAAAGATAAAGTATATCAGAGCTTCATAATATATCCATTAAGGTTATTATTTTTAGTGTCATGAAAAATTGCGAGAAAATAGAGACGTGGGGATCTTACTTTTATTTTCTTTCTTTTGAACTTTAACTTCCTCAAAAGGCTTTTTATAACATAAATACTATCAACACTCTACCTTTACAATGCCTTATTGTACCTGTTCAAACTCCTAAAGCAATTAGAAAAATATAAAAATACATTTATGTAGGTGCATATTTAAATTCATAGTTAATTGTTAACTGATAATGTTGTAATGCTAATAATGAAATATCAGTTTATTGTTTTATGTAATATATTCCATTTAATGTCAGTAATTCATTTCTGAAAACAGACATTCTGCATGTGACTATAGATAGGGAGACTATTTCCCTTTATTTTGTATTTTTTTTTTTAATTTTAATTCCAGTGTAGTTACCCTACAGTGTTAAATTAGTTTCAGGTGTACAATACAACGATTCAACAATTTCATGCATTACTCGGTGCTCATCATGATAACCTTAATCCCCATCACCTATTTCACCCATCCCTCCTACCTACCTCCCCTCTGGTAACCATCAGTTTGTTCTCTATAGTTAAGATTCTGGTTTTTGGTTTGTCTCTTTTTTTTTTTTTTTTACCTTTGTTTGTTTGTTTTGTTCATTTCTGAAAAACAGACATTCTGCATGAGAGTGTAAATAGGAAGACTATTTCCATTATTTTGAAAGGAAAATAATGACAATTCATTTACATGTCAACCCTCATCAATTTCTTAGAATATAACCAAAATACAGAGCCATACTTTTATATAAACTGCAAACTATCATACCAAAGTATAATATTGTTGAAAACATTACTTCCTGGTCATAAAAAATGCAGCTGTTATCCACCAACTGTAGTGACCCAGCAATATCCAGTCAAAGCCAGCAGTACTTGAGACACAGGACCCCTCGGTTGAGTCTTCGGGAGCTGTTCCAACCATCCAAATGCGATCCTGGCATGCCTCCAATTGTGTTTGGAATGGAGCTAACAGACTTTCCCACTGGAGACTTTTATGTTCTGAGACATTAACAGCTGTTAACAACATAGCAACTTTTCCTACATAATTTTTAAGTGAAACACTTGTTATTAAGAGTTAGATATATAAGTTAGTATGTAAAAACTGAGAGGAATTCTACCAGAAAGATAGTTCTTCATGAAAACATAATTATTTGAAAACACTTTTATTATTATTATTATATTGCCAATTATCCTGGAGGTTTACTGAAGAGATAGCACTGAATTCTCATACCTTCTGCCTTTTTCCCAGTCCAAAAAAAAAAAAAAAAGAGAGAGATCCAAAAATTTAGATGTCTTTGCCAGATGGTTTGGATTGTTAGACTATTAGATGTCATTCCAGAGCTATAGTTCCTGAAATTGAGTAGTTCTTTGGTAGACTAAAATTAAAGTTATTATATTTGCATGTTTTCCCAAAATTTTTAGCCATATTCATGTAAATTTGAGTCATCTCAACTTAGAATGGGTGACTGTGTCATGTTTTGACCACAGAGAGAGATTTGTGGGTACATATTCTTTTCCTATCGGCCTTGACATTGTAGAAATGAATGTGCCCAGGACAGGGGAAGAGATCTCAAGACAAACATTAGAGATAAGTGAAAGCTGTTTCTGTTATAAAAAGGAAATTCTTCATCGTTTACTCGTATTGTTACATTTCAGGATTTTATAGCAGGAAAAATAACAGTATGGAAAATTATGATACCTTTTTTATTTGGCATACTTTTTTACATGATGAAATAATTTCCCATCTTTAAATAGAGCCACATCCATAGTCAGGTAATTAAATACCAATTAATTTTTTCATGCATATTTTATTAGAGGGTACATGAGATGAGGCTCAGAAGATGGAAGAATGAAGAATGAGTGGTGACATGCTAAGTTCTGTTGAACAATTAAAAATAAAATAACCATTTAGGTTAGAAAAATATAACCAGTGGTCATATCACAATGACCTTTGTGAGAAAAAAGAAATTGAAGAGGAATTCGTATTTTCAGTGCCTGGGAAGTACCCTGAGGGTTCACAGAGGATGGTAAGATGCCAACTATAGGTTATAGAAAAATGCAAGTTCAGGAGCATGAATCATATTGGCTGTTATATAAAGAGACTAGTCATTCAAAGTAAGACAAATACCATTTCCCTCACATGTGGAATTTAAGAGACAAAACAAATGAACAAACAAAGAAAAAAAGAGACAAATGAAAAGACTCTTAAATACAGAGAACAAACTGGTGGTTCCCAGAGGAGAGGTGGGTGAGGGAAAAGGGTGAAATTGATAGGGGATTAAGAGTATGTTTATCTTGGTGAGCACTGAGAAATGTATAGAATTGTTGAATCATTATAGTGTACCCCTGAAACTAACATACCACTATATGTTAATTATACTTAAATTAAAAAAAAGAAACAGTAAGGGACTGACCCATAAAACTTCATAGCAAGCAATTATTTCCAAAACAGATTTACTGTCTATTTGTGTTTGTGTTGAAACCCTGGAATATTGTCACAATTTATCATTTTCTGCAACATTTTTGGTAATCAGATTTTTGGTTCAGATTTTGTAATCGAATTTAATTTTACCATAGGAGCTCACCAAGATTGTTTTCTCTTGGTTTTTAAATTAATAAAATTAGTCTTTCTTTTAATAGTTTTAGTTTTAATAGTTCCTTAGATCCACACTATATCATAAAAAAATTATGCCATTAAGAATCGTAACATTTGTTAATTTGTGATGTTGCATAATATTTATTATGTGATTAAAAGGTTTTAATTCATGGAGTGCATGGGTGGCTCAGTTGATTAAGCATCTGACTCTTGATTTCAGTTCAAGTCATGATCTCAGGTTTATGAGATCGAGCCCCACATCAGGCTCTGGCTCAGTGGGGAGTCTGCTTGAGATTCTCTCTCCCTCTCCTTCTGCCCAACCTCCCTACGCTCTCTCTCTCTCACTCTCTCTCTAAAATAAATAAATAAATCTTTAAAAATTTTTCAAAAAAATTTTTCAATTCAGAAGAATGTGTAGGTTAGTCATAATTATGTAATTAAATCATATTTAAAATAAGAGATCGTATGTGATACCTGAACAATTTTTATCAGGTCCCCCTTATGTTATACTCTGTGTATGATTGAAACAAGCAAAGATGATCTGGAGCAATAAAACATTACTGTGCTGACCCTACATGTCCCAGGATATGTTTGGGTGGCAAAGAACTCAAAGAAGCTAAATGTACAAATGTCCAACAATCATTCAGAATGCACAATACTTGTCAGGACAATTGCCATAACCTTACCAAAGATTTAGTCCATCTTATTTCTTCTTCCTTTTTAAAATTTTACTTATTTATGTATTTATTTATTTTACAATATTTTATTTATTTATTTATTTGAGAGAAAGAGAAGAAGAGAGAGCAGGGGGAGGAACAGAGGGAGAGGGACAGACGGACTCTGCACTGAGCATGGAGTCCAATGTGGGGCTTGACCTCACAACCCTGAGATCATGACCTGCGCTGAAATCAAGAGTCGTATGCTCAACTGACTGAGCCACCCAGGTGCCCCTCTTCTTCCTTTTTTTTTTTAAAGACATTATTTTAGAGCAGTTTTTAGGTTCACAACAAAATTTAGAGGAAAGGACAGAGATTTCCCATAACCTTCTGCCCCTACACATGTAGGCTCCCCTACTATCAACAACATCAACAACATCAAGGAAGATGTGGTGTATAAATACACACACACACACACACACACAATGGAATATTATTCAGCCATAAGAAAGAAGGAAATCCTGCCACTTGTGACAACATGGATGAACCTTAAGGGCATTATGCTAAGTAAAATAAGTCACACGGAGAAAGACAAATACTGGATGGTATCACCTATATGTAGAATCAAAAAAGCTAAACATTTAAAAACAGAGAGTAGAATGGTGGTTGCCAGGGACTAGGAGGTGGGGAAATTGGGGAGATATTGTTTGCACTGTGCAACTAATGGATAAATATGTCCTGGAGATCTAGTGCACAGCATAGTGATTATAGCCAACAATATTATCAATTTTAAAGTTGCTAAGAGACTACATCTTAATTGTTCTCACCACAAAAAAAAAAAAGAAATGATAATTATGTGATCTGATAGAGGCTAATACTATGGTAGTAAGCATTTTGAAGTCTATAAATATATCAAATCAACACACTGTACACCTTAAACTTATACAATGTTATATGTCACTTACTTCTCAAACAAAAAAAATTACTCACCAGAATAGTACATTTGATACCAAGGATGAAGCTACACTGATACATCATAATCATCCAAAGTCCTTGGTTTACTTTAGGGTTCACTCTTGGTGTTGTACATTCTATGGGTTTGAACTAATGTATAATGACATGTATCCATTACCATAATATCATACTGAGTATTTTCACTGCTCTAAAAATCCTCTATGCTCTACTTATTCTTCCCTTCTCCCTCCCACATCCAACTCTTGGCAAACACTGAACTTTTTATTCTGTCTATACTTTGTTTTTCCTTTTCCAGAATGTCATATAGTTAAAATCATACAGTATGTAGCCATTTCAAATTGGATTCTTTCACTTGGTAATATACATTTAAGGTTTTTCCATGTCTTTTCATGGCTCAGTAGTTCATTTCTTTTTAGTACTGAAAAATATTCCATTATCTGGGTGTACCACAGATGTGTTTATTCACCTACCGAAGGGCATCTTAGTTGTTTCCAAGTTTTGGCAATTATGATTAAAGTTTCTATAAACATTTGCTGCAGGTTTTTGTGGGGACATAAGTTTTCAGCTCCTTTGAGTAAATACCAAGGAGCACGACTGCTGAATTGTCTAGGAAGGGTATGTTTAGTTTTGCAAGAAACCACCAAACTGTTTTCCAAAGTAGCCATAACATTTTGTATTTGGTATTGTCAACGTTCCAGATTTGGGCCATTCTAGCAGGTATGCAGTGATATTTCATTGTTGTTTTAATTTTCCTTTCCCTGAGAGTATTTGACATGGAATAATTTTCATATGCTTATTTGCCATCTGTGTATCTTCTTTGATGAGGTATCGATTAAGGTCTCTGGTCCATTTATTAATTGGGTTGTTTGTTTTCTTATTATTGAATTTTAATGGCTGTTTTTCTATTTTGCAAAATAGTTCCTCACCAGATGTGTCTTTTGCAAATATTTTCTCCCAGTTTATAACTTGTCTTCTAATTTTCTTGACATTGTTTCCACAGAAGTTTTAATTTTAATGAAGCCTACTTTATCAATTATTTCTTCCATGAATCATGTCTTTGGTGTTGTATCTAAAAAGCCATCACCTAAATAAATAAATAAAAATAAATAATAAATAAAAAGGCATCACCATACTCGAGGTCATCCGGATTTTATCCTATGCCATCTTCTAAGAGTTTTATAGTTTTGCATTTTACATTTATATCTATGATCCATCCTTTTTTTTTTTTAAATATTATTTATCTATTTGTGTGAGAGAGAGAGCATGAGCATGGGGGAGAGGGAGAAGCAGGCTCCCCGCTGAGCAGGGAGCCCGATGTGGGGCTTGATCCCAGGATCATGACTGAGCTGAAGATAGACGCTTAACCGACTAAGGCACCTAGGTACCCTCTATGATCCATTCTTGAGTTAATTTTTGTGAAGGGTGTATGATCTCTGTCTAGATCTTTTTTCTTTTTTTTTTCCACATGTGGAGGTCCAGTTATTCCAGCACTGTTTATTGAAGACACTATCTTTGCTCCATTATATTGCCTCTGTTCCTTTGTCAAAACTGAGTTGACTATATTTATGAGGCTCTATTTCTGGGCTCTTCATTCTGTTCTATTGATGTATTTGTCTGTTCTTTTGCCAATAGCACACTGTCTTCATTTATAACAAGTCTAGAAGTCAAATAGCATCAGTCCTTCAACTTTGTTCTCCTTTACCCCATTTCTTTTGATGTTTATGTTTGCACAAGAAAACTGTTCTTAGAGGCGGGCCTAATTACTCAAATTTAGACAATGACTTTAGAACAGGTTTGCTTTTAAACACCTGTCTCTATTAAGAAAACATGTTTCTAAAGATAGAGGAGTAGTTATGGGAATTGTGGTGTTTATTTTTATGTGTCCATTTGGTTAAGTTATAGTGCCCCATTACTCAACCACTAACATAATTGTTGCTAATCTAGGTGTTGTTGTAAAGGTATTTAGTACATGTGATTAATATCTACAATCAGTAGACTTCCAGTAAAGGAGATTATCTTCCATATTAAGTGGACCTTATATAACCAATTTAAAGGCCTTAAGAGCAGTTTTCCCTGAGGTAGATGAAATTTCACCCTTGAAGTGCAGCCTCAACCTCTGAGAGTATCCAGCCGGTCCATTGATTTCAGACTTGCCTAACCAGACCCCACAATCATGTAAGCCAAGATCAAATCATTGGAATAAATGTCTTTACACACACAAACACACACATGCATTGTCTCCTATTGGTTCTATTTGTTTGCTGGATACAAGAGTTATATTGGATATTCATTTCACTCTTGTGATATCATAATTGACCTCTACCTGAAAACATACCAAATTATTCCCTTGTTCTGAGCTGTGGAGAGGCAGATGGAATCCCTGATACATGGTGTATATGCACCTTCTGTATTTCTATTTAACAAACCTAAACCATGATTATTTTTACATGAAAGATAACTAAAGTTAGGATAGGAAGCTCAAATGATTGCTTTCTAAATATGAAATATGAGATAATTTACTGGAAGGTCATCTCTAAAATAGCTTAATTTTAAGGATACTTTTTTTTTTTTTCTCCTCTTACTATCCTAAATAAGCACTGGGACAATTCCTTAAACTCTGTAGGTGTATTAATCTGTATCATTCTATCCAATATGTACTCATTCTTAGTTGCTGTTGTATTTGGTATTTCCATTCTTCAATGCCACTTCTCGTTAATGGACTGAGTCAGTTACTGTCATCTGATGACTTCTGCATTGCCATCATCTTAGTTCATGAACTCATTATTTTCTAATTACTATTTTGTGCTTCTCTTTGATTCATCGGTTTTTAATATTCCACATAATTGACTCCTTTGTTTAAATGATGTAAAAAAATGTTGCTTAATTTATCATTTATCTTATAAATTCTGATATAGGAAAAATTTAATTTGGTTGTTCCATTTTCTGAATAGAAAAACTATAGAAACATTTTCTGTATTCTATTCAAATTTGTATCACTGAAGTCATTCTTATATCATGACCTTTCAAAATGTTCTTCAAAACTTCAGAAACATTTACACGTATACTGGCATTTGTTTATTGTGAAGTTTTATGTTATGCTCATTTTTTTAAAATCTGTAAACTTTCATATGATATATATTTTTAAAATCTTACCTCAGATCTTATTTCTTACAGTTAAGTCAAAGATAAGAAAGAAATCAAAGAATTGGTAATAAAATGTCAGAATATGTCAGGAATATATCTTTAGTTTTAAAGTTGAAAAAAAATTACTGTAGAAAATTAGAAAAATGTTAAAGAAAATCCAATTTCTACAGCATTTGATATAATCTTTCTCATAAAAGATAATACAATTTGCAAAATGTAAGCAGGAAAATTTTATTTATTGTTATTATTTTACTACAAATAAAACTAGGTGTTCTTTTTTTTAATATAAGGCCAAGAATCTAAATATTAGTAAATTAACACACTAATTTGAATACCATTCTCATTCATGAAAATGTCCTTAGAACAGACAGAATTCAAAAATATGAATTGATGATCTATCTTCAACTTCCAAATGTATTAATATGAGTCCCAAATGTTAAATTTATTCCAGGAGATTATAATGACCAATGGAAAAGCTTCATGCAATTCATCACAATAAGCATGACATAATGGCACCTTTATTCTCCTTTTTCATATATCATTGTAGACACAAAGTGTACTATGTGACCTATACTTATGAAGAGATTTTTTAACTCCAAGTTGATCCCATAGTATTAATTTTCAAATCTTTTTGAATCCTACACAAAATGCTTACTCCAATTTTTAGAGTACAACCACAGGCTAAGCAGGTCCAGATTTTGAGAGATAGCCAAAATATAGTGGGTATTACTAAAACTGCACTGGAAAAAAAAAAGAAATTCATTATCTCAAGTATCTTGAGGATAAGAGATTTAAAGTCAGTCTTTCTTTTTTCCAATGGATTTCTATTATTGAACTTAACACACAGGTGAGATGAAGTTCTATACAGCATATAATTGCCTGGATATTTTTAATTTTTTCCGAATTTTCTAATTTTCCAGAGTATATTGATAATTTCATTACTAAGAAAAGAGTTTTAACGACATTTCAAATAGGGAGATTGAAGACAGCCTGAATCCAAAATGTGCAGTGGCTACTCTGGAAATAAAATTTTAATTCACCTCCACTAAATATAAGATTTCTCACTGAAAGCCTCATATAAGTAAGTAGACAAAGGGCAGCAGTGCTGTTGTTGTTGACAGAAAATTCCTCCATATCTATGTGTGTATCTGTGTTCTTAAGTACTTAGGTACTTTAGGTTTCCTAAAATGCATAGCAAGGATCTGCAAGAGTTAATTCAGACTAGAAATACTAGTGATTTAACAACTATTACTGTCTAGTTTAGATATTAAGGGTGGGAAATATGATTCATTTAGAAATTAATTAAAATTGGGAATTATTTAGGAAAATTCAGAAAACCAAATATTTATGAGGATATTTGGCATTGATTATATATATATATAATATTATATATATAACAAAAATTAGTATTCTCTTGGCTCTCTTAAATATTTCAGACTAAATTTAATAAGGAAATAAGTCCCAAAGCATTTGTCAGATTTTTAGAGAGCACTGAAAAAAAATAACAATAGATTTCCAGAAGGAAGGAAGGAAGGAAGGAAGGAAAGAAGGAAAGAAGGAAGGGAGGGAGGGAGGGAGGGAAGGAAAGAGGGAGGAAGGGAGGAAGGAAGGAAAAGAAAGAAAGAGAAAGGGAGGGAGGGAGGGAGGGAGGAAGGAAGGAAGGAAGGAAAGAAGGAAGGAAGAAAGAAGAAAGAAAGAAAGAAAAAAAGAAGAAAGAGAGGAAAAAACATAAATGAGATGTGGAGGGTGGGTCTTCTGGCTTTGCACAATATCTAATTGGCTGAAAATAGCCAATGTCAGTTGCTCTGATACCATTTAGTTAGTGACACAGCATTATAACTTCATTTCATGGTTAGAGATTAATAAATGAAAAGTCCAATTCCTTAAATCTCTCTAACAACTGATGTAGTAATTTTTCTAGTTAAAGAAATCTTTTCATATTCCCTATCTCTACCTCATGCTTTGCAAGTCCCATTATTGTTGAAATATATTGTTCCTCTCAGTGAATTTAGAGAAAGACCAGTTACTACACATTGCAGAATTATTTGCCAACATTATTTTATAAACACATGTTTTTATTTTAACACCTTTGTTGTGGTATATTTGACATACCAAATGGCGCGTATTTAAGTTAGCAAGTTTTGGCATGCACATACATCTGTAAGTGATGAATCACTAAATTCTACACTGAAACTAACTTTACACTGTATGTTAACTAACTGGAATTTAAATAAAAACTTGGAAATTTAAAAAAAAGAATGACCAGCAAGAGGCAGTGTGATACAATGAGAAAAACATCGAGTTCCCTACCACTTATTAGCTAAGGTGTCTTTAAATTCTCAGATTAAGAAGCTGTACATACAGAGAAATATTCTCTTACTGAGATTCTGAAAGTGTTACGGTCAATATATATGAAGTGGTTGGCATATATTGCCAAAGTGAAGTGCTACGACATGAATGTTAAAGGTTCTTTTTAATATTATCATTTGCTGCTGGGCAAAATGAATTTCTTTCTTGGGTGAGTTAACTGCTATAGGAGAGGCAAGTTAATAACCAACAGGGCACTTATGGAATTGAAACTGGTGATGCAAAATAGAGAGGTTTAAACTCTATATTTTACCATGGTTTTTATATTATTTCATTTTCTTAAACTAGATATTACTTAAATATTACATAGGGTAAAATGTTGAGGTTTTCACAGAATATTTAAGGCAACTTGTTTAAAACAAGATCTGTATGAATAGTATAGAAAAATGATTTAAGTTTAATGGAATAATTCCATAAAATCATTATTATTTTAACAAATAAGACAGAATTCTAGAGAACAATAAAAACATTGTTTTAGAGGACAATAAAAATTTTACTCAAATGTAGATTGATGACAGATGATAGATAGATAGATAGATAGATAGATAGATAGATAGATAGATATAGATAACAACCACATCTGTGTTTTTTCAGTAGTGACGTGTGTAACATAATATTGTCTAATTGGACCAGTAAAGATAATGAGGGAACTCAGTGAGTGAAGTAAATAGCTTTAGAGTTTTTCATTATGCTGCATTGAGTTCTGTTTTGGGCAAAGCTATTCTTTTCTTACATAGAGAAGATTTTTTTATATGGCCAAATTTTTTTTTTAAATTATATGTTTCTATCAATTACAGAGTTTTTTTCTCTCCAAAAAGATCTAAAATTTACAGATATAATAAATATAATTTTTAAAAATTAAGAATGGAAATTTTGTTTTTAATCAAACAGTTTTGAGCAAAGCATTTAGGACTTAAGTGAATCAAATTTTAGTTCTGTTACTTAGTATTTGTAACAATAAACATTTTTTTTTACTCTGTTAACAACCTTATTATGTTGAGTCATTACATTACAGGGTATTTGGGAATTTAAGGAAAAGAAAGTCCCAGCAAATAATACATGACCTATTTATGGTAACTACTAATCTTATAAATAAATTAATTCCTAAGACCAACAAATTTTTATATTTTAATTGAGAATAAAACGAGATTTGGAATCTCCCCACCAACAAGAAATAAAAAAACTTTGGGATTTTTAAGTCAAAAAAATTATGCCATAGAAAAAGTTTATAAAATAACATCATTAGGTAAAAGTACTAAAACAAATAATTAAAAAGTGGTGTTTTATTTTTCTGTTCAGTTTAATTCAACAGTCATTTATTAAGAGTGTAATACATGCCTAATTTTGTACTATTCTGCTAGGAGTATAGAGTAAAAAGATGGCAAATTCTTACCTCTGTTATTGAGTTAGTATAAATGCAGTATTTGAGCATTGAATCACTAATGTTGCAGCAAAAATAGATTTACATATAAAATAAGAAGATACATAAAAAAATACATGATAATATAAGTGGATTTGAAAGCAAAAGCTAAGAAAGAAATTTCCCAATGCTCAATTCAAGCATATGTGTTCTAGATAGTCATTAGGACAGAAAGAACAGATAATATATGTTACAACCGTCTGAGGAAGTTTCATGATGGAGTTGGATTTACCCGAACTTCAGGGAGTGGTCAGCTTAGGAAGAACAAAATGCAGATCATCAGCACAAACTAACACAAAACCTCAAGAAAATTTAGAGATGAGAAAATGCATATTGTATATTGGGTGAGAGTAAAGAAACAGACTACTGTAGGAGAAAAAAGCTTTCAAAAGTAATGGTAAGGTTACACTACTGTGAAAGATCACATGTGTTATGAATATGATTTGAACTTGATCTGAAGGGCAATGTAAATCCTTATGAGTTGTAGAAGAAAGGTATTATCTATTTCTGCATTCTACAGTAAGTTTGATCAAATATGTAGTCAACGTAGTTGACTATATATTTTACATTGGACAATATGTATATATTATATACCGTAGATTCACTATATACCGTAGATTCACTATATAATCATAAACATAAAAGGAATTTCTGCTTTCCCACTAGATTTCTCTACACCAGGTGACTGTCTAGGGACAGTTGTGTCAAGCTAGCAGTGGTTCACCTGTACTTCTGTCTCGCTAAAATAATGGTCTACAGAAATTGTCCAAAAATCTATCATAAAGATATGTCCACTTTCCTAGGGATACTCCTATTAATCTGAAATCAGTGTATATTATTTACTTTTGTGGATTTAATTATAAAAATCCATGTCAACAGACTTTTAATAATAAAAATTCTATGTTACCGTTTTATTAAGGACGATTTTAAGATGCGCTGGATAAATTAGGCTTAGAGTCTTGTAGATTAATTTCTCTAACTCAATAATCTCCCCAGTAGCCCAGGTATTGATGAATGACTAATAATGCAAGGAAATTTTTCCTGAGCTTTCACATATTATTTCACATATTATCTAAAGTTATTACACACTAATTAGAACCCAACCTTCCTTGTTATTATGTTAACTGAAGATCAATTTGCTAATCTCTAAATAACATAAGAGCAAGAGAGGGATAATATAGATCATCTCCGCCTTCTAATCACCAGACCGGTCTGATGTCTAAGAGGTTGTCAGGACTTGTGCATTTAAAGTCAAGGTTAATGTGATAGCCTTCAATACAGCAGAAGAACTGCCAACAGGAGAGACATAATGATGAGCATCTTATGCCACCATTGGCAGTAGCTTCTTGAGAAGAGCTCTAGCTTGCTTTTGAATTTTTTTTTTTTTTTTCTCTAGAAGATATTTCTGTATAGCCAGTGCAGGGACTCCCAAGTCTCTCACTTTCTGTTAAGTGTCATGAAAAAAAATTTTTTTTCTAAGTATATTTAGGAAAGGAAAAAAAAAAAGCTATATGTATTTTTACTTGAGAAGCCAATTTAACTTTTTTTTGAAAAACTGCAACAATACAAAATTGCCATAGCATTCCCAAAGTGCAGCAGTGGTACCCAGAAAGTAAAAGTCCCAATAAAGTATCCATGTAAATGCCACAGGCTATCCTTATTCCCCTTCATGAAAACAAAATCTCCAGTGTGTATATTTTTATTTGTGCATTGATTTTGTTACTATTTCAAACGGAAAGGTCAAGGAATTTTATCTTGGTGATATATCCACCAACACTGTTAAGTCATTAAGTCAAGTTTATTACCAATTTATTTCTAATATATATGAGAAAAAACAGATCTTCTATTTGAAGTTCTGTGCAATACCAGTGCATCCCTCTTCCATAAGTGAGAAATTGAAGCACAGAGCATTTGTTCAATGCTACTGAACATTAAATAGACTTAATAAAAAACAATTTATTTCAAAACTAATTCTGACTTGGACCTATGTGGTCCATCAGATCTATCTACTACTTAATTTTCTTATGTAATATTCATGACTTTTCAGTGTGTTGGTTGCTAAAATTATTTTAGTTTAACTCCCCCAAGATTGATAGAGTTGTATTTCCCAAATGTTACATCCGGATTTTCTTTTTTTGAGAAATAGTTCATGAGAATAGAGTTAAAGAGAAAAAAAAATTGGGGTTTAAGTGAAAGTTAATAAGTCAATATTAAGAGTGGTAAGAAACCATGGTTTTAAAAGATTATGACATCATAAGTGAGGAGTCTGGGAAGATCGCTTAGTACTTAATCAAGAGCATTAATATTTAAAGTTAAAAAAGTGTGGGGCGTCTGGGTGGCTGAGTCGGTTAAGGTTCCGACTCTTGGTTTCAGCTCAGGTCATGATCTCAGGGTCCTGGGATGGAGCCCCGAGTCGGGCTCCACGCTGCGCGCAGAGTCTGCTTAGGATTCTCTCTCTCCCTCTGCCCCTTCTCTCTCTCGCTTTCTCTCCCTCTAAAATAAATAAATAAATTTTAAAAAATTTAAAGTTAAAAAAGTGTGATGTGATGGATGTGTTAATTTGATGGGAATCTTTTTCCTATATGTACATATGTGTGTATGCACATACATTTTTATATACACATATATGTATTTATATATATACCTATATAATTATGCACACTTTATAATGCAATTTTATTTGTTAATAATACTTCAATAAAGCTGGAAAAAAACTCTTTATCAAGTTCTTCAGTTCAGTTATTGTATTTTTCAACTCAATTTTTTGAGGGTTTCTATTGCTTTCTTGAACTTCTTGTTTTGCCCATGAATTATTTTCCTAATTTTATTTAGTTGACTGTCTGTGTGTTCTTGTAATTCACTAAACTTCTTTAAAAGAATTATTCTGAATTATTTGTCTGATGTTTTATCGATCTCCCTTTTTTTTTGGATCAGTTATTAGAGCTTTATTAGTTTCCTTTGGTGTTGTCATTTTACCTGTTCTTTTGTAATCCTGATTCCTTACATGGATATCTGTGCATTTGAGCAATCAGTTTCCATTTTTGGAGTTTATAGGTTTGCTCTGGCAGAGATGGATACCAGTCTGTTCAGTTTGGGTTTCTAGGTATGTCTGCTGATAATGCACTTGGGCAGGTAAGCCCCACTACTATGGTCTATTTTTGGGTGAGACAACTGAACTGTTTGAACTGTAAGGTCAGGGATGGGGGGTTGTGCACCGGCTGAGAACAGTTGGCTAGGACTACTGGTTTGATTCCCTACCCAAGTGAGGCTGTAGGATGGGCTCTGTGGTCCCGCTGTCTGGGCATAACATGGGAATCTTCCATACCCAGTTCTGGCTTTGCCTGGGGGCAATCGGTTCTGCATGGCCTCCTCTCAGCTCAAGCACTTCCAGTTACACATCTTCCAAGTGTTATCTCCAGCCCTTCTGGCCTGATGGGGCCTGGAAGTCCCAGGGAGTGGAGTTATGTTTCAGCTCATCTGCCTTGATGGACAGAGGCCATTCCAGACACCTTCCAATTTTGTTTTTTTCTTTAAGCTCCTCGCCTCTGAGGATTTGTTTGGAACTACCCTCAGCCTTGACTATAAATTAATCCCCTGCCTCAGAGTGGCAGGAGAGCCCTCCATGCCTGGTACTAGCTTTTTCTTTGGGATGATCAGGTTTTTCTGCCTGCCTCTCACCTCAAGTATTGCAGAGCCGTGCAGCTTCGGGTACTCTTGCCAGCCCTTCTGTTTAGATGGAGTCAGGAGACACTCCCCTCGTTGGTGGGGCAATGACTCTGCTCCTTACAGGAGTGTGGGCAAACCAGGCTTTGGGGCTGGCAAAAACCATCGTGTGAAGACCCAAATCAAGCGGATCTGCAGTCCAGCAAGTTCTCTGGTCCGAGTGCACCACCAGCTTGGCTCTGCAGATGAGCAAAACCACTAGTTGAGATCACTATTGGACACTGCAGGTGTGAATGCAGTGGTCCACCATCCGTGTGCTGGTTGTTGCAAGTCCCTCCCGCCTTCTCTGTCAGTCAGGTCCCCAGTTGTAGAACCCCATGGTTTCCCCTGCAATCCCTGGGATGAGACTAGAATAGGGTCTCCCATGAAGTGGCCCACAATGCTGAGGGAACTAGTTTTCCCCCGTGGGCTCTTTTTTTTTCCCCACTGGAGGAACCAGAATTTCAGGGGACACCTCTCTGCAGGGGAGACATCACTGCACTGTCCGGAGGGAGGAGGAAAGCCATCTGTGGGTAGCTGCTTCTCTTACCCTTCTAAGAAGTCTGTCTTGGTCTCTGTGGTGCACTGGGTGCTTCAGCTTCAGCCCCATGTTCTAGGTTTCTCTCACTGGTGTCCTGTTCATGAAGAGTTGTTAATTATTCTTCTTGTGAGGGGGAACAAAGTCAGAAACAGTCTATGTTGCCATCTCTGTGATGTCACTTCCCCATCATATGTCTCTGTGTCACTCTATCCTCTTACCTTGTTTTACTTTTCTATTAGCTCATATCACCCACTGACATATTATGAATGTGTATCCTAACGGTTTGGCTGTGTCTTTCTCTTCCCTTCATCCATAACCGAATGTAAAACTCATAAAAGCAGAAAGCTTATTTTGTTCACTTCGGTATCTCAAGACCCCATAATAGTGCATGCACACAGTAGGAGCTCACTAAATATTTGTCAAATAAGTGAATGTTCATTTGTTGACTGAATCAATGAATTATTCTAATATCATTTATATAACCATCCTTCCATTGCTGAAAGTTTAGTTTCCAAACTTGTAGCAGAAAAAGAATATGTTTCCTTTATATATTAGTCCAGTTCTGCTTTTTTTGTCCACACATTAAGTGGAAAGTGAAAGAACAGAGAATTAAAATGACTCAGGACAGTGACACAGCCGATTATTAGTGAAGAGTATAACAAAACTGAATTCTGCAGCGTCAAATTCTATGCAGATTATCTAAGCGTCTGGCAGCCCCCATCTTTCCAGGAACACATTAGGTGAATCTAGTTCAGGACATACTTTGCTTCTGGCAGCTCAAGTCTGTGGTTTCTGAAAGCATACACTCTTTTCCGCCTGTCTTCTACACTTGCTCTTGTGTGCAAAAGATAGCCATATTGTTGCTTCACAACCTAGGTCATTTAACACATCCTGCATAGAATCACAAAGAAGACATGAGGGAACAGGAATTTTTTATTTATTTCAATCTTGGCTTGATTCAGAATGAAACAGAGGATGCACACTCTCCTAAATGAACACTAGAGTTTTGCAACATGAGCCGAGCAAATCAGGGCTGTATATAAAATGGAAGAACGGAAAGGCTGGTGGTGGCAAACTAATTTTAGGACACATCTTTTAAAACTATTAGGTCTATTCTTCACGAGTGTTACCGATCAAGGTCTGTAATTGCTGAAAGGTCTCTCTATGGGTCTCCATTTCAGAGTGGAGAAAGACAATGGGTTGTGTGCAATAGCATTCACAAACTAGTTGTGAAAGTCATGGTTGTGGGATCAGATGAATAGAGTGGGTGGGCAAAAACAACATGCCTTCAATTAGGACTCCAAAAAGAGTGATTTCTCTCCAAGCTCCCTTTGTTTAGGAAGGATTGCAAAGCTGTGCTCCTACTTAATTATTGTTGCACACTTTGCCTCTGCTTCCAGAGTTGGCATGGCCTCTGCTGGTTTCCAGTGTGATGCTGCCAAGGCTGCTTCTGTTCCTTTTACTGAGTGTTGGCTCACTGAAAACCCCCCTGGCAATGACCCAAGTGCACACATATGCCTGGCCACAATGGTGCCAAATTCCCTCCTAAAAGCCTACCCCCAGGTGTCTTTGCCTTGTTATAGTGTGTGCCACTGAGTTTTAAGATACAGTTCCCCCCCAAAAAAAATCTCAATCCAAAAGGCTGATTCATTTAATTGGATGATGAGTATTCTCTCCTTAACTTTTTGATTCTAGCGGTCCATTGAAGTATTATTTCTATAGCTGTGTTCTTCATATATAGATATGTATTTTGAAGCTGTAGGATAATGGTCTTCAAAATTTGACAATAAACCACAAAAGTACATGACTTTGAGAGAGAAAGTCTAATTCTATCTACTAGACTTTGTGCATGGCTCCACAAATACTTTCGTCTTATGTTTGGCTTATACCTTGCTTCAAGGGAAAGTGGTTTAATGTGATTCTAATTTCCATCATACTTTCAAGGGCTCTACTCCTTGGAGAATCATAAACGTTCATCTACACAGTGGTCTGATCATTGGCTTCATGTGTGGTCTCTGTTTAAGCCCTCGTGCCACTGCAAGATTTCTGTAAGTCTTCCTCTTAATTGTTCTCTCTCTGAACATGACCTACCAGGATTATCATCTAATCTGTTGTGAGATGTCCCAAGCTCTCTGTTACTGTTAATAAATCCCTTGTTTTTATGATTGCATTATTTCAAGTATAAACTACAACAGCTTCAAACTGATGTCTATAAGAAAATTGCCATTTCACTCACTGAAGTTCTCCCGTGCCTTTTTAATAGTGAGTAAAGGGATCTGAGTTAAAGTTGGAAGCCAAGGGAGAACACATAACTCAGCCTAGCTCCAAACTGACACCTTCCCCAAACTTTTCATTAGCTCTTTTTTTGGTCCCTAAAATCAGATTCAAAACTTACTTCCAATAAAACACTTTCAAAATTAATCCCACTGTAGCTTTTGAAGAGTATTCTTTCCTACTTGTGTTTGCTTCTTTACCATAGGCTAATTTTGATATTAAGTTTAACAAGGACACACTATTTTTCCTTCATCAAATTTCTGAACCATATGGACTGTGTGCTTTAGAACGTTTCTCTATCACACATTAAAAATAAATAAATAAAATGGTGTGTAAAAACTAAACTTTGTTTAAATAATACTAAATGCAGAATCTGACAAAAACCTCAAAATGTATTTAATGGAAAAAACACAGGTGACCTACAGCATTTTGTTTCTGAGTTGAAAAGAAATACACAAATATAAAAATAAAAACCAAAAATAAAAACTTTGATAAATCCATATACTTTGAAAGAATATTTTCCTCTTTCTCCCTTTCTCTTTTGTACTCTCTCTCACTATATATATATATATATATATATATATATATACACACACACATATATATATTATACACACACACATATATATATATTTCACTTTGATTTGTATATTACAATTTCCAAAGTCTTGAAAAAACTTGTAAATTAAATGACACTATAAAAGAAGATACTTAGGGCTATGACAATTTTATGTCAGTTTTACTGGGCTAAGGGATATCCAGATAGCTGACAGAATATTTCTGGGTGTGTCTGTAAGGGTGTCCCTGGAAGAAGTTAGCATTTTAATTGGTAGAGTATGTAAAAAAGATCCCTCCCCAAAGAGGGCAGGCATCATCCAAACCACAGAGGGCCTGAATAAAACAAACAAACAAACAAAAAGATAGCGGAAGAACCAATGACTTGGGACACTTAATCTTCTCCTTCCCTCATACATTGACATTCCTGGTTCTTGAGCCTTCAGACTCAGATTGAGACTCACTCTATTGTCTCTCCTGGTACTCAGGCCTTCAGATTTGGACTGGAACTACACCTGACTTTCCTGGGCCTCCAGCTTACAGACAGCAAATTGTGAGACTTCTCAGCCTCCATAATCATGGGAGCCAATTCCTCATAGTATCTATCTATCTATCTATCTATCTATCTATCTATCTATCATCTATCTATCATCATCTATCTATCCTATTGGTTCTGTTTCTCTGGAAACCCCTGGCTAATACAGGAGTAATGGGGGAAAAGTGCCATTTGAAATACTTGAATCGATAGATGGTTTTTAGCCCTTAAGTTATAGAAATAATAACATTTGCATCTAGATCAAAGTACTTGATAAATATCAATTGAATGATAAAACGATGAGTGAATGAATGAATCGATCGATTGAATTTAAAGTATAAGCATATAAGATTATATTTTAAAATATACCCAGGATTTTTATTAATCAGGTATAGCAGGACGTGCAAATATGGAAATGTGTCTTGAAGGAAGACATTTATACTCACGTACAGGAGGCACGACACACCATACAAGGCCACAGGAGGAAGCACCAGGGTCATTAAGGAGACAGAAGAAGCAAGCAGAAAGTGTAAGAGCCTTTGCTGTGGTTTCTGAATGAAAGAGGGGTAAATTAAGTAGGCTTGAATTGGCTAGTTGATACTTTTTATGGGCACTGGATTGCAGAAGCTCTCCGGAGTTGTATGGTACCTGACCCTGGCAAGATTAGTACCAGAGAGACTACTGGCCTGGAGTTTAAGAGCCGGAAGAGAGCTGGAGGGGAGGGTGTTGATTGGTTAGTTTGCATTTGAAAGGAAACCTCCCTGGCGAACTGTTTTCTATCTCTAGGGATTAGCTAATACTCGGAGGAGCAAACCCTACCCTTGTGGTGTCAAATGATGTAGGAAAGACGTTGTTAGGGTTTGAAGCCGATGGCCAAGAAAGAATTCTTGAGACGTCTTTGGTGCAAAAAGGTGGTTTTATTAAAGCATGGGGACAGGACCCATGGGCAGAAAGAGCTGCAATGGGGTCCTGAGAAGTGGCCCATTATATACTTTCAAGTTGGGAGGGGGTCAGGGATAGCCTAAGTCTCTAAGGAATTTGGAAACAAGGTTTCTAGGACCTTGAGGGGGCTAGCTATTGTTGGGAAAATGTCATTTATTACCATCTAATAAAACCTTAGTCATGAGACCCTTCAGATGTATATCGGTGGGCCATATGCTTGGGGGATGGCTGCCAACACGCATCTGGGAGGGTTTAGAGATAAAGTTTCCAAAGGAATTCTTACACATTAAAGTAGACTTACAGGATTGGGGGTGGGATCGGACTAGAATTGCCTTTAGTCCTTAGCAAAGTATTAACATCAAGGCAGTTGAGTCCCTAGAGGAACGTCACTCTGCCTGTTTGAAGATCTTGTCAGTGGGCTGTAGGTAGTAAGGAAATTTAATAATTTTTCTTCTGCCTTTGTTTCCCACATCATAAAGACGTGCTTAATACAGATTAGAAGAGTTATTGTTTATTAATTTTGTTTGCTCAATCTCTCTCGGTTTTGTTGTGAGGGGGTCCCATATTCATTTAGTGTGATTCTTGTAAACCTTTTCAACAAGCAGCCCTACCCCGTCTGCAAATCCTGGTATCCCACGTGCTTGACACAGTGATTGATCTGTTAATAAGCACATGATACAAGGCTTGTCAGAATCTTTATCTAGGATTTTTATGGTAAGGGAGAGAAACAGAGGAAACAAGCGAAGCCATATGACGGAGAGAAAGGGAGTGCAAGTGAGAAAGAGTTCTGATGTCATTGTTTGAGCTCCTGATCCAAATATGCTGGACAAAGTGTTCCCCTCAGCTGGACTTCTCAGTTAAGGATAAGACAATAGGTTGATTTTTTTTTCCCCTTGGGAAATTTTGAGTTGATTTTATCAATTTACAATGAAAATAATTCAATGACACAATATCTTTAATTTTCTGTACTAAAATTCACAATCAATCCCAAGTAGCAACTCCAAATCTGAACCCAGTTAATATTAGTCAAGCATTCATGAATGGCCTCAGCCAGTTCCTTAAAAAAGACAAATTTAATGCCTATAGGATTCCCTGGTGGATTCTCTAGCAAGATACACTAGCTACCAATTAAATCTGACAAGACTTCATTCTGTAAGAGGTGACATCACAATATTATTGCAAAAGATATAGCACTCTATCTACATTAGTATGATGTATAGCTAATTAACATCAATAAAACAAGATTGAACATCCGAGGTATTTTCACTGTATTTATAAGATATTTATTTATATTTAAAATAATGTTGATTTCCAGACTTGAATTTGTCAGTTCATGTTATATTCCTTCATTTCCCTTTTAGCTTTAGTGAAACCCTGTGTGTGTTGTTGTTGTGTGTGTGTGTGTGTGTGTGTCTGAAAAAGTGAAGTGAAAGTACTACTGAAAATAGTACAAACTAGTGAGCAAGAAATAATAGTAAATTCTGGCTTCTATGCTCTAAAATGATGCTTAAAATATAGTCATCAAAGATTTGAAAAACTAGAACTAGCTCTGGAGATCTATGCTGTAGGAAGTGGAGGCAAGGCAATGCCAGGAAGGCTTGGGGAAACCTTCGTCCTACCCTCCTTTGTATTTCTCTGTTCCTACGACACCAGAAAATCCCATCTCTTCTGCTCTGTTGTCTCAGCTTATAATGAAAAAGACTGTGATTCCCTGTAGTCTGTCAATGATAAAAGATTCTTTAGATTTGGATCAAGAGATAATTGCCCTATACACTGCCCCACTTCTATACACCCCAGCCCTATATACTTCTATACAAAAATGTTTCTAGTCACAGTTCTAAAAGCATTATTCTTGCACTCCATTTCAATTTTCCCAAGTCCGACACATTTCTAAATTATTCATATTTTAATTAGAAGACTCTGTCAGATCACTAAAAGTTTCTCACCCTTATTTAGGACTACTAGGATTGTAAAGAGTCGTTTTAATAATGGACCCCCTTATTAAAGTGACTTCTAGGGCGCCTGGGTGGCTCAGTAGTTAAGCGTCTGCCTTCGGCTCAGGTCATGATCCCGGGGTCCCGGGATCGAGTCCCGCATCGGGCTCCCTGCTAGGCGGGGAGCCTGCTTCTCCCTCTGCCTCTGCCTCTCTCTCTCTCTCTCTGACTCTCATGAATAAATAAAAAAATTTAAAAAAAATTAAAGTGACTTCTGATCTTATGATGTGGCAGGTGGTGATCTTGTCAAAGCAGAGGGTTATGTTGTCACAGTGGTGCCTCTAAATTAGTCTCTACTTGTGTTAGGCACCCTGAGGCTCCACAAAGTACAATGTAAAAGTTACATTACTGAAAGCTACTCTGAATGAAGCCTGTTCTAAGCATGAGGTGCCCCTCCTGGTCTGCATATCTGTTCATTTAGAGCTCCTCTGATCCGAGGGGATGAGTCTTGTTCTTTCCAGGGAAATTGTCTCACAAATTTTATAATACCTGGCTACACCCAAACCTAATTAATGGTACCGCTTACACATCTGAAGTTGATGGACAGGTTATAATACCAGTAACAGTGCATGACTGTTTTCATTACTGCACATACTTACCAGGGTTTGCTGAATCCAGTAAAATGTTCTATTGTCGCACGTTCCTAATTAACAGTGAAGTGAATGTCAGTTATTACGTTTATTGGCCATTTGGGTTTTCTCTTTTGCAGATTGTTAATTCGGACTTTCTGCTCATATTTCCATTGCATCTGCTGTCCTATCCACTTTTCAGTTATCCATTTTTCATTGGCTGTTTACTTTTTCTTTTTAGTTGCTTCATTTTTCTTCTCTTCTTCTTTTTTCCCCTTAGTTCTTAATATCTCCCCACCAGAAAGAAGGGTGTGATGGTTAATTTTATGTGTCAATCGTACTGGTTCACAGGGGCCCAGATATTTGGTCAAGCATTATTTCTGGGTGTGTCTGTGAGAGTGTTTCTGGAAAAAATTAGTATTTGAATGGGCAGACTGAGTGAAGTAGATTGCACTCCTCAATGTAAGTGGGCACAATCCAATCCAATAGAACAAAAAGGCAGAGGAAGGGAGAATTCTTTCTCTCTGACAGACTGTGGGTCAGGACATCAATCTTCTCTTGCCCTTGGACTGGGATTTACACGGGTTCGCACTCCTCGTTCTCAGGCTTTTGGACTCAGAATGGAACTTAGGCCATAAGCTCTCCAGTTCTTAGGCCTTTGGACATGGAGAGAACACATACCACCAGTTCTCTTGATTCTCAGGCCTTCAAACTCAAATTGGAACTACACCATCAGCTTTCCTGGGTCTCCAGCATGCAGACAGCAAATTGTGGAACTTCTCAGTCTCTATAATCATGTGAGCTAATTCGTTGTAATACATTTCTTTCAAGAGATGGATAGAGAGATAGATAAATAGATATATCCTGTTAGTTATAGGATATAAATAGGTTATATATGGGTGTGTAGGTATACACAGTGTATGTTGTAATCGCTTTGTCTCAGAGTTCTCCAGAAAAACAGAACCAATAGGATTTATGTACCATATACATTTTATGTATTTTTATATATAATATACATATTTTTGTAAATGTATATATGCATATAATGGAAACAGAACCAATATATTGGTTATTATTGGTTATATATTACATACACATAATTTATATAACCGGCTGCTCAGTTAGGGAGAAAAGTCTGGGTTTGCACAGCCTAGCTGGGAGCAACTCCTCTCATACTTGGGATGACATATTGGCATGTGATTAGTATGACCCTCTCAGCAGCCTGTACTGTCATCAGGAGTTTGACTGTCTAAATCTTATCAGTCTGGGATTTCCTTGAGGACGAGTGTGCTTGATTTTCTCTCAGCTATATTGTCCCATCCTAATGCAGTTCCTGGCAGATATTCTGTGATACCTGGTAAAAGAATATAGGAATGAATTTCATGTATATGAACACCTATGAAAGAATTGCTTTCTCCTGCCACTTTGTTTTGGTTCATAAACACTTTGAAAATAGCACAATCTTTGGACATCAGAGATGCAAGGGCATGTGTATCTTCAGGCTACTTCCAAATACACTTTCCGAGTAATATTTTTAAATAAAAAGAGGGGAAGCAACACTTATTCCCATTGCAACCCTCTCCATCCCCTTCAAAGAGAGTAACATTGAGGAAATAATTGTGAGAAAGTCAATTGACTTTGAACTTACGAGCCAGATGTTTGCTTTATATCACTGCTGTTTTTTTCACTGTCATCTCTGAGTATTTTATGACTTTTTAAATTTGTACACCATTGAAGGCAGGTCATCTTTTCCTTTCCAAAAATGCAGAGATCAGTCAAGTATCAATAATAACATTAATATACTTATCAGCCAAAAGCAGGTTGAGCATTCTTTTTTTTTTTTTTTTTTTTTTTAGGTTGAGCATTCTTAAATAAAGGGAGTACACATGATCACTAGGATGTCTGTTTAATGTGAAGGCAATGCTGAGTGGCTCATTCCTTAAACCTGAAATAGCCGTGGGGTGCCCAGATGGCTCAGTCATTAAGCATCTGCCTTCAGCTCAGGGCATGATCCCAGGTCCTGGGATCGAGCCCTGCATTAGGCTCCCTGCTCAGCAGGAAGCCTGCTTCTCCCTCTCCCACTCCCCCTGCTGGTGTTCCCTCTCTTGCTGTGTCTCTCTCTGTCAAATAAATAAAAATCTTAAAACAAACAAACAAAACCCGAAATAGCCTTGACTGCAGATTTCCAGGAATTGATTGAAATCCTCATATACAGAAAGAGACAGTTTCTGTATATGTAAGAGAACTTACCACAAAACACTTTGTCTTGGTATTGTTAGAATGAGTTAAATGAGAGGTCATATTCAATAGTTTGGTGAAGGTTGAAGTTCCAAATTCCTGGAAAAGAGGTTTGGTAGTAGTTCATTTGTCACCTTCTTCAGAGACTTTGCTGCTGTTGGGGACCTGGTTAGATGTGCTTTCCTATCAGGTAGGTGGAGAATTCTCTTTGTAGGTGCCACAATAAAAAGGTTTAACACCACTTTCTTACCTTCATGACTATTAATCTAGTTCTTCCGAGTTCCCTCTCCTTATGGTCTGATCTTTGGCTGTGATTCAACATCAAGTATCTTTGATTGCTTTGTTGTCACTTTCTTTAGAAATGTGGAAATGGGCCATTAAATGAGAACTTCATTACATTTCATGTAGAGGTTGGCATATGGCCCACCTCTAATGGATAATGCTATGAATTCATTTTTTTCTAAAATATCTTTTACAGAGTAATATATAATCTGTGTCATTCCTAATAGAAATAAGTCCTGTTCATGTATCAGGATATTTTCTAATTGCTTCTGCAAAAACCTTATTGATTATTTAATTGCCATCTGGTAAGAGTCATTTCCCATTAACATGTCAGATCATTATGTTTTCTTCCTCAAAATGTCCAAATCAGTACTATAATCAGTATTTTTGAGCAAATGTGCTGTATTAGTGAATAACAAACCAAGAAGTCTAAATCCTATTTATTAAAATTATTTGCTTAGAACACAATCCAAACTTTGACGCAAAAGGTGCAGCTTCTGAACAAGTCACAAACCTCTGAACAATTTTAGTAACGACACTGATTGTTGTCAACAATTAAAAATTGTATTTTATGGGATTCCTCTCTTATCTGATCATGAATTTCTAGAACATGAATATTTGGGCTTTTGTTTTCGCAATGTTTATCAGTTTTTATCCTTTAGGAGTTATTGTTCTTTTAAGTACTGCAGTGGGATAAGTATACGTATTCATTTCCATTAAACATAAATTATTTAACCTCTATATGTACCAGCACCTGCCCTAGCCGTTAAGATAAAGCAATGAATGACATATACTGATTCTCTTCATGCAGCTTAAAATCTGGTGGGGAGGTTTGAGACACAGATAAGAGAGACCCAGGTGAGGAAAGGGTAGAGTGGAGTCTTGGAGGAGGAATTAACATGGAATTCTCAAGGCATGGTAAAATGAACATCAATGTGTCAGACGGTGAGAAAATTAGATGTTTAGATTTCTCTTTATCAGTTATCTAATATTCCAGTCTAGGACACTAGTTATTGAATTCTTATATCTTTCTCACTGACGTATTCTTCTGAAATTAATATTTCAGGCCTAGAATTTATTAGTTATATCTTTTGTGTATGCAGTGCAAGAACAATGGGTTTAGAGTTCAGAAACTGGGCCCCTATTTTTTCCATTTACCCTTTTAATGAACACATTTGGGGGGAAATTGGATCAAATTCTAAAATTGTGAAAGAAAACATATCGAAACCATGTTGCATTATGAGAAAAAGGATTTGTTCAAAAATATTATATCTATCTTCATTCTCATCTCTCAAATATAATAAGTACTCATTAGAAAATTCAGCCATTCGTGAAAAGCTCATTTTGGAATCTCATTCAGCTTGGCAAAGTATGTCCAACTAGCACTCCTGAAGGCTGACTGGTGCAGGGTAGTGGTTAAGGGTAGTTGTTACAAAATCTGACAGCTCTGAGGGTCTCAGACACTTTCCATCCTGGCTCTCCTCTACACACTCTGCCTGAGGGTTCAACCTTCAATTCTACAATTTAGCAACTTTGCATTTTACAAACTTGAGGAAGTCCACTGCAATAACTTCAGCCGTTAGTGGGCACTTTTATATTGTAAAACCAGTGAATGTATGGTTCTATTAATAGCTTACAGTTTACTTCCAATTTATCTTTATTTATTCATTTCAGAGCCGTAAGAAAATATCCTACACTTCCATTCTTTCTTTAAAATTTTTGTTACTTGTTTGATGTTGCCTAGATGGCAAAGAGTTTTTCAGGAGTTTTTGACATATTTTTGTCTGTATTTTCAAATGATCTGTCGAAATGATAAGAGTTTTGATAGCATTTTCATACGTAGGGTGACGTAATAGTTGATGTTTGTATTTCTTTTTTTTTTCCTTTTTTTAATTTGAGTGTAGTTGATACACAATATTACATTGGTTTCATGTGTACAATGTAATGATACAGCATCTCTATGTTATGCTATTTTCACCACAAGGGTAGCTGCCATCTCTCACCATACAACACTATTATAATATCATTGACCATATTCCCTCTGCTGTGCTTTTCATTCCCATGACTTACTATTGATGTTCCTATTTACATTTAAAATTAGTGACACACATGGAGCGCCTAGGAGCTCAGTTGGTTAAGCATCCAACTCTTGATTTTGGCCCAGGTCATGATCTCAGGGTCATGAGATTGAGCCCCATGTCAGCTCCACGCTGGGCGTGTAGTTGGCTTAAGACTCTCTCTCTCTCTCTCCTTCTCCCTCTACCCTTCCCACCCCTCTAAATAAATAAATAAATAAATAAATAAATAAATAAAATTAATGACACATTAAACCGCATACATTCTTAAGATAATTCATGATTGCATTTAATTGGGGTCTTTCCCATTAATAAATCTTTTGTACTGAACCTCCTTTCTTCATTTTCAAAATACTTTTATTTATAATTTGAGAAATGATGACTTTGAACCTGATATATTTATTTGGGTCAATGTCACTGCTATTTCTTAGTCTTCTAGCTTATTTTAATAGTCCATGGCTTCACGTTCCTATGCACGACTATGAGTAAATTTTCACATTTTCATTAAGAAGTTCTGAGGTTATGATAATCTGATTAAATGTTTAATATAGTTAATTTTCTACATATATTCATTTCTGCATTTTATTATAATTTTTGTTAGATATTTCTTTAGTCGCCACCACGTATTTAATATTACTTTTACCCAGGCTTTTCAACCAGCTCTGTTGAGGCATAATTTTAATACATTAAAATACATCAATTTTCACTGTTCAAATCATCATATGTAGAAATTCAGTAGCCACTAGCAAAATATTTTTATCAAGCCCAAATTTTATTTCCTTCCCCTTTGCTGTCAGTGCTCTCTCCCCACTTCCCTGAATCTGGCAAATTCCGATCTTCTTTCTAAAATAATAATTTTGTCTTTTGAAAAGTATTTTTACATAAACAAAATCATATGGTATGAAGTCCTTTGTGTTGGGCTTCTTTCGCTTAGCATAATGCTTTTGACATTCATCCAAGTCGGTATTTTTATCAGTCATTCATTTCCTTTTATTTCTGAGTATTCCACTGGATGGATATACTACAAATTATTTATCTGTTCACCAGCTGAGGGACATTTGGATTCTTTTTGATTTGGCTGTTATGAATAAAGATGCTGTGTGAACATTCAATGAAGTGTGAGATTGTGTGGGTTTATGTTTTTATTTTTCCTGGTTAAGTATTGAAGGAGGGAATTGCTATGTCATATAGTAAGTACATGTTTAATCTTTTAAAAAACTAACAAAATGTTTTCCAAAGTGGCTGTAACATTTTGCCTTTCAAGTTGTTTCACATCCATGTAAACATCAGTCTTTTAAAAATATCAATCATTGCAGTATGCATGTAGTTCAAACTCATTGTGGTTTTAATTTGCTTTTCCCTGATTACTAATGATATCAAGCATTTTTTTTTCTTTTACGTAGGCTCTATCCCAACATGGGGCTTGAACTCCCGACCCCAAGATCGAGAGTCACATGCTCTACCAACTGAGCCAGCCAGGCACCCTGATATCAAAAATTTTTAATGTGCTTATTTACTAATCCTATATGTTCTTTGGTGAAGCATCTGCTCACATCTTCCCATTTTATCATCTTATTTTTTTCTCTTCTTTTGTGTTGTCACTGAATATATGCTCTGCATATATTCTAAATTTAAATTCATTTTCAGAAAATCTGTTTTCATATATATTCTCCCAGTCTGTGGCTTGTGTTTTTATTGATTTCACACAGCATTTGAAGAGAAATAAATCTTAAATTCTGATGACATCTAATTTGTCTTTTTTTCTTTTATGCTTTTTCATGCCTTATTTAAGGAAGTTTTATCTAACCAAAGTTTACTAAGATTTTCCTTTTTTTTTTTTCCCCAGACTAATAAATTTATCTCTTACACACAGGTTGACCTTTTAATTTCTGTATATGTTTTAAGTTAGACTTGAAGTTAAATATTTTGCACATTGATATCCAATTATTCTAACACCACTTACTGAAGAGGTTAACTTTTCCTCCATTAAATTGCCTTGAAAACTGTGTTAAAAATCAATTGAACATGTAATTTATGGATCCTGAATACTGTTCCATTGATCTATATGTCAATCTTTATACTGATACTGTACTGCTCTCAATTTAGGTAGTCTACCTTCTCCAACATTGATTTTGCTTTTCCATAAAATTTTTGGTTATTCTAGATCTGTTGAATTTCCATAAAATTTTATAATTAGCTTGGCACTTTTTATTTAAAAAAAATTAGTTTGTTGTTGTTTTAATTAGGATTTATTTGAATCTGTAGGTGAATTGGGGGTGAGTTAGCATCTTGCCACTATTGGGTCTGTAATCTTTGAACATGGCCTATTCCTCTATTTACTTAAGTTTTCTTTAATTTTTTTCAATAGTCTTTTGCAGGCTTCTACATATAAGTTTTGTACAATTTCTATTAACTTTAACTCTAACATTTTCACATTTTTGGTGAAATTGTAAACAGTAATTTTCTAAATTTCAATTTCAATTTTTTTGTTATTGTGAGGATGTGGAAATAAAATTGATTAGTGTAGAATGACCTAGTTGTAAACTATAGCCTCTCAAACTCACATCCAATTTTTAGTATTTTTTTCACAGGTCCTCCGGATTACCTATATACATGATCATATCTCCTGCAGATAACACAATTTTACTTTTTTTTTGCATTTCAGTCTGTATGCTTTTTATTTCTCTTCCTGCCTTATTTCAGTTCTATGACCCTCTTTCAGCACAATGTTGAATAGAAGTCACGAGGGAGAACAAAATAGGTGAAAGCATTCAGTTGTTCGGCTTTATATATATTAGCTATAGGACTTCAGTTGTTTTCCTTTATCAGGTTGAAGATGTGTCTTTCTATTTCTAGTATGCTGAGAATTGTTTTCATGAATGGATTTTGAATGTCATCAAGCGATTTCCCTGTATTTATTGAAATCATATGTTTTTTCTTTCTTAGTGTGTTAGTATGGTGAATTACATTGTTTGATTTTCAAATCTTAGCACGGTTTGCATTCCTTGGATAAATCCCACTCAGATTCATTCTCCTTTCTTCAAATATATAAAGAAACATATTTTTTGCTTCATTTAATTTGATAAAATGTTAAGAATGAAGAATATTGTTTAGTACTTTTATTTTTTTTGTGAAGTCTTGCTATCCAAGTAGTGTTGGTCTCTACGTAAAATGACTTAGGAAGTGTTTCCCCTTCTTCTATTTTCTCAAAGAACTTATAGATAATTAAAATTATTTCTTCTGTTAAGAGTATGGTATTATTCACCACTGAAGCCTTAACAGACTAAAGTTTTCTTTGTGGGGAAGTTTTAAGTAAATATTTTTAATGAATATAAGATTATTTGGTCTAATTCTTTCTTCTTAGTGAGCATTGGCAGCATCTTCTTTAAGGTATCTGTCTATTTTGTTTATGTTATTGAATTGATCAATATATAAGTTTTCACCATATCTCTTTATTAGCTTTCTCATGTCTGTGAGATCTATAGTGATGACTGTTATTTTATTCCTGAAATTCATGCTTGTGTCTCCTCTCACTTTTTCCTGATCAGTCTGGCTGGAGGCTGGGGAACTGTGTTCATTTTTTCAAATATTCAGCTTTTTTTGTCATTGCTTTTATCTACTCTTTCACTGCTTTCTATTTCATTAATATTTGCTCTCTTTATCATTTTCTTCTCTTTAATTTGAGTTTAATTTGTCCTTTTTCTACTTTCATAAGTGGGAGATTAGAATATTTGTTTAATATTATGCATTTTATCTTCCATCAGTTCAAATATTAAAATTCCCTTGTGTTTCTTCTTTGACTCATTAGTTATTTGAATTGTGTTGTTTGATTTCCAAATATTTGAAGATTGCAGAGAGCATTCTGTTATTTCTGTTTCTATGCTGTTGTGTTTAGAGAACACACTTTGTTTTATCTGAATCCTTTTAGACTTATTGAGACTTGTTTTATGACGCAAAATATGGCTTATCTTAATGAATTTTTTGGCCGTACTTGAAAAGAGTGTGTATTCTGCCATTGCTGTGTGTTCTATCAATATCAGTTAGGTCAAGTTGGTTGACAATGTTATTTGTACATCTTCTCTATACATTTTTATTTTTTGTCTACTTGTAATATCGATTACAGAGGGAAGAATGTTGAAATATCTCATTATAATTTTGAAATTATAATTTCAAAAAATATAATAATTTTGAATTATCAATTTCTTTTTATGCTTTCATTTTTTGTTTCACATATTTTGAAGCTCTGTTAGTAAGTATGTGTATACATTTAGGATCATTCTGTCTTTTTGGTGAATTGACACTCTATCATTAAGATATATCCCATTTTATACATGTTGATATCCCTTGTTGTAAAATTCCTTTCTCATACATTAATATAGCTACTCAAGCTTACTTTCAGTGGACTTTGTAAAGTAAATGATTTTCTGTCCTTTGATTTTTCACCTATTGGTTCCTTTCTATTCAAAGTGGATTTCTTGAAGTTGTACATTGCTTTTTTTTTTTTTTTTTTAATAACCCCATCTGACATTTGTGCCTTTCAGTTGGTGTTTTTACACTGTTTGCATTAAATGTGATTTTGCTGTTTGTTTTTCTTTTGTTAAATAATTTCTTTGTTTTTCCCACTTTTTTTTCAGTAAACAAAGTATTTTTGTGTGATTCTGTTAGATGGCCACTAGGGTTTAATAGCTTTAACTTTTGTTTGAGTTGTTTCTCTGGAGTTTAGAATATATACATACTATCTTATTGTCTATCTTCAAAAAAATATAATACCACTTTATAATGTTATTGGATTCTTAAAACAGTACACTCCTTCTCCCAATCCTTTTCCTTATGGTTGTCACAGCTTTCATTAAATTTTATAACCCTGCAACATATTATTATTTTTGCTTTAAATAGTCATTTATTTTGGAAAAATGATTTTAAAATAGAATTTTTATATATTTACCTACATAGTAATAATTTTAAGTGTTCTTCATTGTGTAGATCCAAATTACTTTGACATCATTTTTCTTCTGCCTTAAGAACTTTAACATTTCTGGGGCGCCTGGGTGGTTCAGTTGTTAAGCGTCTGCCTTCGGCTCAGGTCATGATACCAGGATCCTGGGATCAAGCCCCGCATCAGGCTCCCTGCTCCTCAGGAAGCCTGCTTCTCCCTCTCCCACTCCCCCTGCTTGTGTTCCATCTCTCGCTGTGTCTCTCTCTATCAAATAAATAAATAAAATTTAAAAAAAGAAAAAAGAACTTTAACATTTCTTATAATCCATGTTGGCCAGCAGTGAATTATCTCAGCCGTTTTGTTTTCTGAAAAAGTCTTTTTTTACCTTCGTTTTTGAAAGACATTTTGTGGATTGCACTTGTAAGTGGATAGTTGTTTTTTATTCCCACAGTACTTTAAAGGTATCACTTTATTATCTTATGGCTTGCTTTGTTTCTGATGAGAAGATTGCTGTTATTCTTATCTTTGTTCCATTATTTCTTTGTGTTCAAAGATATTATTTTTATTAGTGGCTTCCAGCAATTTTATTCTTAAATGCCTTGATGTAGTTTTCTTCATGTTCCTTGTGATCTTTTATAACTTTTTGGGTTTTGCGTTTATATTTTTCATTAAATGTGGAAAATTACACCATTTTTTTTTTTCAAATAAATTTCTGTCCATATTCTTTTCTGTGATTCCGGTTCTGAGTGTGATAGCCTGATAGATTTTTTTTTTTTTTTTTTTTTTTTTTTTAGAGAGAGAGTGCCCGTGGGTTTGGGGGAGAGGGAGGGAGAGAATCTTAAGCAGACTCTACACCCAACATGGAGCCTAATGTGGGGCTCATTCTTACCACCCTGAGATCATGACTTGAGCCGAAAGCAAGACTCGGACACTTAATTAAGTCACCCATGTGCCCTTGATTGATATTGTTCTAAAGATCACTATTAGTAACTTGTTCATATGTAGCACATCTGTTAATATTTTAATTTCAGTTTTCTTCTGTGTTTCAGTTAGTCTCTATTTCTATGTATTTATATTCATTGATCTTTTATTCTGGTTTCTTTTTTTTTAAGATTTATTTATTTGAATGAGAGAGAGAGAGAAAAGGGGAAGGGCAGAGAGAGAAGGAGAGAGAATCTCAAGCAGCCTCTGTGCTGAGCACACAGACCCATGTGGGGCTCTATCTCATGACCCTGAGATCATGACCTGAGCTGAAATCAAGAGCCGGAGGCTCAATTGACTGCACAATCCAGGCACCCCAACTCTGAAGTTTCTAATCTCCTGTTAATGTCTTCTAAGTGTTTTCATTTCAGATAGATATTTCATCTCTAGAAATTCAATTTCATTCTTTTTATACCTTTCATTTTGCTACTCCTTATGGTTCATTTATTCTATACCGTCTTGAATATGGCTTATATTTATAATAGACATTTTAATTTTCTTTACTGCTAATTCTATATTTTTTTCATTTCTGGGTTTGCTTCCACTTGTAATTTTTCTTGGTTATCAATCATATTTTTCTGTTTCATTTCATGGTTGTTCAGTTTTTGTTCAGATGTTGGGCATTGTGGATTTTATGTTTTTGTTTCCTGGGTGTTTGGCATGGTCCTTTAAATATTGTTAGGTTTTGTTTGGGACACAGTTAAGATACCTGGGATCATTTTGAGCCTTTTAAGACTTGCTTCTCAGTCTTGTTAGGATGGTCAAGACCAACTGTATAGAGCTAATTTGTCCTTATTACTAATATAATACTCTTCTGAACACTATACACTATGCCCTTTATATTAGTAAGTCTTTCCACTTTGGCTGGTTGGAACATTAATTTTCCTCAGCTCTTTGTGAGCTACAAGCATTATTCCACATTCCTTTCCAATACTTCTTTCCTTACTTCAATTAATACCCTCTCATGTATGCAAAGTTTAGTACTCAGACAAAAATGAGAGATGCCCTATTACAAATATGCAGTTCTCATATCTGTTAATCTCTCCTCTTTAGCATTTTGTGCTGTGTAAACTTTAACCACTTTGTTCTTCCGAACCCAAACTGTCTCCTCAGCTAATCAGGAATTCCAAACTCTGATTAGTCCCCCACAGTCTGTATTTAAGTCTGGAAACTATCATGTTTTACTCAAGAATCACTTTCTCATACTGCATGTTGCCTATTCTTCAATATTTAAAAAATGGCTATTTCATATACTTTGTCCAGTTTTCCAGGTTTTGTTTTTTTTTTTTTTTTTTTGAGATTGGATATAAATTTTGTTTCTCTTATACCATTTTCACTGCAAAAAAAAACCAAATTTAAAAAATATATTATAGCATGTACTTGTCTATTTCTAAATTTACTGTGTAATTAATTTCCATTTCTATTCATATTGAAAGTATATCCTATATGATAAGATGCCAAACTTCCTGTGTTTAGTTGTGTTTTGCCAATTATTTGTTAGGTGACCTTGGATAGGCTTCTTAACATCTGTGTGTCTCAGTTTCCCATAGTAGCAGCTCTTCAAAGTTTTTGAGATGATTAGATTAGTTGACACAGTTATATTATATTAAATTACTTTATATAGTATATAAAGTGCTTAAAGTTGTGTCGGTCATATATTAAGATATTATTATTATGTTTAATTTTGTTATCTACTCATTTATCTTTAAATCAGAATCAAAACCAATCCATAGTATAATAGTATCTGTGGGCACACATTATATTTTGTTTTTATGATTTTTAAAGTCCACTTTTGAATAAGTTCTTTCAGTATTTTAATATAAGGATGTTCACTAATTTTGTGCTTCTATTTGTTGTTGTTGTTGTTGTTTCAGGTTTTTATTTAAATTCCAGTTAGTTAACATGTAGTGTAATATTAATTTCAGGAATAAAATTTAGTGATTTATCACTTAATACAACACCCAGTGCTCATCACAATAAGTGCCCTCCTTAATACCCATCACCCATTTAGCCCAGCTCCCCACCCACTGCCCTTTTAGCAGCCCTCGGTTTGTTCTCTATAGTTAAGAGTATGTTTTATGGTTTGCCTCTCTTTTCTTTTTTTTCTTCCTATGTTAATCTATTTTTTTTCTTAAATTCCACATATAAGTGAAATCATATGGTATTTGTCTTTCTCTGACTGACTTATTTCACTTAGCATAATACTCTCTAGCTCCATTCACGTCGTTGGAAATGGCAAGATTTCATTCTTTTTGATGGCTGAATAATACTCCATTGTATATTTATACCACCTCTTTTTTATCCATTCATCATGAATAAGTGGACATTTAATCCATGAACATTTTGGCTCTTTCTATAATTTGACTACTGTTGATAATGATGCTATAAACATCAAGGTTCATGTGTTCCTTTGAATCAGTATTTTTGTATACTTTGGGTAAATACCTACTAGTGTAATTGCTGGATCAGAGGATAACTTTTTGAGGAACCTCCATACTGTTTTCCAGAGTAGCTGCACCAATTTGCATTCCCACCAACAGTGCAAGATGGTTCCCCTTTCTATGCATCCTCGTCAACATCTATTGTTTCTTGTGTTGTTAATTTTAGCCATTCTGACAGGTCTGAGAGGATATCTCATTGTAGTTTTGATTTGCATTTCCCTGATGATGAGTGATGTTGAGCATCTTTTCATGTGTCTGTTAGCCATCTGTATGTCTTCTTTGGAAAAATTTCCATTCATGTCTTCTGTCCATTTCTTATCTGGATTATTTGTTTTTTGGGCATTGAGTTTGATAAGGTCTTTATATACTTTGGATACTAACCCTTTATCAGATATGTCATTTGCAAGTATCTTCTCCCATTCCATAGGTTGACTTTTAGCTTTGTTGATTGTTTCTTTCAAAATATTTTTATCTTGATTCAATCCCAGTAGTTCATTTTTGCTTTTGTTTCCCTTGCTTCTGGAGACATGTCTAGTAAGACGTTACTATGGCTGAAGTCAAAGAAGTTGCTGCCTATGTTCTTCTCTAGGATTTTGATGGTTTACTGTCTTACACTTAGGTCTTTCATCCATTTTGAATTTATTTTTGTGTATGGTGTAAAAAAGTGGTCCAGTTTCATTTTCTGCATGTTGCTGCCCAGTTGTCCCAACATCATTTGTTGAAGAGACTGTCTTTTTCACATTGGATATTCTTTCTCACTTCATTGAAGATTAGTTGACCATATAATTGCGGGTCCATTTTTGAGTTTTCTATTCTGTTTCACTGATTTATGTGTCTGTTTTTGTGTCAGTACCATACTGTCGTGATCCCACAGCTTTGGATTATAACTTGGAGTCAGAATTGTGATGTCTCCAGCTTTGCTTTTCTTTTTCAAGATTGTTTGGCCCTTCGGGGTCTTTTGTGGTTCCATACAAATTTTAGGATTGTTTGCTCTAGCTCTTTGAAAAATGCCGGTGGTATTTTGATAGGGATTGCATGAAATGTGTACTTTGCTTTGTGATAGTATAGACATTTGAACAATATTTGTTCTTCTAATCTTTGAGCATGGAATGAGATAGGGATGCCCACTCTCACCATTGTTATTTAAGATGGTACTAAAAGTCCTAGCCTCAGCAATCAGACAGCAAAAGAAATCAAAGGCATCCAAATCAGCAAGAAGGAAGAGTCAAACTTTCACTATTTGCAGACAACATGATATTCTTTGTAGAAAACCCAAAAGACTCCACCAAAAAATTGCCAGAACTGATAGAGAAATTCAGTAAAGTCTCAGGATACAAAATCAATGTACAGAGATCTGTTGCATTTCTATACAGCAATAATGAAGGAGCAGAAAGAGGAATCAAGGAATCAACACCATTTACAATTGCACCAAAAACCATAAGATACCTAGGAATAAACCTAATCAGAGGGGTAAAAGATCTGTACTCTGAAAACTATAGAACACTTATGAAGGAAATTGAAGATGATGCAAAGAAATTGTGCTTCTATTTTTGAGTAAATATACATAATCCCTAAGCTAAATAATTTAATATACAACCCCAGTGAATCTTCATGGCAATCCTATGAAATAAATACTATGGATAACTACACTCCACAAATGTAGAAAGTGATGTTCAGAGAGGTTAAAGGATTTCCCGAAGGTGCTTACAGCTGTATCATGAATACTGGAATACAAACCTGGTTTTCTGTGATTCTAGGACCTGATTTGTTAGCCACAATGTGATTTTATTAAATATAATATATAAGCAGAGTAAACATAATTTTTGCTTTGCATAGTTCTGCTTCATACCTGTTATCATGACTTAATTTTTAATAGTGTCCATGGTCACTTGCAAAAACGTACGTTTGTTGAAAAATTAAATGTTCACTCTATTTATTTTTTTTTAAAGATTTTATTTATTTATTTGACAGAGAGAGAGAACACAAGCAGGAGGAGCAGCAGGCAGAGGGAGTGTGAGAGGGAGAAGCAGGCTCCCCGCCGAGCAGGAAGCCCAATGTGGGGCTCGATCCCAGGACCCTAGGATCATGACCTGAGCCGAAGGCAGCTGCTTAACCAACTGAGCCACCCAGCGCCCCTGTTCACTCTATTTATAACAGATATTATTGACTGACACCATTTATAAGGAGTACTTAAAATCTAGGAAGAGATTTATACTGTTAAAGAAAGTGAAGTCTGTAATGTCATTTACCAATGCTTCACTGATTTTTATCACTTTGACTTTTAGAGAAAAATGACATAATGATGACACTTAACAGAGATTTGTTAGAATTTAGCAATTTGTTATTTAGCGATTCCAAGTCTGCTAGTAGGTACCAAATCAGACAGATATTGAAGAACAAAGATTAAATGAGGAAGTGGACTTTGTCAGATGTAATGCAGTCCTTCTTTGCCTCCTCAGCTTCAACTGAGACAGAAATAGAATAAATTTTTGGTAAGAATCTGTAATTAAGTGGCCCTTTTGGGTATGGAAAGGTGGAAAAAAGAAGGAGAAATAAGAGTGAGAGAAAGTAAATAGAACAAATATAGAAAAGAAATGAATAGTCCACAAAGTGTTCTTTGAATTCATATCAGAACTATACTTTAAGATAGAGAAAAAAAGAAGAAAGAAAGAAAAAGAAAGAAAGAAAGAACCAGAAATATAATCATTCATTCCAGTCATTCCTGCAAAGGTACAAATGAATATTTGGTATTATCCTATACAAATGTTAAAAAAAGATGATGAACACAAAATAAAGAATGTTCCCAGAAGGGGCGCCTGGGTGGCTCAGTTGTTAAGCGTCTGCCTTCGGCTCAGGTCATGATCCCAGGGTCTTGGGATCGAGTCCCACATCGGGCTCCCTGCTCGGCAGGAAGCCTGCTTCTCCCTCTCCCACTCCCCCTGCTTGTGTTCCTGCTCTCGCTATCTCTCACTCTGTCAGATAAGTAAATAAAATCTTTAAAAAAAAAAAAAAAAAGAATGTTCCCAGAAGAAAAACCACTATATCATTAAAGGTTGTCTAAATTATTTTATCTGTGAAGTAAAGGAAAACAATGCACTTTTCAATAAAGGAAGCTTTGACTGATATACCAGTGATCCTTAAATAGTTCAAACATTAATTTGTTTTTTACATAAAACTGTTTCACATTTGGCTCAGTTCTTCTCTATGTATTATTTCATAGATTTTTATGTAGTTCTTATAATTAGATGGAGTGAAGCATTTGCTGATTCATTATAAGGGTGAAGGCCTCATATCCTATGTATTTTCAGGGAAGAAAAACCTTTTTGGCAATAAACCAATGTTCATCATTACCCTGAGGTGAATGTTGTTTACATTGTATTAAATTGAACAGGGAAAGATCATGCCTAAGACATGGCAGGTCCATTAAGATGAAAATGAATGCATTCAATTTTAAGGTGAGCTTTTTCACTCTAACATTTGTTTCTAACAATTAATAGTCTTGGAGGATAATACTTTGATGATGTACTAATAAAATATACTTGTACAATAATGTATCATTACTGCACTTCTATTTATTTCCAACGTGACAGGCATTCTGCGTAGTGACTTTGCATACATTATTTCTAATTCACAGCAACTTGGCCAAATAGATATCACAAGCTTTGTCTTATGGATGAAAAAACTTAAGTTCAAAAAGTTACTTTGAAGACGCACAGATAGCTAAAAGAGGAATGACCAGCATTTGCAATTAAGTCTTGTTGACCTCATTTGTTATAATTTTTATTAAGAGGAGTTACTCGTGATATATTATATCATATTTAGAGTGAAAATGAGAAAAAAGCAAAGAAATAAAAATAATGAGGAACGCATACACACACATATATACGTTTGTATGTATATACACACACATATACATATTTATATATATACACGCATGTGTGTGTGTATACACATTTCATTAGTAGTTATTGGATGCCTGGGTGGCTCAGTCGGTTAAGCGTTGACACTTGATTTCTGCTTAGGTCATGATCTCAGGGTCATGAGATCAAGCCCTGTATCTGAGCCCTGCGTTGGGCTCCACGCTGGGCATGGAGCCTGCTTAAGTTTCTCTCTCTCCCTCTGTCCCTCCCCTACCTCTCTCCCTCTTAAAAAAAAATAGTAGTTACTATATAAATTGGGAAAAAAAAAAAGATACAGGCATACCTCAGAGATATTGCAGGTTTGGTTCCAGACCACTACAATAAAGGGAATATCGTAATAAAATGAGTCAAATGAATTTTTTTGGTTTCCCAGTGCATATAAAAATTATGTTTACACTATACTGTAGTCTATTAAGGGTGCAATAATAGCATTATGTCTAAAAAAAAAAAACAAAATACATCCCTAAATAAAAAATACTTAATTGCTAAAAAGTGCTAACCACCATTGACTTCAGTGAATTACAATCACTGATCACAGATCACCATAATAAATATAATAATAGGAAGAATGAAAACGTTTGAAATGTGAGAATCACCAAAATGTGACACAGAGACACAAGATGAGCAAATGCTGTTGGAAAATGGTGCCCCTAAACTTGCTCAACAGAGTGACCCCAAACTTTGATTTGTAAAAAACACATTATCTGCCAACTACAATAAGGCAAAACACTAAATAACTAATAAAAACTAATAAAATGAGGCATGCCTGTATTTGTAAATTATGTAGAAATTAAATATATTTCAAGAGGAAAAAAATATACTTTCCTGATGATAGCCAACTATGGAAACTTAAATGTTCCACAATTCAAATATTTAATTTTGAGTCTAAGTTGAGATTGATAATTGAAATTTTTCTTAATGTCAGGGCTCCTGGGAGGCTCAGTTGGTTAAGCATCTGCCTTTGGCTTAGTTCATGATCCTGGAGTCCAGGGATCTAGCCCCAGTTCAGTCTCTACTCCGCCCCCCCAACTCAGTGGGGAGTCTGCTTCTCCCTCTCCCTCTGCTCCCCCCTGCTCATGATCATGCACTCTCTTTCCGTGTCTCTCTCTCAAATAAATAAATAAAATCTTTAAAAAAAATAAATTTTTCTTGAGGCACCTGGGTGGCTCAGTCCGTTAAGCGCCTGACTTCAGCTCAGGTCATGATCTCAGGGTCCTGGGATTGAGCCCCATGTTGGTCTCCCTGTTTGGCGGGGAGTCTGCTTCTCCCTCTCCCTCCACCCCTCCCCATGCTTGTGCTCTTTCTCTCTCTCTCTCTCAAATAAATAAAATCTTTAAAATAAATACATAAATAAATAAACAAATAATTTTTTCTTCATGTCTAAACTAGAAAAAAAAACATTGGAAATATATTGAAATAGTTTATTAATTCATACCTATGTTTAAAAATGCCAACTACATGTATAAATCAAAAGTACTTATTGGAAGTGCCATATGAATATAGGCACAAGTAAGTCTACTATAAAACAGATTCTTAACTATAGAGAACAAACTGAGGGTTGCTGGACGGAAGGCAGGGGGAGGGGGCAATGGGGTAAATTGGTGATGGGCATTAAGGAGGGCACTTGTGATGAGCACTCGGTGTTATATGTAAGTGATGAGTCACTAAATTCTATTCCTGAAACCAATATTACACTATATGTTAACTAACTGGAATTTAAATAAAAACTTGACACAAACAAACAAACAAAAAAAAGTGAAGGAGAGGTAGTGTCTACTTCTGTCCTCACCACAAGTAAAAACTCAACAAACTGAAAATCTGCAACCTTCTTAGATCCAATTGAATATTGAGGTCCCAGGCACACTGCTATCTTGCAAAACTGGAGAGAGGCAAATACACAGAAGCAGAGCTTACTGAGGACAGAAGCCACTGGACCTAGTAACTGATAAGAAGATTTAAATTGTAATTAACAAATTGCTGGTGATTCAGTGTGAGCTAGAGTTTAAAAACTACTGGGGCCCAGTCCTGGGGGCTCCCGCACTTTTGTAAGTTTTATACCTTCAGGAGCCCTATCAACGGGCCACAGTGAAGATCAGAGAAAAATCCCTTTATGCGGCAGGCTCGCAGAGAAATAAGGTAACCATTTTTTAATAAACCGAGGGGGAAAGTAACTATCTTAAGATGGATTTCCAGTGTTCTGTTCTCCTTAACAATACTGACATACCTAACTAAAAGGCTATGGAGGAAACTACTTTACCATGGCCTTGTAAGACTCTGTCTACAAAGTCTTCTAGACTTCCCAGATTTATCGGAGCCAGTCCTCATGACAGAAAACAATCAGGAGAAAAATCACTTCTTCCTAATCCTCATGAGCTTCTGTTCCTATGGAAACCATTCAGTATTTTCCACACATCAGCTCATTCATTCAGCATCAACATTATTCAGCTTTTATGAAACATCACCTGTGTACTGTACTAAGTCTTGTGTTAGGATCAGGGGATAAAAAAAAAAAAATACAACACAGTCCATGTCCAGAGAAGTAGTCTCAGTCTCCCATAATATTAACAAACAGATTGGGCGCCTGGGTGGCTCAGTTGGTTAAGCGACTGCCTTCAGCTCAGGTCATGATCCTGGAGTCCCGGGATCGAGTCCCACATCGGGCTCCCTGCTCAGCGGGGAGTCTGCTTCTCCCTCTGACCCTCTTCCCTCTCGTGCTCTCTGTCTCTCATTCTCTCTCTCTCAAATAAATAAATAAATAAATAATCTTTAAAAAAAAAAAATATTAGCAAACAGATTTCCTGTTCTTCAGTTAAAGTCAAAATAAATTTATCTATTCATATCTATCTAATCAGTGTGCCTGTGTATATAAATCCCTTGAACAAAACAGTCATGATGTGAATCTCAGTATTTTTTCTAAAACATAATTGTATCGTTTAACTTAAATGCTGTAGAAACTATAGTTTGAATAAGCAGTAAAAGGTACTACTTAAAAGCAAAGACTGCAACCAGATTGCCTGGTTTCAAATTGAATTCTTCATTTCCTAGTTGTACGAACTTGGTCAAGCTACTTAACGTTTCTGTGCTTTATTTTTCTCATCCATACTGCATACGGCAGAGTAATGGTCTGTACCTGGCAGGGCTGCTGGGAGGATTTAGGTGATGTGAAACTTATAAAGTACCTGCAACAGTCTAGGGACCTGTTTGCTGCTCCTTGTCCTCTTGTTATTACTGTGGCTGTCACTGTTGTTTTAATCCCAATGGGCAACAAGTTAACTTCTGCCCGTATAATCAACAGGAACATGTTTTCACCATCCTGCAGCATGTTAACCACTGCAAACGTTGATTATTTGGTGGTTACATTTGTACTGGGAGCCTTCAATAGTTTATACCTACTACTAAATAATATCTTGCTTTGGGGATACAGACCTAGACTGTTCTGTGACAGTCACTAACACCTCGTTAAGCACAGTTTGTAAGGTTTTTTTTTTTTCCCAGCTAGAGATATATGCAAAGATTATGTATACTCAATCCTCAATTAAACCTAAAATGACTGACATTGCACATCAGCTTGTCATATTTCTCCAAGTGGTGTAGCATAAGTGTTCCGTCAGCTTTATGACAAGAAAATGGCAGAGCTGGGTATCCTGCAGGAGACTTGCTGTGACTACTTAAAGTCCTTACACACAGAATCCTCAGGATTTCTCCAGAGGAAAAAGAGTAAAATCTTTAACGGTTATGCCTTCTACTCCCTGCTGCATCTTCACATCTCTGTGAATCTTGATTTAGGATAAGTGCATCATTAATCTTTAACATATCAACCCAAGAACACAATTAAAGTCAAACAGAATAATGAGGGGCATTAAAGGAGTACAGAGAAGTACGCCTAAGAATGCATTCAAGCACTCCATATGCTGCATAATTACACACACCCGCACACACTAATCTGCTTGGATCCAGAACTTTTAACTTTTTGTTGAAAAGCAAGCGTTGGCAAACCTTTTCTGTAACAGGCCAGAGAGTAAATATGTTCTGCTTTGTGGGCCATATGGTCTCTGTCACAACAACTCCGCTGTGCTGCTAAGAAATAAAAAGTAACCACAGACAATACGGAAATGAGTGAGCATAGCTGTACCTACCAAAACTTTATTAATGAACACAATTTTAATTACATAGAATTTTCATGTACACATATTATTCTACCTAATTTTTTTCAAAAATGCAAAAAGAATTCATAGCTCACAAGCCATATGAAAAACATGGCAGGCCCAGTTGGGCCCATGGGCTGTAGTTTCATGACCCCTGACATAAAAGAATCAGAATATTTTAAGGTTAACAAGTTAATCTAGGTACTAACAGTTATGACCAAGATTAACTGGTAATATAAAATGTTTCACGGTATAGATTATAGTATCAGTTTTATTTATTCAGGATTCTTTTTTTTAAAAGATTTATTTAATTATTTATTTCTTTTAAAGAGAGACAGCTTGAGTGGGGAGAGGGCCAGAGAGAAGGGAGAGAGAGCATCTCAAGCAGACTCCCTGCTGAGCGTGCAGCCAGACGTGGGGCTCTGTCTCACGACCCTGAGATCATGACCTGAGCCAAAATCAAGAGTTGGACACAACCAACTGAGCCACCCAGCCGCCCCTATTCAAGATTCTTACTTTGACATCAGAAATCATAAGTTATCATTTCACAGCCACCACTTACTAGTTAGATAACTTTGAGTGAGAAGATAACCTCTGAAATCTCTGTTTTCCAAAAAGCAGTATATGGTAGAGGGATTACTATATCAGTACTGCTAAATTATCCCTCTGCATCAGAATCAGCTGTGGAGAAATTAAGGGTTAATACTAAGGGATGTGGCTCTAACAGGTGATTTCCAACCGACAGCTGGGGTCAAACACTAGCGGTCTCTGATAGATCTATTCCTGCTCAGTAAACCGAAGGATTTATGGTTTTGTTTTTTTTTTTTAAGATTTTATTTATTTATTTGAGAGAGAGAGAGCACATGAGAGGGGGAGGGTCAGAGGGAGAAGCAGACTCCCTGCTGAGCAGGGAGCCCGATGCGGGACTCGATCCCGGGACTCCAGGATCATGACCTGAGCCGAAGGCAGTCGCTTAACCAACTGAGCCACCCAGGCGCCCCAGGATTTACGTTTTTTATACTCACATTGACACTGTCCTCAACCATAATGTAACATTACTTCAGAAAATATTAATTTTAGTAGTTAGTGAAACCCTTTACACAAAAACCCAGAATTATTTACTTTTCCTTTATGATGGCAAAAAAAAGAAAAAAAATATATTTCACTTCTGTCAACTTACTGTTGAGGTGGAGAGAATAGAAAGACAAAACAAATAAACAAAGAAAAAAACCATACATAGTTTCCATCTCAGTAACTAGACCATAGAAATTCCAAAGGAGGAAAAAAAGACAACAGTCTTAGTCTGTGCTTTTCTTGGTGTTTCCCTGAAGCCCTTATCTGTCCACTTTGGAGTACTCTGTAGATGAGCAATTGCAACATCATTTCTCTGCCTCTATAGACAGTTCACCCAAATATGCAAAAACGAAGTACAATTTCATAGTGTGTTTCATTTGTTCTTAACTTTCAACAGTTCCAAAGTCAGTATCTCGTCTATACTCATCCACCTGATTCCACTGTCAGCTGTCAACTTCTCAAAAATGGTCATCAGAAAAATTAAGATGACCAAGCAGTTTAGTGTTTGAAACTTCTTGCAGTATTGAACACACACACACACACACACACACACACACACACACGCTCCTTGACAAAGCTGTAATAATGTCACAACCTCTGAAAGTTTGGAAGGGAGATGTTTAGGATTTTATGGACTGGGCTGAGTGATTTTTAAATGGGTCTTTTAAAGCAGGAAACTGATTGAATTTGGGAAGAGTTTATGAATTAATATCTTTGAGTACATTAGGGAATAAGTCTTTTTTTTTTTTTTTTAAGATTTTATTTATTTATTTGACAGAGAGAGAGAGACAGCGAGAGAGGGAACACAAGTAGGGTTCACAAGGTGGGAGAGGGAGAAGCAGGCTTCCCGCTGAGCAGGGAGCCCGATGCGGGGCTCGATCCCAGGACCCTGGGATCATGACCTGAGCCGAAGGCAGACGCTTAACGACTGAGCCACCCAGGCGCCCCAGGGAATAAGTCTTGAAGGGAGTTTGGATAAACTCTGGGTCTTTTTTTTTTTTTAAGATTTTATTTATTTGCCAGAGAGAGAGAGAGAGAAAGAGAGCACAAGCAGGGGGAGAAGGCAGAGGCAGAAGGAGAAGCAGGCTCCCTGCTGAGCAAGGAGCCCAATGTGGGACTTGATCCCAGGACCCTTGGATCCTGACCTGAGCTGAAGGCAGACACTTAACTGACTGAGCCACCCAGGCGTCCAAACTCTGGTCTTGATTAGCTATTAAAGTTAAACAGTATCATCTTAAAAAAGAAAGAAAGAAAGAAAAGAAAGAGAAAGAAAAAATAAATGTCCCTGTGAACAAATACCTGTTATGCTTGCTTGTTTTCAGTATTGTTTGACATAGGGGCATGTAAGTATACTCAACATCCGAATTACTTAACACAGGAGCAGAAGAGTATGCCTGGTTTAAGACAAGGACAGAAAAGTGTGTTTATATTAATTTTCACTGGCCCTTTTGGTCATGCTTTAAGCTAAGTTGGAAGATAGACCATTATGTTATGGGGATATGGTCAGTATAGATCAGCACCACTGTGTGATGTGTCAAGGTCATTGTAGAAAAATAGCCCTGTAAAGATGTCCACTTCTTCACCTCCAGAACCCGTGAATAGGCTAGATTAGATTATGAGGCAAAGCAGAATTTAGGGTTACAGATTTATCGGCTGATCTTAAAATAAGATTATTCTGGATTATCTAGGTGGGCACAGTGCAATCACAAGGGTCTTTAAAATAAAGAAGGGAGGAGAAGACTTCCAGCATTACAGTGTGAGGAGCTCTGGGCTATTGAAACTATCGAAAATTATTAAAATTTTCCCCAGTGAAACTATTGAAAATTATTAAAAATAACAACAACTCCCTAAGAAGCAACATCAAAGGTTTAACAATGTAGAGTGGGGGAGACAGATATGACTAAAATATCAGCCCTGAAGAGTGGGGGACCAGAAGTATCCCCCAAATTTACAATATATATTTAGTGTCCAGTTTGCACCAATGAAGTGTGAGGCATGCAAAGAAGGAGAAGTAGGACATACATCAGAACAAAAGCAAGCAACAGAAAAGGTGTGCGAGAGCAACCAGATGTCAAATTTAACAGGAAAATACTTCAAGGGAGCCATTATAAAGATGTTCACAGATATAAAGGAAACCGTAATTTAAGAAATAAAGGAAAATATGATGACAATGTCACACCAAATATAGACTACCAATAAAGAGAGATTACATAAAAAAATGGAAGTTCTGGAATGGATAGATAAATTAACCAAAGTGAAGAATATATTAGATGGACTCAACACTAGACTTGAATTGGCAGAAGAAAGAAAGAAGCAAACTTGAGGACAAATTAATAGATATTGTCCAAGCTGAAGAACAGAGGGGAAAAAAAGAATGAAGAAAAATGAACAACTCCTCAGAGAAATGTGAGACATGCATTATATATAATAACATACATATGATGGAAGGATAAGAAGAGAGGAGAAAAAAAGGAACAAAAAATAATATTCAAAGGACTAATGGCAGGGAGCCTGGGTGGTTCAGTCAGTTAAGCTCGGGTCATGATCCCAGGGTCCTGGGATCAAGTCTTGCATAGGGCTTCCTGCTCAGCAGGGAGTCTGCTTCTCTCTCTCTCTCTCTCTCCCTCTGCCCCTCCCCACTGCTCATTCTCTCCCTCTCTCTCTCAAATAAATAAATAAAATCTCAAAGGACTAATGGCTGAAAATGTCCCAGTCTAATCAGAAAATACAAATGTGCATGCCCAAGAAGTTCAATGAGTTCCAAGTAGGAAAATACAAAGGGATCCACAAATGGACACATCATAGTGAAAATGTTGAAAGTCAAAGACAAGGAGAAAATCTCAAAAGCAGCAAGGGGAAAAACAGCTCTTCACTTACAAGGAGACCTCAAGATTAATAACTGATTTCTCAACAGAAACAATATAGATTGAAGGCAATAGGATATCATATTCAAAATGCTCAAAAGAAAAAAAAGTTGACAACCAACAATCCTCTATCAAACAAAGCTATTTTTTTCCAAAATGAAGGTGAACTAAAGACATTCCTAGATTAAAAAAAAAAAAAAAAAGAATATATTGCTAGCAGATCCATCTTACAAGAAACACTAAAGAAAGTACTTTGGGCCAAAAACAAGAGACCCCAAACAGTAATTTCAATCCACGTGGAAGAATATGAGCTCCAGTAAAGGTAATTATGTAATTATAAAAGACAATATAAATGCAAATGTTCTCCTTTGTTCTCTTAACTGACGAAACAATTGTATAATATACATGTATTTAATGTATTGTTAAGCCTACAAAATAGAAATGTAATTAATATATTTGTAATATATTTGCCGATAACAAAATAGAAATGTAATTAATATATTTGTAATATATTTGCCGATAACAAAATAGAAATGTAATTAATATATTTGTAATATATTTGCCTATAGCAGCATCAAGGAGGTGGAGGAAGCAGAGATGTAAAGGGAATGACTACAGAATGTGAAGTAAGAAAGATAACAATGTATTATTAGGTTTGTAATATCAATACATATATATAGAACAACAAAATACAAAAAGAGGGAAAGAGAGAATAGAGGAAGGCATTAGTCAGCTCAGGCTGCTCTAATATAATACCATAGACTGGGTGTTATAAACAGTAGACATTTATTTCTCATAGCTCTGGTGGCTGGAAGTCCAAGATCAGGGTGCCAGTATGATCAGGTTCTGGTGAGGACCGCCTTCCTGGCTTGTTGCCTTCTCTAAGTCCACAGATGGTGGAGAGAGAGCAAGCTCTGGTCTCTTCCTTTTCTTGTAAGGACTCTAATCCTATCATGAGACTGCCTCCCTTATGACATCATCTAAACCTAATTATGTCCCCAGGTTCCACTTCCTAATACTACCACATAGTGGGTTAAAACGTCAAAGTATGAATTTTGAAGGGCACACAAATAGTCCATAGCAAGTTATACAGAAGTAATATTTATCTCTGCTAAAATTAAATTAGCATAAATCTGAAACTGATTCTGGTAAGTTAAGATGTATATGGTAAGGCCTAAAGAAACTACTTTAAAAAAAAAACTCACAAGATATAGTGAAACAATTAAACTAGTTTAAATGCTTCATTAGAAAATATCCACTTAACACAAAAGAACTCAGCAAAGGAAAACAACAACAAAAAAGACAAAAGACACATAGAAAACAGACTAAAATCTCTTTGAACTTGGATGCAAAGATATTTAACAAAATGCTAGCAAACGGAATGCAACAACATATAGAAGGAATTATACACCATGACCAGGGGGGATTTCTTCCATGAATGCAAGATTGGTTCAACGTACAAAAGCCAATTAGTATAATATATCATATCACTAGAATTTTTTTAGGGGCACCTGGGTGGCCCAGTCAGTTAAGTGTCTGACTCTTGGTTTCAGCTCAGGTCATGATCTCATTGGTCTTGAGATCGAGCCCAGCGTGGGTTCCAGGCTCAGTGGGGAGTCTGCTTGGGACTGTCTCCCTCTGCCCCTTCCCCTGCACACTGTCCCTCTGCCCATGCCCCCTGCGCACATGAGAGTGAACTCTCTCTCTCCCTAAATAAATAAATAAAATCTTTAAAAAAAAAAAAAAGAATTTTTTAAATCACATGATTATCTCCAAAGATACAAAAAAGTGTTTGACAAAATCTGAGGGACAGAAACCAATCACAAAAGACCACATATTATATAAACGAATAGAAAAGGAATTGTGCAGAATAGGAAAATCTATTAAGGCAGTAATTAGATTATTGATTGCTTTAGGGCTCTGGATGATGGGGAGTAATAGCTAAAGAATATGAGGTTTCTTTTTGAGATAATGAAAATATTCAAAATTTGACCAAGATAGTGGTTGCCCATATCTGTGGATATACCCCAAATCATTAAATTTTATCCTTTAAATAAGTGAAATGTATGGCATATTAATTCTGTCTCAATAAAATGTTAAACACACACACACATGCAGAAAACAACAACAAAAGAAGGAGACAGAAGAGACAAAGGCAGATATGGATATGTGATGACCGAAGCAATGTCAGAGTAAGGTCATGCGAGAAGGACTCATCTTGCCCGGCTGGCTCTGAAGACAGAGGAAGGAGGCCATGTACCAAAGAACATGGGAAACCTCCAATGTCTGGAAAAAAATCCATGAAACAGATTCTCTGCTAGAGCCTCCAGAATGAAACGCAGCCCTAACATCCCTTGTATTTAATTCAGGAAGAATGGTACTGGACTTCTGACCCACAGAATTGGAAGATACTGTATTTGTGTTGTTTAAGCCACTAAAATTGTGCTAACTTGTTAGGACAGCCAAAGAAAAGTAATGAAGATTATTGAAGATTAGATTAACTGTGATGGCCATTTTAATATGCCAATTTGGGTAAGCTATCATCTCAAGTTTTTCAATAAAACATTAATCAAGGTGTAGCTGTGAAAATATTTTGTGGACATGGTCATGGCTGATCATCAGTTGCCTATAAGTACTGGAGAGTGTCCTGGATAGCCTGAGTAAGACTGATTCAATCCATCACAAAGCATTAAAATGGGGCTGAGGCTTCCCTGAAGAAGAAATGTCACCTGTGGACAACTTCAGCCTGTGCCTTGAGAGTTCCAGGCTTCCCGGCAGCCTGCCTACAGATCTTAGATTTGTCTAGCCAGCCCCTACAATCACATCAGCCGATTCCCCATGACCAACTGCTGAACGTACATCTGCTGATTCTGCTTTTCTGGCTCAACCCTAATGCATACTGGCATGAATGAAGTCTTCGATGGTGGCTATCCCAAAATCCATTTGTGTCAAATTGGTTGGATGATCATTCTTTGGAACTTTTCATAGGACAACAGCTACATAGCATTTATGACAATGACTGAGCAATGGGATTTGTCTCGTGATCACTATAACCCAGAAAAATACTAAGAGAAAGATAATGATCAGAGCCCACAGTTTACTTCTAAGACAGCAGCCAAGAGAGTCCAAATTAAAGCAAGAGAACAAATCTCCTTTATCTGAAGGAGACCAGATTTAACTAAGTTAATTCGACTGGGGATTAAACAAATCACCCAATTTCATTTATTTGTTTCGTGGATCTTTCTGTTATAGTAAAGCAACCTGAGGTATCTAAAGGATATAAACACAATCTAAAGTATATATATTACTTTCTCCTAAGATATTATATGCTCTATTCTCAAAGGCCAATGATATATCTAAAACAGCTTTATTTTTAACTACTGCCTGTCCAATTTCATGACAGTGTTCTAAAGTCGTAGTGACATTATTTAGTTCTTCTTTTATTCTATGAACCATAAAATTCAGAATTTTCCTCACTTTTTTTTTTAAAGATTTATTTATTTATTTGAGAGAGCGAGAATGAGAGAGAGAGAGAAAGTACATGAGAGGGGAGAGGGTTAGAGGGAGAAGCATGCTCCTCACTGAGCAGGGAGCCAGATGCGGGACTAGATCCAGGGACTCCAGGATCATGACCTGAGCCAAAGGCAGTCGCTTAACCAACTGAGCCACCCAGGCGTCCCAAGAATTCTCCTCACTTTGGTGGACTCTTTGAAAGCATGAAATGAACTCTGAGAAAAACAAAATTCCCTTTCAATCATTAAAATTGTCAAACTGAAGTCCCAATCTCCTTTTCAATTTAAATTATCTAAAGATCTCTTCTGGGGAAAAAGGGAAACTGAGAGACCAATAGAGACATTGGCTGAAACCACTGGCCTGGGTAAAATTGGGCAGCCATCAGATAACAGATCTCTTGCAGGTAACACCCCATAGGCCATATATGATTCAAATCCAGTAATAATCATTAGTGCCTGTCTAGTGATTTTTTTTCAGCCAAAATACCACATACTGTGGTGTCAAATATTATTTTAATGATTTCCTGCCACCCCTCAAAAGTGACCAACATTTGGAAAAGTCATTTTTGGTATACAAAACTTCAGGTAGATCTAAAACAAAATGCCTGGAGCTAAGACTATGTAATCTAGCTCTCCTACAAAACCTATAAAAGGAATACAGCCTCTAAATAAATATCACTTGTTTCTTATTTTTCCCCCAGGTCTATTTCCATGAACATTCAATTGAAAAGGCTAGCTGAAAAGGAAAGGAAAGGAAAAGAAAGGAAAGGAAAGGAAAGGAAAGGAAAGGAAAGGAAAGGAAAGGAAAGGAAAGGAAAGGAAAGGAAAGGAAAGGAAAGGAAGATAAGAAGAAAGGAAAGAAAAAAGGAAGAAGCTAGCTGTTACAAAGGTGGTCTCTCTAGATGTGATGGAATAAGGTGTTAGGGACTTTTGGTTTCTGGCCTGTTGTGCTTGCCATTCTAAAAATCTTTTGTAAGTCAAGTCCACTGATCCAAGACACTAATGTACTTATAAAAAGGAACTGCTATAAAAGGAAGCTGTCTGCCAACCAATGAAACTGATAACAAAATTGGTGGTTTGTTTATTTGTATATTTTAGCAAAATCTCAGGAAATTATAACAAGGCATATAATAAGTAGACACTCAGGATGCACAAAACAATATTAAGGGTAAGGACTTTATAGATACCATAACTATCATAATTAAGAGACAACATGTTTATTAATAATCCAGAACCTTAAACCTGCAAAGAGGCAAGAAAATATTTGGAAAGACAAAGGATAAAAGCATTCAAAGTAAAGTGTGACAATCTGTATCTCTGATTATCTTCTTCCTTGTGCTTTGGATCAATGACTTCCTGCAATCATCAACTTGATATAAAAATCTTAGGTTGAAGCTGTCTCTCCCTGGGGATCTGCTTCTGGATGATTCCTAAGAATCCTCAGCTTGAAGTCTCTGGTTGGAACAGTTTTCTAGGATTTGAGGATGATTTCTCTTCCCTTGTTGTGGGATGCATATCCAAGAAACAAACATATTCCTCAAGTGTTTACTTCTGTGCTACCTAGTTACAGTACCTAATAAGAAATTTTGCACTAAATTCAATGCATTATCTGATGTCTTTTCCAAAAGACAACAACTCAACATTTAAGATCACTCAAGTGTTGTCTAGGAGGATGTTGAAGAAAGTGTAAGTGTCTGTTGATGGTAAGACTAGGTAAATACCTTGAATCCCTTGTAGTATTAAGGCAATGTCTTCTTGTAGTAGAAGATGATCTAGAATCAAAGCCAACACTCCTAGGTGCAAGAGGCAGCCTAATACTAATTCAGAAGGGAAGAATCAGTTACTCCCTAAAAATAGCTAATTCCATTGTCATTAAAAGCAGTGCCAGTTCCATAGGAAGTCCTATAATGTCTGAAAGCTTTGTTGATGTTGGTTTTAGTTTAAGAATTCATTTTTTTCCTTCTACCGTTCCTGGAGACTGGGGGTCCTAGGGAGAGTGAAGTTTCTGAATAAGCAGCAAAGTATTGAAAATCTCTTTAGGGACAGTCCCAGTGACATGGATATATGTCACTAGAGAGGCTGGAATCCCCAGACTGGGAAAACAGAATCAAGTGATATTTTTTGCCAGTATCAAACTCATAGCTCTGTGACAAGGAAAAGCTTTCATCCATCCCTAGAATAAGAAAGCTGTGACCAAACATATTCAGAATCTATTGTGGGGGATAGTGGCATGAAACATACTCGGAGATGTTCAGAAGGACTCTGAGATTTGTGCTCTTGTCCTTGTGTCTTCCTCACATTTTTACTGGGACTTGTGTTGACGACTGGTGAGACATTTGTCATGACCAACATCAGCACTTTTAATCAAACTTCCCAGCAATGCCGGTTGACTACAGTGGCCAATTTGTCCTTTCTAGAGCAAATGACTTCACTAAATTTTTTTTTTGAAAGTGTCTATTTGAGATTCTCTGGTGCCAACAAGTGTTCGTCCTGAAAGTGCCAGAGATTATTCTCATGGAATTTGCAAAGATTTTTTTCCCCCAAATATCCCTTTCTGACACTGGAGTCAAAAACCGCATTTTATAATACCCATTTTATACCTTTCATGAGGGCTAGGATCTTAGTGATCCTATTTAAAAAAAATGACCAGCCAGGAAATTTTTTACTTTAACCTCCATATGATCTCTTTTTGTGTGGGTTTTACCTTTATATCAGTCACCTCTTCAGAAAGTTTTATGGGACTTAAAATTTTTTAACCTATTGACAATTCTTACTTGTGTCCCTGTGTAAGATCAAACACACTTATTTCCAAGCATTCCAAAACCACAGACTACTTGATAAGTACACCCGCTGTCAGTATAAATATATTAACCCCCTTATCTATCTTAGTGAAAGATGAAATATGCCACCTGGGCAGGTTTTTCCCTGGTAGGGAGTCATGTACTAGGAGCGAGTTGAGATACATTGAGGCATATCTTGCCTGGTAGTCTCCTTTATCAATCTTAAACCATGAGTCATCAACAAGCAAGATTAAATCTGGACCTTTTTTTATAAGCGTTTCCAATAAATCTATATAGAGCCCGGCAGTTTTTCAGACAAATGCTAGGAAGTTATGAATTTTCCTTTGTTCAGGTAATGGGAGGAGACTAGAAGGATTTAAAGTATTATAAACAGAAATTTATGAAGAGAAAATAATAAGATTTATAGAATGTAAGCCTATTTTTTTGAGAAATATTGTGTATTTCATTGAGCAAAAAAGATTGTACAACATGAGGGACCATCTAGTTGAAGGAGGACTTTATTTTTTTATTTTTTATTTTTTTCAAGATTTTATTTCTTTATTTGAGAGAGAGACAGAGACAGAGCATGAGCAGGGAAGAGGAGGCAGAGGGAGAGGGAGAAGCAGAATCCCCGCTGAGCAGGGAGCCTAATGTGGGCTCAATCCCCGGACCCCAAGATCATGACCTGAGTCCAAGGCAGATGCCCAACCAACTAAGCCACCCAGGTGCCCTTGAAGGAAGACTTTAAAATAAGGTAGCATAGGATTTTGCTAGTTTAGATGCAGCTGTTACATTGAGGCAGGATGGGTAAGGTTTTGCCACTGGTTCGAGTGAAAGGCTGTAGGAAACAATTGGTCACTGATGATTCCCATAATGTTGAGTCATAATATCAAGGGCTTCTCCATATCACTAGCACCACCAGTAGGTAAGCAGGTCTGTGATTATAAGGTAGACTCAAGGTTGGGAGTTGTTGAAGAGCCAATTTTAAATTGCATATTTGCTGGTCCTTTCGAGTTCCTAAGGAAGAATTTTGGTTATTAAGGACTTAGCTAAGTCAAATATAGGCATGACAATTTTAGAAAATTTGGGAACCCATTCCCAATAAGAACTCATGGAATTCAAAAATCCTCTTAATTATCCTTTCTTTTTACTGTAAATGTTTTATTTTTATTTGTTTTTGTGTGTGTTCCTTTTTTTATTCAAGTATAATTAGCATATAGTGTTATATTAGTTTTAGGGGTATAATAAAATGATTCAACAATTCTATACATTTCCAGGGCTCATCAAGATAAGTGTACTCTTAATCCCCTTTAAGTGACTGGGAATGTTTGAATTGTTTATAATCTGTCAGAAGTGAGGTGAATGTTTCCTTTGGCTAAATCATGTCCTATTGTGTAAAAATGTAAACTTTCCTTTGGAAACCCTATATCCTTTTGGAGCTCAAAAGTAAAAGAAATAAATGTAGTCAGTGTGCTCACCCCATGATTAGAACACAGCAATAGGGAATCCACAGAAGAACATGTAAAGTTCTTAAGAATTCTGATAATTCTTTATCTTTGATAAAGAATTGTGAATGAAAGAATGCCTTAGTAATCAAGATACACTATTGATGTTCCCAGGAAAAGGCAAATAATATTGAGTATTTATCTGAAGGACACTAAAGAAGTCAGAACACAGATCTACAGCTAGAATGTAGCACAGAGGATAAAACGATATTTATATTCAGTATCACCAGTTAATGTAGAATGACTATTGCATATGGCCATGAGTTACTTAATACATCGATATCCTCTATAAATGGGTTTCTTGACTGGGAAGATAGAACTATTACATAGATAAATGCAAGGAATGGTGATCCCCTACTCTACAAGGCTTTCAAATACTGGTTTTAGTCTTTTTTTTTAATTTCTAGTTTTAGAGGGTATTGTGCAAGCTTGCATAAAATTGTGGATGCATCTCTCTGAACCTTTGTGGGTTTAGCCCCAGTGATTATGCAAATGTCAGTAGAAATTTGGCCTCACAAGGAATTTACCACTTTGTGGAGATCTTCAATTTGGGCTTCACTTTGAGACATGGATATTGTTAAGTCAATGTCCAAAGTAGCTATGGGCTGATTATGAATGGGGTGTATTTGGAGTTTTTCAAAATATATAAACAAACAAATAAGAGTACATCAGAGTATTTAATCTGACAATTCTATTTGCATAGGAGACCTCTTCCTCTTAAACTGGCAGATGTGATGTCACAGGGAGGAAAGAATGTCCCTCAATTATAAAATCTGAAAATGATGGTTGTAGGATGAGAGGTGGGGGAAATCAGAGCATTATGAGAAATACCTGCTCCTTGATTAGGTTTTTGATTCTGAGGAGGTTATGTTTGGTTAAAGGGTGGAAGGTAAATACCTTGGCACCCAAATAAATCACACATTTTCAAGTTTTATTTTTAAACATTTACGTGACATTTCTCATTGTGACTTTAACTGTAAAATAGTAGTTCAGGCACTTGGTTTCCCCTCAAGCACCATCGTTGATCATCAACCTTTTTTTTCTTTTTCCACTCAGTACCTTAGGATGAAAGAATGATTTTTCCCATGTCTGTTCCATTTAGCATATCTACATTTGTCTTTATCAAAAGTCGCCCTTACCCTAATGATTAATAACTGGTGAGGGAGCCTCTGATTGCTTTACTATAAAGCCAGCAGCTCATATTCTGGATTTTTGTGTGCTTTTGTCCCAAGGCTCTTTCAAAATACCCATGGAGGCATTGAAGAGATGGTAATAGGGCTAATTCTCCTTGCAGTATTCTCTTGATACCATATTCACTGTTTCTGGCTTATGGCTGTTTACATAAAGAAAGAAGAGCTAGGTTTTCATATGCTTCAGGATCTCCTGACTAATGCCATCTAAAGTTGTTAAAAAATATCAAAATTTCCAGTGGACTCATTCCTTCTTTGCCTATAGGAGCAAATTAGAGTTCAGTCTATTTTCATAGTAAAGATGGCGAAGATAAGCCTCCAAAATACCTTAACTAACATCTACGTACAGCTTTTCTAAACTCCTCTGGCTTTCAATGTAATGGGTGTACTGGGGTGGGGAAGAAGACTCTCACAACACCTGCAGGTAATTCCAACTCTGCCTTTTCCATCAATTGCTTGTACTTGAGGTCTTTCCTACCTTAAGAAAAAAAAATAATATACAGTGTAGAGCTCTATATCCTCCTAGAACTATTCTAAATTCTTCTGTAAATTTTGTTCTTCCATATTTAGGCTTTAGAAAGCTCTTCACAAGAATGACACTAAGGCTTAAAATCAGCCATGAGGAGCTTGCTCTAATCTGAAGGAGGTTTAACAAAAATAAAAAAAAAAAGGCAATTGAGATATAAGGGTTTCTTTTTGAACAGAGGGGAAAGGAAATAGGTCAGAAGAGGGAGTGGTCAGAGCAGAGAGTAATGTAGGATTATAAATGGAGGGAAAAGGAATACTGAAATCAAGCCTGGTAGATTCAAGTTATGACTTAGGGAGATAAAAGAGAAAGATAGTTTATATTTTTCATGTGTTTCATTTAACCTGACTACAAATTTTTTTTACAGAAGCAATTTTGGAATCTGAATTCCTTTTGGAAGTTTTCTCCTAGCAATCAAAACCTACTGAACATTGGATGTTTTGTTCTGAGTCTTCTCAAATGAATAATTTTGTTCACATTGGAAGTCCCTCAAAGTGCCCACTTAATTCTAAGTTATCTTTGGAGAAATTATGTGATTTTGAAGGTAAGTACATAATTAGAATTATAGTGTGAACACATGAAGTAAGCTCAAGTCTGTCCCAGAGAGAACATAGACTTTGAGAGAGATAAATCCAGCCAAGTCTGGCAACAAATATCTTTTTTGTACACATTGCCATAACTTGAGCCCTCATCTAATTGATTACCTGTCTTTAATTAAGGACCTCATCCATTCCTAACACTTCTAATGTTCAGGAGTTTTCAGGAGGTTTCGTCCCGAACCAAACTCTCACAGACAAATTTAGACAAGGCTGTGGCAAACTCTAACAAGATTTTGATAGATGATCCAATGCAAACTTTCCCTGTAGTACCTGTCTGACATGGCTTTTGGAATTCATCAGCCCTTGGGGTGAACTTAAAGGATGGATTATCAAGTCTATGTCCAGTTCCTTCTCCGAGAACTTGTTTTTATAAGCTTAGAACAGAATATGACAAAGACCAAAAAAAAAAATAAATAAATAAAGCCACAGAAATGTGTTGTGAATAAAAGGCAGGTTTCCTCCAAGGGTAAGAATTTCAAACCTGGACACACAATCAAGTTATTCCAAAAAAATAAAAAAAACCCAACTCTCCCCTCAAAACAAACAAACAAATAACCATACCTCACGTGTAGAAGTTAAAATAAGCTAAGCAGGGGGTGCCTGGGTGGCTCAGTTAGTTGAGTGACTGACTTGATTCTGGCTCAGTTCGTGATCTCGGTCATGAGATTGAGCCCTGTGTCTGCGCCAGGCTTTGCGCTGGGCGTGTAGCCTGTTTGGGATTCTCCTTCTTCTTCTCCCTCTGCCCCACCCCCCTCTCTCTCTAAAAAAATAAAATAAGTGTTTAGATAGGAAGAGCTATGTGCCTGAAAACCAAGTTTCAACCTCTGGGGGCCAGAAGTTCTGTGGTCTTCTGAAGACTAGGCATTCATTGTGAACTGAAAAATATCATTCAAGCAGAAAGTCTTCATCTTCTGAGGGCATAAAGAGTTAATACTGTTTACTAAAACTGGAACTTTTGGAGATAAAAGTGCATGGATACACTAAGAGTTGCCAGGATCTAGAAAAGATGTGTTGGGATATTTCAGGAGCAAAGAAGAGGAGAGGAGAGCCTAGAATCTTGGTTATGTATCATGCTAAGGAGAAAAAAAAAAACCTGAGTTACTAATTTTGTACTTCCTTAAGTGCCCTGATGCTTATGGAGGAAGAATTGAAAATGAGATACGTGTTCTTACATGGTTTTGGTATGGAAGTGTGAGGAGGTAGGAAAGAGAGGTTTTAACATAAAAGGAGACTATCAAGAGGATTTATGAAATTGTATTTCCTTGTAGAGATTAGATGAAGGATCTGGGTAAACATTTGACCTAATCCTCAGTGACTGTAAATCTCGAGTTTATTTTTTTTTGTCTGGCCTTTTTTTGTCTGGTCTTGGCTTTGTGGAGCCAAGAGTGACAGATGAAATAACAAATGTTCCTGAAATCCTAAATTTTATTGTTAAAATTTTCATAAAATCAGAGGCGTGGGGTGATTGTAATTGGTGGAAAGAATGCAGTATTGGGTAACCACTGAAAACACAATTTATTCCTAATGGATAACTGGGAAAAAGACATTATCAGTGGGAGAAATAAATTTGATATTTTGCGAACACCAGAGCTTTATATATAGGACTAAAGCCAACATGAATTCTTTTCCTGTGTTGAAAAAAAAAAATAAGTTCAGACATATTTTCCCATTTCAAGTTCCTTATTGGCAGAGATCATGGTGCATGACCTCTCCAGGACAGAGGGGGAAAGCTATCTCGCATGCCTGAGTACTGTCATAGTACTCTCCACAACACATTCCATTTCTTAATACCCCTAATATAAATATTGTTATTGCTATTAGATGCTTGAGAAAACACTTACAAAGGTTAAAAAGCTGCCTTAGACCACATATCTAATGTCACACATATGGCCAGAGATTGGAAGGCTAAGCTTTGTTCATTACACTACTATTCCTTGTTTGGTGTCATCTTCCATGAACCCTTACCTTGTGTAAGGATTGTCATCATCATCATCATCATCAACATCATCATTTACTCTTTCATCTCTCGGAGTTATTCCCTAGGGTATTCTTTTTTTAATGAGTTGGTGCGGACTTTCTCTTCACTTCCTTATTTGAGGATCAGAATGTCATTGACTTCAGAATAATATAACATTATTTTGTATTTGGAGGGAGAATTAAAGGTTTAGGCTTTATTTATTTGGACGATATTGAGGGGGGGGAACCATTAAGCCCAGAGCCAGCAAGTCAAATTTGGCATGTTCCAGGGAAGTAACCCTGACTTTTATTTATTTATTTATCTTTTAAATTAATAGACTTAAACTGTTTTCTTTTCCTTAAACTGCCATTGGTTAACAAAAAAACTGAGTGAAAAGTACAGAGATTTCCCATGTAACCACCTCCCTCCCCAGTTTTCCCTATTATTAACATCTTGTCTTAGTATGGTACAATTGTTAAATTAGTGAACCAATATTGATACATTATTATTAACTAAATTCCATAATTTACATTGGGGTTCATTCTTGTGCTGTACATCCTATGGGTTTTGACAAATGTTTAAGGACATGTATCTACTAATTAGAGTATCATACAGAATACTTTCACTGCCCTAAAAAATCCCCTGTACCTATTCATCCTTCCTTCCCTTTGTAGGAAGTCATGGCAACCACTGATCCATGCAGTATCTCCATAGTTTTGCCTTTTCCAGAATGTCGCCTAGGTGGTACAGTATGTATGTAGCCTTTTTAGGTTGACTTCTCTTGCATAGCAATATGCATTAAAGTTCCCTCCGTATCTTTTCATGGCCTGATAGCTCTTTGATGTTGTTGTGGCTGTTGCTTTTTTGGTTTGTTTGTTTTTTAGTTCTGAATAATATTTCATTGTCTGGTTATACCATAGTATGCTGACCCATTCATCTATTGAAAAACATCTTGCTTCCAAGTTTTAGAAATTATGAATAAAGCAAATATAAACATTTGTGTGCAGGTTTTTGTGTAGACATAGGTTTTCAACTCATTTGGGTAAACAAACACCAAGGAGCACAATTGCTAGATCATATTTTATGAGTATGTTAGTTTGGTAAGAAACTGCCAAACTGTCTTCCAAAGTAGTTATATTCTTTTTATTCCTATCAACAATAAATGGAGGTTCTTGTTGCTTCACATTCTTCTTGCCAGTATTTGGTTTTGTCAGTGCTTTGGATTTGGGCATGTAGTATTATCTCATGGCTGTTTTAATTTGCACTTCCCTAATAACATGATTTTGCAAACCTTTTCTTAGGTTTATTTGCTATCTGTTTATCTTCTTTGGTGAGGTATCTGTTCAGATCATTTGCCCATTTTTTTGGTTGGATTGTTTCCTTGTTGTTGAGTCTTAAGAGTATTTTTTTCCAAAGGATTTCTAGGATTTCAAAAGTGAATAGGCTACCTAGCTGTCAGAAGCAGATAAACACTTATAGTATAAACCCTGACAGTTGTTTTTTTCTTCTTTTTGTAATGCAAATACCTGATTTAAGCTTTTATTGCCAAGGCATCCACTTCAAAGAGACATCTTCTTCAAAGATGAGTATCTGGCATATCAACACTGTGCCAGACACACAACCAAATAAAGAGCCAGGCCATCTTCCCCCACAAACATCCTGGTTGATTTCAATAACTCAACCTTTGGGCCATTTGTTTTTTCTCTGCATGGGCTTTAAATTCTGACTCTCATTAGTCAATATAGATTGAGCCCATGAAACCCTATGTCCCCTCCCTTGGTACCAGTAAAAGCAGAACCCCAGGTTGGTGTGTTTTCTTTCTCTCTACCTGTGATCTTTCTATGTGGCCCAAATGCGTTGTGTCATTTCTAGATCCTATATGTAATAAAACTTTTTGTTTGTTTGTTTTCAAAATTTCCTGGTGGTTATGGCTGAAGGGCATCTTGCAATAATAACAAGAAACACAAGGGCCAGTCCAGCCACAACATTGGTTATTGACAGGCTGAGACCGACACAGAACAGCACATCAAGCTGTTCATGTAAATGGTTCTCAATTTTTTTTTTTTCACAATGACTGTTTTTTATCCCCCCCATGGAGAAACAAATCACATATTTGTACTTAATTATAGGTTTTAAATTAAAATTAGATACATGATTAACAAAGTAATTCAATTCTAACCAAAAACAAAGGAATGAATTATTTCAATACTACTTTGTGAAAGTATTTTTGAAAGATTATATTTAGTACCTAGAACAACTCTGGACACTTACTACTGCCTAGAATTCCCAGGACTGGTTTGAAAAACTTGATGCAATATTGCTTAACCCACAGCTCCTAAGAAATGTCTTGGGATTATAAATACGCATTTCAATTTTTTTTTAGATAATTAGCTTTTTTTGATCCACAGATACAGTTTCTGTGGAATGATTTGAACCATTCTTTTCATCCACACAGATAATGCTCTTAGATTTCATTTTCAATATTTGATCAACAATGGTGCTAGCTAGTATTAACTGAATAACTGTTGTTTTCTTGGCAATGTGATCAGTACTTTCCATGCACTTTGTTATTTGTTCTTCTCAACAATCTGAGAGGTAGGTGTTATGGTTCCTATTTTATAGATGGAAATACTAAAGCATTAATAATATCAGTATTAGAGCCCAGATCTGATTTTTACCTTGGCCCCAGTCAGTCTTTCTTCTTCCAATTAATGATGTATACTCCTGCCATAGTGATTTATATAAAACACATATGCAATCATGCCACCGTTGTTTTTAAAAACTTTGGAGGCAGTTTTCCACTTACCTGACATGTCAGACTCCCTAAACTGTAAAAGGAAGGCCCTAATAATTTACCTCAATTGGACTGTTGATTTTACTGGCCTAGATCTAGTTCAGAGGTAGATAGAAAATTTTATAAGAATAGAGGAAAGAATGATTCAAGAATTTAGAGCTAGAATATATAACCTTTGATCTGGATCCTGAAAAATAGATTAGTTTTTGCCAGAAAAAAATGATAGGGAAATTATTCAAAGCAAGAAAAAAAAAATTACTTATTAAGAAATTACTTTTTAACACAGATAGATCAACAGATATAGACATAGATAGATAGTGATAAAACTATTAAATATCACTATCAGAAGACCATCACTTGTAATAAGAAAGACTATGCACAAATATATAAACTGAATGCAAAGTAAAACAAATAAAAACCAAGTGTTGGTATACACCATGGCCTTCATTTTGTTTAGAGCATCTCAGTAATACCAAAAATCATCCTGCAGCAAATAACATTACAGGATAGTTTAAAACAAAATTCTCCCACTTATGCCTCTGAATAATTAAACAACATATCTAAAGTTAAAAAAAAAAGTATTCCTGTATATATAATGTGTGTGTATAGATGCACACACACACGGAGATCTAGATTGTGTATCTACACACACAAACATACATACACACACAGGTACACTAGTAGTATATAATATATATAGCATATATATACTCTGGTCTGTGATCATCTGATAACTAAACCCGTAATAAATGTAAGTGGTTCCTGCTTATTGGAAATTAACAAGTGAGCTGAGGGATGAATGGATAGCTTCTCTATGCTTAGCTCTCCCCTTTAAGGTCAATGAGACCTATCACCTGTCATTCTCCCTTCTATTTTTCTGATACCACAGTTATTTTGACCTGAGAAATATACTAAAATTTTTAAATGGGCCACTACAAATTAAATACATCAGTGTTCCTTCTTTTCCCTGTTCTCCATTATATCCCCAAGACAGGAATACGTAAGAGAACAGAGCGATAGGGAACACAGGACTGAGTATCACGTTTCTTTGAATTTCAAATGTATTTGGACCATGCACATGAATGTAATCCGAAGAATCTGGGAAGGAACTCAGAGTAAATCACCGAGAACAAGTTTTGGAGGACCTTCTTCTGTGCAAAATGAGCAGATGAAATTGTTATTGAACTGAACCCACGTAGTAAGCGCCAACCAAGTCAGCTATTAGACAAATGCCTGACCCTGCTATATACTCAGTACTACTATCCTAGGTGCTGTGGGGAATACAGAAGAAGGAGACAGGCTTAAAATCTTCTTGAAGAAAAAAAGACTAAGACATGTGAAGTAACAGTTTCCTAAGTGATAAGCCCTTGAGGAAATATCTACATAAAAAGAAGTAATTAGTTCCAAAAAACACTCATCTTATATATGTAGAGATTTTATCACATGCAAAAAAACTTTCATCTTCAAAAACAGCCATCATTTTTCCATTTTTGTGTCTCTGTCACTCTTTTTAATTGATGTATTTTTCCTTCTATTGAAGACTGCTAAGATGTGCTTTCATTAACATTTTTGTTAGAATGACTGTTCTGATAAAAAATTAAATGACAAATCAGAAATTTATTATTTAAAACTTGAATTTAGTCAATCCAGAATAACTAAGAATAGATTTTTATACTCGTGTTACCAAAACCTTTCCAACAATATAGAAAAGAAAGCAGCATTTTAGAAAGATTGCATTTCCTTTGTGACCTTAGCTTTTACATTAATTTACATCTTCTTTATGGGTTCGTAAATCAAGTTTTATAAATATTATCTTCTCATCTATGAAAAGTTCCTATGCATAATACGGTAAATCAGCATAATTCCTTTTATGAACATAGAGTAATTGACTTTGTATGAGATTTTAAAGAATTAAGCAGAACAGAATCTATTCTTAAAGGAAGATGAATACAAATTTCCTCCTCATTGGAAATTTGGCACTAGTTTCTCAGCTATTAATTACACAATTAAAAATTACAGAAGTACCTTCTCACAATATTATTAGGATAGTTATTAAACTAAATTCTCTCAATGCTAATACTTTCAGTTCTCATCTTTCTTAGTTACTGCACAACATCTTACAAGGCTGATTTCTTTCTGCCTACTGACTCATGGAAAAGTTATGTTCGTTGCATAAATTATGCCTTGATAAAGTTGATTTAAAAAAAATTGTGCAAAACCATTTAAATAAGCATGTGTGCATATGCATTCCATATACTTCAACCTATAGACTAAAAATTTTAACCCTTCTTCCTCCTCCATGTTCTTTTTCTTTTTTTAAAGATTTTATTTATTTATTTATTTGAGAGAGAGAAGGTGAGCATGATGGGGGAGGGGCAGAGGGAGAGGAAGAAGCAGGCTCCCCGCTGAGCAGGGAGCCTGACTAGCTGGGACTTGATCCCAGGACCCACAGATCATGACCTGAGTCAAAGACAGATGCTTAACAAACTGAGCCACCCAGGCTCCCCTCTCTTCCATGGTCTTAATCCAGTCTGTCATCAAGTCTCGTCACCTCCTTGGAAATATCCCTCCCATGTGTCCTCTGTCTTCTTCACTCTAGTAGCTCCTTCTCACCCTGTACCTGCCAACGTTTTGCTGATCATGCTCCAGTCCATCCCACCAATACATTCTTAAAGCTACTGCCAGATAAATTTGACTAAAACATTCACTCTTTTTTTTCATTGAAGTTACTTGCTCAGAGACACGTGAGGATTGCCTATTTTCTCTCACATGATATAAAAATCCTTTTCTCCCTGAACGTTAATCTCTGCTCCGGAAAGAAGATTCCCTGTGCACGTCCTCATGCCTATCTCTATCTTTTCAGAGCTGTCACCACAACCTGAAATGTCTTCCTCCTCCAAAATCAGTAAATGTGCATCTGTGTGTACTTGTGTGTGTGTGTGTGTGTGTGTGTGTTGTGTGATACTTTCTGCATATAAAAGCTTACACATGGAAGCTACAGTTTACGTCTAGATTCTGAGAGACCAAACTTTCCATGAGTTTTCATGACAAGTGTGTCTCCTTTTCTGCCACCAAGTGAAGGGATGCAGCCCTTTTTCTGCTGTGACGGTTTCCATGGTGTGCCTGGCCCAGCCAGTCATCTGAAACTTCCAGGAGGCTGCAATTTTATTAAAGCCATTCAAATCACCGGCTCATGCCCTGGTCTGTATTGCTCCCGGTAACAACGCACCAGCTCTTGACTCGATCTAATCTGTGGCAGGTTGTAAACGTCTTATATTGGAATTTGCTTAATACGTTCCTAACTGCTATTTGATTTAATCATGCCAAAAGATACAAGATTGGGAAGTTGATTATTACTTCTTTCATTTTTGAAGTCAGGAAACAGAAAATCAAGAGATTGAAAGTTCTTCAAGATCACAGGGCAGATAAGTATTAAAAAGAGATCCTGTAAACTCAGATTCACATTTGTTTTTTCTTTTCTTAAACAAACTCTGACCTCTGTTGCCTCCTAAAGAAACAAACCTGGCCTCTGTTTATTGTACTGACAATTTTTTTAGCTTCCTTTAGATAGTTATGCCAGCACTTTGCGGTACTCCAAATAGGCCAAAAATAGCTTGATTTTAAATGATCTCTATGTCAATGTCTGAGTTCAAAATTTGAGCTACTAGAATTACTACTTCACACACACAAACACACACAGAAGAAAATGATGAGCATGCTAAAACCAAATACAATTTTATTTCCCAACGGGCTGAATGAAGCATAAATATGACAAAGTGTGCATTGGAGAATAATTATCAGCCTTCCTTTCAGACAATAGCAGGTTCTGCAAAGTCAGTTGGAATATAAATGCAAAATACGTTGACAAGAACACATTTAGAGAAAAGCAATAATAGTTACTAAAACAGGCTATTAAATTATCTTTTAATAACTTTATAATAGCAATGTGATTCTGTGGAAAAAGTCTAGGATTGCCAATAAAAATCATACATGTCTGATTTAGAAAAAATAAATACAATTTAAATCAGATCAAATTTTATAAAGAGTACCATAAAGTGAATTTATTCTGCTACAATACCTGCTGGAAATAAGGAACCATGTCAACAACTAGTTCTTATAAATTATCAAATATAAGAATCGTAATAAACAGGAAAATACATTTGTAACATGTATGTAGAGAAGAGAGGGGCAATATTAATATATTTATGTTTTTTATATTGAGATTTGATTTAGGATGTTCATCTGATGTTATAAATTTTAAAATATGGTTTAAATTGGAAAGGGAGCATGTGTATGTGTATTTTATTACCTAGGATTTGAATGTTTATATCATTTGGCATTGTCTAGCAATATGTTTTAGGTGCTAGCAGCTCATATGTGGTGTTGATAACTCTAAATACATTGATTGGAAATAAAAAAAGAAGGTTCTATGATGACATTTGAGCTACCCATACATGAATAATATTGTGAGTTTGCATGATTATGTGCATATGTACAATTGTTTCACTTTGGAACACATTACTCTCGAAAGGAGACTGCAGTAGATTGCAAGGATGGCCCCAATTTGTACTTCCTCTATTGCTGTCCTTAGCCATGTACTTTGTAGTATCCTCCATGGAGTAATGAGAAGTGTAATTTCTCAACCCTGGGCTTAGCCAAGCGACTTGCTTCGGGCAATGGCGTGTTAGGAGCTGTGACATAAGTAGACGTGGGAAAGAGGCTTGCATGATCAGGTTTGCTCACTCTTACTCCTGCCATTGTCATGAGGTAGACATACTCCGCATTGCTTATTGGGCCCAGAAAGAAGATGAAGGACACACAGAGCAGAGCAAAGTTGTCCCAATGGTCCCGGCTGAAGCCAGCTTACAACAGCCAATAGCTCTCCTTCCACTGGATGTATTAGTGAGCACATCTGAGATACGCCAAACCCCAAACTCAGAACTTGAGAGCTATTATAATAAGTGATTGTCGTTTTAAGCACAGAGTTTGGCAGCGGCTTACACAGAAATAGCCAATTGACACAGTGATGATAGGACTTCCCCGATCAAAATTTCACTGTGCACAAATGAAGAGAAAATGGAGCAGCTGTCTCTACAAAACAACAGAAACAAAGCTGCTCAGAGAATGTTTTTTGGGTTTCTGCCCCTTACAAGATCACAGTGAAAATGATCATGGTGCAAATACTAAGACGAGTTTTGTCCACAGTTTTCTAAGTTACATTGCCCATTCATATTAATTTTCTCATGTGACTGTCAAAAATACATAGCAGATGGGGCATATATTTTCATCTACTTTTAAACAGATGCCCTCCACCAGAGTCAACATTAAACCCAAGGCTTCTCAATCCTAGTTCATCCCCCCCTCCTTGGCTTGTCCGGGGAACATTTTTACACAACAGAATGTAACTGCAAAAAGCAAAGCAGGAAGCCCAAATGACAGTGGCAAATATAAACAATGGTATCACATAGTAGCAGGAAAAAAATTGCATTTCTGAAGAGTGCACCAAGTAAATTCATTCAAGACTATGGCTCAGGCAAAGGGCAGGTTTCAAGAGCCACTTGGAGAGCTCATTTTGCAACATAAACCCAAAGCATCATCGTGAACTCCATCCTAAACCAGGCTTCCCGGTCACCTGTATGCCCTACACCCCCTGAGGGTAATTAGGATCACAGAAAAGCACAGTAGAAACACAGTTGGGAACAGTACACCTTTACAAAGAGGATGACATCAGTGTCTGAGTTCTAGAAGCAGGGCCATTCTCTTCCAGGATGCCAAACACATTGTATTTATAGTTTATCTATATTCTCACATCCATAGGCAGATTATTTAGATAATTCATTTCACCAAAATACCTTCTCATGATGATACTGTACAGTGTGAATTGAGAAGAAAATTAACTATACCCACTCCAAATCTTTACCTTACAGAATTATTTCCCATATAAGTAATATAATATTCTGTCTTCCAAGCACTTCTATGAAAAAGAAAATTCATGTGTGGCTGCTGGCTGCCTGTATTAAATATAGCATAGGCAAGTGAAAGAAGTGTTTTTTTAAAGAAATAGGTAGATAATTTGTATGTTAAGAAATAGTTCTCGAAATCTCTCCAATGTTTTATTTTGTACCAGTGATTGGCACAAAACTGGTCCAAATGTGTCTGGTTTTGAAAGAAGGGAAATCCAGGAGAAATGTAGCAGGAAAACCACGCTCAGAGTACAAATGACAATATCCGGAAGTCCCAGGTGGCTGAAGAAGGAAACTTTACAGAGAAGTTTCGGCTTCAGAGACTGTAAATGCCGCGAGCTATTAAAGCTGTAAGATTGCTTTCTAAGCTGTTTATTCCTGAAAGTGAGTGGGGAAATCTTACGGCCAAAAGGAAACAGAATAGAATGAGTTTCCAGTGTCTTGGGATTCAGGGTTTGCTTTTCACCTCATTTTCTCACAGTAGAAGATGAAAATACAAGGGCTTGGCTCAGGGATCCAGAGGGAAGAGGAGTTGCCAAGTTCAGTTGGAAATACAAGAGTCCTGTCCCAAGTTTGCTTAGTTTTGGGAGGTTTGGGTATTTATTTATTTATTTATTTATTCATAATTTTTTATATATATTCATAATTTTATATATATTCATGTATTTATTTTTTGTTTGTTTCAAGTTTTTATTTCCAAGTTTGTTTTTATGTTCACTGGAGCTGAGTTGATTGTTTTGATGTGTGAAAACTCTTCAGCCTGCATAATTGTGAGATCCTGGAGGAAGTTTCTAGTAAAAAAAAAAAAAAAGTGCTCTGCTTTGCACAGGCTTTTGTAAAGCTAAAGGTACTATTAATGCACATTCAGTGTTATGCTGCCTCTGCACAGAAATAAAAGTATAGGGGCGCCTGGGTGGCTCAGTTGGTTAAGCGACTGCCTTCGGCTCAGGTCATGATCCTGGAGTCCCGGGATCGAGCCCCACATCGGGCTCCCGGCTCGGCAGGAAGCCTGCTTCTCCCTTTCCCACTCCCCCTGCTTGTGTTCCCTCTCTCGCTGTCTCTCTCTCTGTCAAATAAATAAATAAAATCTTTAAAAAAAAAAAAGAAAGAAAGAAAAGTATATAAAAGGTATGACTGTTCTAAACTTATTTTTAGAGGCACTTTTATGTATTACCATTGTTTTACTATTATTACATTTTTGGTGATGAGAGGTTGGAAAAAGAATCAAATAATTATCAAGATGTGTCTAAAGTTTTTTTTTTTTCTTTCTTTCTTTCTTTCTTTTCTCTTTCCTCTGGTGTCTCCTCAACACTTCTCCGGGGTATCCATTCAAGGGACATCTTCTGCCAGGGTTCCTCTTGTAGGCAAAGTTGTTTTACAGGTTAACTGTCACAGAGTGTCTGTATGTTAAATATTGAATGGAAAATAACCCAACTGCATCTGGGAATCTAAGGGGCAGGGTTTTCTTTTAGCTCTCTCCTAATTATGTCCTATAGACAATTAATAGTACGGAATGCTCCAGATAAGAATGAGTTTCAGGGGCGCCTGGATGGTTCAGTCGGTTAAGCGTGGGACTCTTGGTTTCGACTCAGGTCATGATCTCAGGGTCCTGGGATGGAGCCCTGCAAAGGGCTCTGTGTTCAGCAGGGAGTCTGCTTGAGATCCTCTCTCCCTCTACCTCTGCCCCTCCTGCTTGTGCGCTCTCTCTCTGTCTCTTGCTCTAAAATATATAAATAAATCTATTTAAAAAAAAAAGAATGAGTTTCAGAAGTGGTAGCAATGGTACTGATAAGGGTGGAGAGGAGAATTCAAAATGATATATTCCATAATAAAAATCATAATCGCAAAACACTATCACTTAAAAAAAAATGTAGATTGTCTTCCCTTAACTGAGAACTTAAAGCAAACTGCCATCCCACCAACCCATTCTCCAAATGAAAATGATTTAAAGTACCTCAACCAAGGGATGCCTGGGTGGCTCAGTCGTTAAGCCTCTGCCTTCCGCTCAGGTTATGATCCCAGGGTCCTGGGATCCAGTCCCACATCAGGTTCCCTGCTCTGCGGTGGGCCTGCTTCTCTCTCTGCCTCTCCCTCTCCCTCTGCTGTGTTCCCTCTCTCACTGTGTCTCTCTCTGTCAAATAAATAAATAAAATCTTAAAAAAAAAAAAAGTACCTCAACTGAGACATGATTTGTTTCTAGTTCTCCTGTTTGTGATAGCACGTTCTCTTAGAAATCATATAATTTATTCCAAGGGTGGTCATCCTCCAAGCCTGACTATTAGGTATTTTGCTTTTGTTTCTCTCCTTTCCTTGATAAGATCATTTCTGCCCTACTGACTCTAAAATGTACATCTCTGCCCCAATTTCTTCTTTCTTTGTTCATTTAGATTTGTTTTAATTCAAATTCTACTTTATGCTGTTTCCCCTTTTACAGAACCATCACATAAATAAAGATTATCAATATGTCTTACTCTAAACCATAACCTCTGCCTACCTTGTCCCACCCTATAAATGGCAGCACAAGTAACCCTTTAACCAGTTTTCAAAGTTTACTGTAGAAAAGGAAACTGATTCGTTACTTCCAATTTTCCAGCTGGTAATGATATAGCAAATGTTATAGTCAAGGTCCACAATTTCAGTACATCACACAAGCAGTAACCCTTGTTTACTTACTTTAAAAATCTCTGCTCTTCATTCACTGGTCACACATCACCACTTGTCCTTTACAAAGGCCATAGTTGATCTAACTCAAATATTAACCATGAGCTACATGAGTCTTCAATTCACTCCTTCACCTACCAGCATTTATTGTCTGCCATTCCTGACTTTTTTGTTCTGAATTTTACTATTACACAACTTGCCTTTCATTTTTTTCACTGTTGTCTCAAAATGCTATTTAAGTCTTACACTCTTCATCAAGTATTCCATAAAAATATTCTACTTGATTCTGGTCACTTTAACACCTTATCATCTCACATAATCTTTAAAGAGAAGTTTGGCTCAGTATGTGACTTTGTGTTTTCTATGTAAGCTACGTAACTGTATTCTTGAAAAATATCCTTTCTTCCTGAAACACATTTTTAAACTTTCCTAGATAAATTGTGTGTGGTAATTCGAATGATAATATTTTCAAAATAAAATAAATCAATTTTAATTTTTGACATCAAACAATTTTTCAAAGATTTGAGAAAGTAACTTTTCTCTATCTCCCATCTCTATGGACTCTCCGTATAAAATATGAGTGTATCTGTTCCAGTGAAGAGTTTCCTACTCAACATTAGAGATCAACATTTATTCACTGAAACAATTCATTTAGGTATCCATGAATATTTACTGTCCACCTGCTGTAGCCAGCAATGACCTTGAGCTGTCTCACACACTGAGAACAATGAAGTCAGACATCTCCCTGCCCTCAAAGAACTCTTGTTACAGTGGGAGAAAGCGAAAGTAAATCTGTTAAGAGCTGAAATGTATCCCCCCAGAATTCATATGTTGAATTCCCAACTCCTAGAACATCAGAATGTGACTATATTTGGAGACAAGACTCTTAAGACCTGATTAATTTAAAATGAGGCCATAAGGGTAGGTCCTACCTCAATCTGTCTGGTGTCTTTGCAAGAGGAGGAGATTAGAACATATTGAGAGATACCAGGGATATGCGTACACAGAGAAAAGGTGATGTGCAAGCCAAGAAAAGAGGCCTCAGAAGAAACCAGCCCTGCAGACACCTTCAGTCTCAGACTTCTAGCCTTCAGAACTGTGACAAAATAAATATCCAAAGATTAAGACATCCAGCCTGCGGAATTTTGTTACTCGGCTATAAAGATCTACTTGGAAGCCCATAGGTGGTATGAAGATTTGAGATCTTCAGTGAGGTCTTCACAGAGCTTCCCTTGTCTGACCAAGAGCAACAACATCTGGGAAAAGAGGCCATCATAAATTCCCTCCCAGGAAAGCAATGACGAGTAAACCCACCATAAATTCCCTCTCCGGGGAAGTTTCATGTCCATGAATAACAGGGAAAAACCACACACACCTGCATAAATGAATATATCTCAAACTTCCCTATCTCCCATCTGTTTTAAAAACCCATTTTTCCTTTTGAAGAAAATGATTTGTTCTTCCCATAGAAGCCTTTTCTCTCCCTCCCTTTCCCCTACTAAATAAGGTAAAGTATGCCTCTAACTTTACCCACTTAGCAAGCTAGCTATTTCTTTTGTTGGTTCCCATACACACACATACAAACAAACCTGTTTTCTCCAGTTAATCTATTGTTTATCAGTTTAATTCGACCCCCCTCCCGCAGGAATAGACACTAAGAGGGTGGAGCAAAAATTTTCCCTCTGCAACAAAGCCGTAGCAATCAAATATAACATCCAATAGTGATGCATACTACAAAGAGAAGGAGACAAGGGGATGGATGCTATCCAGGAGTTTAAAGGCCATCGGAAATGCCTTTGAAGAGGTGACATTTGAGCTGAGACGTGAATTAAAAGATGATTTGAGGGAGATGACATTTGAGCTGCTACCCAATTACAAGATGATTTGGGGAAAGAGGAACTATAAAGTGCAAAGCCCCTAAGGCAGAGCAAGCTTGATGTGCTCTGGGGTCATAAAGGCCAGAGTGAGTGGAGCAAACTACCTTCTGGGATGAGTGAGGGGGCTGCTGTCTTTGGGCTTTGTAGGCAGGGTAAGGAGTTCAGTGTTCACCATCACTCTGAGGCAAGCTAATGGAAGATATAAAGCAATACAGTAAAGCCAAGTTTAAATTTGTGAAAATATTTAAAAAGGCACACTGAGAGGATTTCTTTTTCTAAATACTCCCCAAGTATAATGTTGTAGTCATCTTGTTCGAAAGGGAGTAGCCATCTTTTTTCAAGATCCTATTTGAATTTTCAATCATTGCCCACACCTTTCAAATAAAAATGACATTATTATACTTTACTCTCTTTTACAGAGAGGAAATTCATTTCTAAACCATCTTTTCAAAATGAGCAGCATTCCCAGAGATAGGCTGTATTATATCTCTCATCTTTTATCCCATTTACATCAAATTGGTCTTGTATTTTGTAGTCATTAAAAGCCCATGACTGTTTGGCTAATTGGACTAGAGAATAAACATAATGGATGCTTTCAACTGATAATTTGTGAGTTTTTGCTTACATAGCTTTTCTTAATATGGCAACATAATATGGAAAACACTAGTCCAAGGATCTATCAGAGAGTATTAATTTAAAAATTGCTTGTTATTAGTAAAGTATAATAAATGAAGTATATTTGGAAGGAAATTATTCAGAAGGAAAATATCAGGCCCCTAATACAGAGTCCTTAGCGTGAGAACCGAGCATCTGACGATGTTACATTTTAGATATCTCTAAGTAGGAGCTGTAAATTTGGTTATCAATTGGATATATTATAATCTAACATGAATACTAATCACATTATCTTTGATTTATTATGGTAAACAGATTTAAAGGTCCCTCACAATGGTCGGTTGGTGAGTAGATATTTGCTAACACCTCTGCAGAAGCCTTTATGCAATGATGGGCTATAATACTTTAGTTTAGTAAATACGTTCTTCATAGAAATCCAGTTGGTGTTTGGGATTCAGTAGTGTGTCTATGCAGTATGTATTAATTCTTATCATAATATGGACATCCCAAGGCTCAAAGTAGCTGTGACTCTTTAGAGTAATTGGTTTCCTGGGCTATTCTGCCTCGTAATAGGTTGTTAGTTATAATAATAGACTTAATATCTGCATTCGTCATCATATTTATTGCACTTAAATTTTTTCTCTGACCTAGGTCTTTTATATCAGGCTGTCATTTTTCCAACTTAATTGCCTTGCAAAATGTGCAATTATAGGACTGATCAAAGCTGTCAGGTACTGAAATTCTTGGACTTAAACACATTTTGTCCCCAAACTAACAAGATTCTTTGCATAATGAGAACTGCAAACTCACTGTTCACTTAGAACACAGAGAGGAGAAACAGAACAGGCAGAAATTTATAGTGATCTCAACTTTGTGCCAGGCACTGTGCCGCTTGTTCCAAGTCCTCCTGGAATCTTCACAGCGTTTCTTGAATTGGTTATTATAACATAATATAATTCACAGTACCAGCCTTTTAGAAAGCAAATTGATATGTGATATGTAAATTGCTATACACAAGGAAGTAAAATTTGTTGACCCAAAGTCAGTAGAATGAGAACACATTTAGCTATTTTTCCAGCAATAATAATAGAAAACAATAAAATAGGGGCGCCTGGGTGGCTCAGTCGTTAAGCGTCTGCCTTCGGCTCAGGTCATGATCCCAGTGTCCTGGGATCGAGTCCCGCATCGGGCTCCCTGCTCCACAGAGAGCCTGCTTCTCCTTCTCCCACTCCCCCTTCTTGTGTTTCCTCTCTCGCTATCTCTCTCTCTGTTAAGTAAATAAATAAAATCTTTAAATAAAAAAAAAGAAAACAATAAAATAGTCATAATAAATGAAAAAGTAGCAGCTGTAGTTGTTAGTTTTCTCACAGTTTTCAAAGCTTCTTGTAAACCTTCTCACTGAATCTACCATTCTATATGGTGGGCATTAACCTGATTTTTATTTTATAAGTAAAAATATATTTTTTTAAAGATTTTATTTATTTACTTGAGAGAGAGCAAGACAGAGAAAGAGTGCGAGCACACAGAGGCAGAGGAAGAAGGAGAAGCAGACTCCTCCCCACGGGGCTCGATTCCAGCACCCCGGAATCATGACCTGAGCGGAAGGCAGACATTTAACCGACTAAACCACCCAGGCGCCCCTATAAGTAAAAATATTACTATGCAAGTGCTTTTTCAAAACCACAAAATCACTTGCAAAGTGAGGGCTTAAGCCTAGGACTTTGATATATAAATATTACCTTTCTTATTATATAATAACATTTTGGGAAAATTATGGGTCTTTACTGAGACATCCGACAACATACTTTGGTGAAAACTTTCTAGTTGAAATCAGAAGGCAGGTCCAAAGAAATAGCTTCTCCATGCAGGGTTAGCTCACATTTTTAGCACCTTTATCTTGGCTCTGTTCACACCGCACTCTCCCTGACGAGGTCAACTTGCTCAGACCTCCAGAACCAAGCACCTAGCACCTGAGAGTTGCTTGGGATGCTTTTGTACTATGGGCCTACTCTGTAATCAACATCAACACACTAAGATGTTTCCTGTAATTTTATTGTTTAAGTAATGATGAAGATGTAGAGTATTTGTATGCAAGAACATTTTACCTGATATTCAAAACATAGATCTTTAAAGTAACAAAACATTCCAAAAGTGATTTATAATTATCACATTCAAATATTTCCATCCCCAAAGAACATAGAAACACAAATCATTTACTCAGTTAAATAACCTTCACTTCATTCTCCCTAATTACTATCTAGATATTTTTTCTATAGTGGTCTTATAAAATAGTAATGCTTTATTGCTAGAATCAGAAAATTAAAATACTTAGGCAAAAAGAAGTGGAGAAACTAGAATGAACTAAAATACAATTCAGAGTAAGAGCAGGTTTTATGAGGTTTTGCTTTGTTTTGGTTTGGTGTTGAGCATGTGAAAACAAGAACTCTTTGGGATGGGAGATTTCAACTTAGATTTTCAGTGAACTCACAATAGGGAAAAGGGATAGAAAAACAGATAAACATGAAAAGTATATTATTAGTTAACTATTGGAAAACACTAAAGAAGGATACACTACTCACTTTCATCAGATGTGTTATATAAGTAAAATACATTTTGTCAATGATGAAAAATGCTTCATAATTATCTAGGTAGTATTAAGTTTTCCAAAGATTTTAGACCACATATTTTAGTATCTGTAGTATCTTTAGCAGGAGTCAAATTCCCCTAGAGATTGGTATCACTTGAAATTTCAATCCCTGCAACATCTCAAATCTGTGTTTCAGTCTCATAGATGACAGATTGCTTGAGTCTCTATCAGATCCAGTATTTTTCTCTCTCATAGTTTAAATAATAGGTTGCTGCTTCAGATCAATATAGCAAGCAGATTAAGCCGTGAAGCTCAGAAAGATAAAAGCATTCTGGTGCTATCCATCTCATCACATAATCTTCCCACTATTGCTTCAAGAATTAAATGCATGCCTTCATGAATATCAGATACATTCAATTATAAATTACGAGAGTAATAGGCAATATATTTACAAATATTAACTATTTGCTTTTTGGTACATTTGTTCACTTACATCTCACTTCATTCCTGTGATTTATATATTTCATAATGAATTACTGAATGTTTTATTTTGACAAATATTACTAAGTGTATACTATACAGCAGCCATCATGTAAGTGTTGGGATATGAAGATGAGCAAAAATAGTAAAAATCCTTACACTGAGAGAAATTAGAATCAAACAGGGGCCAGGGAGCAAACATTAAATGAAAAATCACACAAATAAAGGCAAAACAACAACTCTGGTAAGTGTTAAAAGGACAATATAAGGTTCTATAAATGCTCCTAACAGGGGGATCAGAACGAGTCATGTAGCCAAGGGGCAAGTGTCCTGTGTTGTTTGAATCCAGGGTTAAAAAGGGAGGTTAAATGGTACTTTAGTGTCCTCGGGCTACTACAACAAAGTGAGTGACTTAAAACAATAGAAATGTATTCTCTCACAGCGGCAGATGCTTAAAGTCTAAAATAAATGTGTTGGCAAGGTCATGCTCCCTCTGAAACCTCCTCCCTTGCCTCTCGCAGGTTCCAGTGTTCCTTGAATTGTGACAGTTTAACTCCAATCTCTGCCTTCCTCATTGCATGGCATTCCCCTGGGTGTCTCTATACTCTCTTTTCTCTGTGCATGTTGTCTCTGTATCTGAATTTCCCCTTGTAAGGACATCAGTAGTATTGGATAAGGGCCCATCCTAATGATCTCATCTTAACTTGATTACCCCTGCAAAGACCTTATTTCTAAAAAATGATCACATTCACAGGTACTGGAGATTAAGACTTGACCATATCCTTTTGGAGGATACAATTCAACCCATAACAAATGGGGTAGACAGTATTTTAGGTAAAGGATTCTGTCGCTGGAAAGAACCAGATGCATTTGGGGAACTGAAGAAAGAGACTGTATGCTTAGATCAAGGAGAAACATGACATGGTATAAATTTGCCAATGAAGTCAGGGGTCTGGAGGCCAAGAAAAATCGAATAAAGCATTTGAAAGGTTTGGAGAGCAGATGGCTTAATTTTTATATTACCAAGATAAGTTTGTCTCCAGTGCTTAAAATAGATATATGACTATGTGTCAGGCTGTCTAGGAGTATTTGATGTGGGAAGTGTCAATTTGAGGAGACCAATTAGGAAATCATTGGAGTCATCCAGATGAGCAACAAGTGGATTGGGATCAATATACAACTAGGAAGTAAATTTGTAGATTTTGAGAAAGACTGTTAAACTACATAAGGAAGATGGAGGGGTTAAGGTTGACTCTCATATTTCTAAATTATGAAATTAGAAAGATGATGGTATTGTTTTGGGGTTAGAGATTAAGGTTTGAGGAACGAGATTAAAGAGAAGATCATGAGTTCAAGTTTGGGTATGTTGAGTACGGAGTTTCTTGGCGAAAACCAAGAAGACACATCTTGTAGGCAGTTAACCAAATATGTGGAACTCAAAAGAGATATCTGGAGTTTAAAAAATTTTCAGGCCATCAGAATAATAAAGTAATTGAAGCTTTGTCTTCTATAGGCAAGCCTATGTTTGTAATTTGGTATTTAAGATTATTAACAATGGGGGTGTCTGAGTGGCTCACTTGGTTAAGCATCTGCCTTCAGCTCAGGTCATGATCTCGGGGTCCTGGGATTGAGCCCCAGGTCATGTTCCGTGCTCAACGGGGAGTCTGCTTCTCCCTCTCCCTCTCAAATAAATAGATAAAATCTTAAAAAAAAATAGATTAGTAACAGTGGTATGAAAAACAATTAAAACATTGTTAATTCATTTTTTATTGAGAAAAATTCATATACTATCAAATTACTCATTTTAAAGTGTATAATTCAGTAGCATTTATTATGTTCACCATGTTGCATAGCAACTACTTCTATCTAGTCCCAAAATATTTTCATTATTCCCAGAGAAAACCCTGGACCCATTCAGCAATTCTATTCTCCTCTCTCCCCAGCCCCTGGAAAACACCAATCCACTTTCTATATCTATGGACTTACTTATCCTGGATATTTTACAAAAAGATCACATATCATATGTTAATCTATATTTTGTGGTGTTTATTTTAAACGCTAAGTAACACTATCACAACTTGGAGAATAAAATTAACTTACAGCTTTTACAATCCCTAGAGGCTTGGTTACATGTGAACTTAGATCAAATAAATCTAGTAAAAATAGTGTTCCTTTATTTACAGCTAAGAACATACAGTTGAAAAGCATCTCCTAGGGTGGAATTAGAAAGTGTCACTAAAATAAATCAGTTTAATTAATTTTGCAATATCCATATATTTCACACTTAAATAGTACTTACTATGACCCAGTATTATTTTAAGTTCCTTACAAATATTAATTCTCTCCACTCCTCATTTCTATTTTCTGAGAAAAGTACTATTATTTCTTATCTTATAGATGAGGAATCTAAAGCATGAGGAGATTAAATAAATCACCCAATTTAACAAAGCTATTCAGCGGAAAATCCAGTCAATCTGGCTCCAGAATCTATTGTCTTAGGGTGGCATAACTGTCCTAATTTGCTGACTTCCCACTTTGTAAAAGGACAATCTATTACCAACCATTGCCATGGGACCTTTGGTGCCAGGGAAGGGATGAGTATACTTCCCTGTCCCAGTGACTTTTGGTTTGGCCTCATGACATGTTTTGGTCAATGAAATGAGCAGATGTGTTATGTTCATGGTTCTGAGCAAAGACTTTAAGAGCCCTCCCTATGTGTTTCCAACAGTTCTCTTTTTCTTGGCACAAAATGGCATATTCGAGAAGGGGGATGATCTTTCAGCATAGGGTTAATAACAACAACAACAACAAAACACACATGGAGAAAAAAAAAAAAAAAAAAACAACCCTACATCCCCCAACATGCAATGTGAGAAATAAACAAAATGTTGTGATCTACTGTGGTTCATGGGCTTATTGTTCCCACTTAGCTAAAACTGACCATTATAGTTCTTAACCACTGTACTATACTTCCTTTCAAGTGTCCTGCTCATTTATCAAAGATCAAAGTTATACTTACTTTTTCTTAAAGTTTACTTATTTATTTGAGAAAGAGAGAGAGCATGAGCAGGGAAAGGGGCAGAGGAAGAGAATCCCGAGCAGGTCCGAGCTGAGCACAGAGCCCTAGGCAAGGTTTGATCCCAGGCCTTGAAATCATGACCCGAGCCGGAAAACAAGAGTCAATGCTTAACGGACTGAGCCAGCCAGGCATCCCTCAAAGTTATACTGAATGATGCCTTAGTTCCACAGCATCACAACACCACTCCTTCTTGGCAGTGGACATTGTTTCAGCAATTGCATTTTCGCATTAAAAAATGTATATTTTCAATGACCACTGGACAACTGGGGTATCCTCTGACAATTTTAACGAAACTTCTTCCTACAAAAGTCAGTCTACCTTCAAAACTTCAGTGTATTTCAAATTTAATGGTGTTATATTTATTCTTGGATGACTTCTTTGATACTTACCATATGATTTTATTAACAAAACCCAAATGTTCAAGCAAAACCTTTCATTTTGCCTTGTTAATGGCAGGCACAAGCACCTATTTATTAGGAATAGCTTATATTTTTCTGCTTTTTTTTGTTTCTTTTTCTTTCCCTTCAGAATTCTCTTTACTTTTTTCTCAACAGTGGCAACCACAGCAAGAACACTGTCCAAGACACAGCACAGATCCTGGCACATTACAAGAATTTAATTGAGGTGTAAAGCATCCATTATTGAATTCTTGATTAAATAAATGAATATATGTATCAACTTATAAAAATGGGCAGGCACTGGGATGCCTGGGGACTCAGTCAGTTATGCTGCTGACTTTTGATTTCGGCTCAGGTCATGATCTCAGGGTCATGAGATTGAGCCCCATGTTGGGCTCCATGCTGGGTGTGGAGCCTGCTTACGATTCTCTCTCTCCCTCTCCCTCTGCCCATTCTCCCCCGCTGGCCCCATGTTCTCTTGCTCTCTCTTAAAAAAAAAAAAGTAACACCAACATTCAAGGAAAATGGGGTAGAATGAGAAAGGAAATAAAGAAATCTGATTTACTATACTTTCTTGATTATTTTCCTCTGCATTTATTTCCTATAAGAAATCCATTCATTTTTTTCCTGTTGATAAGATCACTTGAATTCCCAGACTTCCTCCAATAAAATTTTTTTAATGATAGAATCTGCCAGGTTTTTCTCCATTTCTAAAATTATTGGCATTCTATTGCTAAGGAAAGTCAAGCAAGTCATTAATTATCATCAACAGAGGGTTACACTGAGAATCAACAAGCTCCCAATATGCAATCAAAGCCAGCCATCTATGTAGAATACATCCTGTCATCTGGACAGAGTCATTGTATACAGCAGGTCAGAGATAAGTATAGCAGACATGTATCAGGTTACAAAATCTAAGATTGTTCAGCGTTAACTATTTTTTACCAAGGCCATTCCACTTACAGAAACAAAAATAAATCTACTTTACCATATCATTTAAGTGATGACCCAGCTGTAGAGCAGGGTATCTACAAACCACTCAACCATTTCCAAAGACATCAGTGAGTCCTGAGGATATATATGCTCTGGGGGTGTCATGGCAGCAGAGGAACTATTTGAGAATTGGTTTATCCTCTTGATTTTCAGCCCTCACGTTTATGAAGTACCACTGCAAACTGTAAGTTTCTCCTCTCAACTTATTGTCTGTTATATTTTCTTTCCTCAATTTGATTTTATCTGCACAGTAGATTTGATTTATATTGAAAAAGATCCACAAAATTATAGAGGACCAAAAGTGTTTGGTTTATGAACTGTCTTGCAGGAACTCCCTCTTGCTTCTTTTGAATAATAATGATAACACAAAAGACAGATGGATTGTATAGTCCAGTGCTTTTGTTGTGTTATATTTTATACTCTCTGTACTGTACTATACCATATAATGCTAGTAAATAATATTAACCCTCTATTTATGTTCTTTATATTTAGCTTAAATAGAGCTAGACAGCTGCTTTCTTCATTTATGTAATAACTATATTATTGTTTCATAATTTTAGCCATGGAAATCAGCAAAGTACAAAATAACCCTTAGTTTGAAAAAAAAAAAAAAAATCCATACTACTTAAATATTAAAGGACTCTTAGATAAGCTCTTTAATGAAGTATAGGATGAAAAGTCAAAGAGGCAAATTTTCACAGCCCAATGAGAACAAATACAGTTATAATGTCCACAAAATCTTGCATTAAATATATGAGCACTTACTTCAACAAAATACTAGGAGTAAAATAAAATAACATTGTAAGAGTTTTCTGCACCTCCACTTAGGTGTTAACGATTCTTTGTCCTATTGTGATTTTGGTTACCATGGCCATCAGCACCAGCTTTGTGGTTGGTGATCCCTTTATTCTGCTTATTGTAGCAAACTAACATCCATCTCTCTTATATTTTGAAGAGCCAACCATGGGAACATGCAGTGATATTTTCAATAACTACAGTTATTTCCCATCCCCTTCATACTTATGAACCTGAAAAAGAATTATCCTGACACTTTACTAAAACTATTTTTTTAAAAGATTTTGTTTATTTATTTGAGACAGCAAAGGAGAGAGAGCACAAGCAAGGGGAGTGGGAGAGGAAGAAGCAGACTCCCCGCTGAGCATGGAGCCCAATGCGGTACTCGATCCCAGGACCCTGAGATCATGACCTGAGCTGAAGGCAGACACTTAACTGACTGAGCCACTCAGGCGTCCCTACTAAAACTATTTTTTCAAAGGCCAATAGTCACTTCCTCACTAACAAATCCACTGGTCTGGTGACCCATTGTACAGATGTGGTTCAGAGATGGGAGCACAGAGGCCTTGCTGATCTATGGAGGCAGAAATGGGAGTTTGAAGCTACCGAGGAGACCTGACTTGTCAGACAAGACACCAGAAAGACAGAGGATATCCAGAGAAGGAGATCCAGAAATCTGTACGGAAACTGTATAGAGCTCTGGCTAATCTTTAACTGATTATAAGTACAGATACACAGAATAAAACTTCATGAAACCAAGCAAAAAAAAATTAAATTAAATTAAAGGAAAGAACATCTACTGAAATAGAGCTGGATAACTGTTAGGCCTCCCAAAGGGATAAAAAATATTTGTGTGCAAACCAGCTAGTGTGGAGAGAACCCCTACGCCATGGATATGGAGTAATAACCCCCAAGTATTACAGTATTAGAGAATAGGAACTCTAGATCTAGAATAAAAGCAATTCTAGAACTGCCCTAACACCGCTGAAAAACAGGATTTTAATAAGTATGCTGATTGTTTGTTAATTAGTAAATGAACTGCCCATAAGAACCAGATTCATCACTTTATTAGGTAAGGTAATAAAATAGAGATACTCCACATTAGGCATTCTTCATATTTAACATGCAAAAATAAAAATTGTAGACATGTAGAAAATCAGGAAAACGTGACTAATAAATACGAACTGGGGATAAATAGGGAACCTTAGTAAAGACATGGAAACTATAAAAATTAACCAAATGGAAGTTCTACTGTTAAAACATACATCATCTAAAGTGAAAAATTTTTTGGCTGGATATAACAGAAGACTAAACTTGTTAGAAGTAAACTTGAAGTGACTTTGAAGGTAGATCTTGAAAATATGAAACAGAAGCAAACAATGAAATAAAAATTGGAAAATAATTGAACAACACCCCATTGATCTATGGGATATTATTAAGTGGCCTTCGTGTGATTAGAATGCCACAATAAGAGAGAAAAGAGAGAGAAAAATCACTGAAGAAACAGTGGTCCAAAGTTTCCAAAAATTGCAGTAAACGGGGCATCTGCATGGCTCAGTTAAGTGGCTGCCTTCGACTCAGATCATGATCCCAGGGCCCAGGATTGAGCCCCACATTGGGCTCCCTGCTTGATGGGAGCCTGCTTCTTCTCCCTCTGCTTCCCTCCACCCCCGCTTGTGCTCTCTCTCTCTCTCTCAAATAAATAAATAAAATCCTAAAAAAAAAAAAAAAAAGAATTGCAATAAACTCCAGGCAACATAAAAACACAAAGCCATCTCAAGGCCAATCATAATTAAACTGCTGAGAACTAATGACTGAGAAAAAATATTGAAAGTAGCCAAAGGAAAAATCTAGATCAGATACAGGGTTCTTGTCAGGAAGAATGGAAGCAAAACAAATAAACAAACAAACAAACATTAGTAACAGCATCAGGTCCTGAGGGTGGTGGCGGGGAGGAAATGACTTAGAAATCTGTACCCATTCAAAATTGAAAAATCTCAACCTAGAATTCTGAATTCTAAAAAAACAAAGAACAAAAAAATATTTTCAAATAACAAACACATGAGAGAATTTGGCACCAACAGACCTATCTTACAAAAAGTGTTTAGGAAAGTTGCTCAGACTGTGAAGAAATTATATCAGATGGAAACACAAGACCTGTAGTGTACCAAAAATGATAAATATGTCAAACAACATATTTTTCTCATTTTAAAAATTAATTTTAAATGACTCCTTAAAACAACTAATAATGGTAGGTTTGGTGTTATAGAATACAAAAAAGAAAAATATGTCAGGGAATACCAGGACTAAAAGGGGGAATGACGATATACTGCTGTTAAGAATCCTACGTTGTATATGAGGTGATATAGGATTTCAGTGGAGGCTGTGATAAGTTAAAGATATATATATTGAAAATTGTGCAGGAACCAATAAAAAAACTAAGGTGAAGATATATACTAATAAGACAATAAACACATCAAATGTACTGCTTGGAAGACCAACAGTTCTTTGACTTTAGGACCTCAGAGGCATTCTATACTCCAGCTTACTACTAGTTGGTGAATAAAACAAGTTTACCGAAGGCAACTGTTGGGCTTAACAAAGTTTTAAGAAGGGTTTTGAGGACACAAAACAAGTGGGAACACAGAGAAACTAGAGTCCTGGAATCAACAGCCTCGAAGCATTAAGTAGGATGTTTGTACCAGTGCAACCGGAAGCCTTGGGGTTGTATTGCCTGACACCAAAGAGGAAGGTCTCTGCCCCATACAGGCAGCGAGAATTCAGAGTAATAGACTACCAGTTTCACAGCTAATGAGTGACGAGTGGAAAACCAGCAAGTTTGGGGATGGACTGGCTGGGCTGAGAATAAAATGTTGGGAGATAAGACCAAGAGATAGAAACCTAGAAAGGACTGAGGGTTATGGGATGCCATCATTTCAGGAAACCATGTTGTCTCTCAAACCAGAAATTTGACTGGAGAGCCAGATTATCTTCAGTTATCATTTTCAAAAAACAGATGCTGTCTTTCTCAACCCTTCATACTGAAGTAGGCTACACAGTGTTCTTTATATACAAAGAGCTACAAAATATGAGCTCAGCAGAATATTTTTTTAATAACTCATATGATTGGTGAGATATGTTCTATTTTCCAAGATCATGTTTCCAAACTGTGGCTGAGAGTTTTCTAAGACTTTCTGAATTTGTCAATACGTGTGGGAAGGAATTGCACCTGGATTTTTTTTTTAATGATTTTGAAGTCCTCAGTAAACTGCTGAAGGAACTGGTACCAGAGATGGACTTCTTTTCTTCCAGCTGAAGAAATAGAAAGCACACTTTAGAAAGGAAGAAATATTTAGGAACTGAACGTCAGCTGTACATGTCTTATAACAGAATGTGGAATTCATAATACTTCTTTCATTCCAGAAAAAAAAAAAAATGGCCTCTTGGTAAAAGAATGCATCTTGCAATCCCTAGAAAGGAGTTTGGCATGAGATACAATTCAACCACTATTTAAAAAAAAAAAAAAAAACACCTCATTGAATATTGTGAAGTGATGAGAATATTAAGGTAAACCAATAATAATACCACTTGTCTTTTCTAATACCAGCAATCCTTGTGAAAATCAGAAGTATAACCTAACTTTGATCAAATGAGATTTAAGAGATCTGTTCTATTTTCTAAGATAAGTAGTGAGTACACAGATAATCATTATGTTTTGTTTTTATTAATCTTCAAATTTTATATGTATGTTTTATATGCTATCTTACATGTATGACATTTTAAAATAAAACATTAAAAAAATTAATATGTCAGGGAGGCACTTGGGTGGCTCAGTCAGTTAAGTGTCTCCCTTCGGCTCAGGTCATGATCCTGGGGTCCAGATCCAGTATCCAGGTGTGCAGGATGATGAGAAAGGGGCAGTTTCTGTGATGCAGGGAGATGAGATTGGCAACAACCAGTGGACTTCTGGCATGTGAGGGTAGATCCTAAGCCCTATCTCCCTCAGCAAGGACTCACACACCTTCCACACATTGTAACCCACACTGATGTTTCACTTAAGACTTAAGACTTTTCTAAGTAGTCTTCCCTGACAACTCCTTCCCCAGGTAGAATTAACAGCTCCATTTTGTGTCCTCTTGTTTTACTTTATATTTCTTCTGAACTCAGAACTTATCAAGTATACTATAGTTTGTATGTGTGCATGCATGTAAAATTTCTCTTTGGATATATTTTGAGTATTAAAGGAATTTAGGTACTTAAAGATGAGTATCTATGTAATTTTTCTCTATCCCCAGTGCCCGAATACCTAAGGTGATCACAATGTGTAAATGTATAGAAAGAAATTATCAGTGTAGCTCCTCATTATTCTTACCTTTTTTTATTTCTTCTTCATGCCTGTCTTCTTTTCCTGGCAAGTTTTTCTTTTTTTCACTTTATCTATCAAATTCATCCTCCATGATGGCCTCTCTCACAATTCTAATCCACAATGGCCACCCCTCTTCTGAAAAACCATAGTGCTAAGACCATGTGTCTTAGCTCAGGCTGCTATAACAAAATAACATAGCCTGGGTCACTTAAACAACACAAGCTTATTTATCTATCATAGTTCTAGAGGCTTGGAAGTCCTAGATCAAGGTGCCAACAAATTAGGCTTCTGGTGACAGCCTCTTCTTGATTTGCAGACAATCACCTTCTTACTGTGTCCTCATGTGGTAGCTCTTCCTCTCCTTCTAAGAACACTAATTCCATGATGGGGGCTCCACCCTCATAACCTTATCTAAACCTAATTGCTTATAAAAGGCCCCATCTCCAAACACAATCACATTGGGGGGGTTCATCCTTCAACACACAAATTTCACAGAGATAGAAATATTCAACCCATAACACCATGTGACACGCCACATGACACACAATAGAAATATAGCTGATGGTTAGCAGTTAGAAGACATCTGTCCTCCCTTCACATGGGACACTGGTAGGTAAGTTGAGAGCACTCCAGTCATAGGCTCTCAAGGTTTTTGCTAATCCCAAGTCATGGTCTACAGCAGAAACATATCATGCAGCAAATTGTTTGGATTTTTTCTAATCATGTATGCATTAATAGTCTTGGCTCAAAATTTTCTCTTATTCTCAATGAATGGATTTCTCTTAAGAAATATTTCACTATAAAATTATTTCTTGCCAAGTTCACCCTAAAGAGATTTGTTTCCAATAGTTCTCTCCTTCTTCTCATCCGTCCCACCCAATAAGCAAAAACAGCATAGATAGATGATCGATAGATGATAGATAGATGGGTAGATGATAGATAGATAGATAGATAGATAGATAGATAGATAGATAGATGATAGATGACAGAGAAAGAGAGATGATAGATAGATGATATAGATAGATGATAGATAGATAGATGATAGATGATAGATGCTGATGATAGATGATAGATAGATAGATGATAGATAGATGATAGATAGATAGATGATAGATGATAGATAAATAGATGATAGATAGATAGATGATAGATGATAGATAGATGATAGATGATAGATGATGATAGATAGATAGATAATAGATGATAGATGATAGATCGATAGATCAATAGATCGATAGATAGATAGACAGATAGATAGATAGATAGATAATAGATAAATAGACAGATAATAGATGATAGATAGATAGTCAGGACAAGTGTATGTATGAACTTATGTTGTTCTACACCGGTAGTTACAGGCATATATGATTCCAGTAGAGATATGAATGAGCACTTTATGAAAATTATTAAAACATTCTGAAGAACTCAGATGTTGATAGGAGAAGGAGCAATCTAAAGAGATGTTCTTTTTCAGAATTCTAAAATAGCACAAAGCAGAAAATCATGACCATTTCATCTCAATAATATTCTAGTAATTTGTAGTTGAAAAATCAGCCTTTCAGTCCCCACTGGCTTACCCCCTGACTCCAGCTCTTGGCTAATACCAAAGGCACAATGGAGAATGCAACCCTCTGACCATTTCAGGACTCCATAATCACTTGGAAAAGAGCTAATCCCTGAACTCAGCTTTTAGCAGGTAAACAGAAAAAGCAATCTGTTTTAAAGGCTAAAAGACAATTATAATCTTTATGTACTTTTCTCAACTTCAGTACAATTTCATTTATAATATGCTGGAAATTTCAGTGCAAAGGGTATACTTTACAAAGTAGAAAATTGCATTTTTTATTTTCCCAGAATGCTCCTTCTATTACTAACCTCTGATTCTGTTAAACCACACTGTGATATTTTTCCTGCAATCGAGCCTATGAAAAGTATAATTCTTTAGGAATTTCATTAAGACCAACACATGAACGGCTTCCTGACTTTTTTCCTGCATGGACAGTGTTCCTCTCATCTTCTCTCCTCCTGGTGCTCACGCTCTGTAATCTCTGAGGAGAGAAATCAGATTTGCAATTTTCTGGGCAGTGAAGAGGGAATTTTTTTTTCAAATTTCTCTTTTACACATTTGTGAATTATGCTAAGTTACCCCCAGACGAGGCTTTAAAGACTTTTTTTAATTGGGACTGTAGTTATATATAAACAATTTTTGTACAGAAAAGGAAAAGAATGATGATGGCCACTGCATTCCAATATGAAATCGAGAAACGAGGAATATATTCACTTTCTGTACTCTTGGAATAAAAATTGGGTTGCCATAGATTGTGATGATTTCGCTCATGTGTACTTTCTCCAATCTCATCAAGTTGTATATATTAAGTATGTGCAGTTTTTTGTATGTCAGTCACACCTCAATAAAGCAGTTAAAAAGAAAAAAAGAATTGGACTGGCAAACTATTCATGTAATTAATCTATGCAGCACTTAAAGAGATACCATATTTCTAAAATAAACTTGTCAAAGATTTATTTAGATTTACTTTTAAATTCAAAATATTCTTAAAGTATTGTGGACTCACAATACTTTAACACGAGTCCACATTTTTGGAAATCCCCATTCCCAATTTATCTGCAATGATCCAGAGTCAAAGCCTCCCTACCTCTAAGCCAAGGCCACCTCAATGTCCTGCTCACCTCATTAAATGACAGTTTTCTCCCATGTGCCCTATTGGTTATGGTGTGTTTTCTGAGAGAAATTTAGTGACTACTCCCACACCCCACCTTCTCTGGCTACCAGCTCACAGGCTCCTCCACCCACTTAGATGGCACAAGACCTCAGAGAGGCCTCCCTCTAACAGTGTGACGCCCCTGTACGGCCCCTCCCTGGGTTGCTGGGGGTCTGTATGCATGTTTGCTGAGAGTTTGTACAGTCATGCTGCCTACACCATAAGCTCAGGAACCCAGTCCTTCCAGAAACCACCCAGACACCACTGGCATCCAGCTCTTAGAGCCTTACGAAGACTGACCCTGTGGGATGTCAGATAATCCCTCAGTGGACTGTAGCCTCTCTCACATGCAAAACTACCACCTAATGCCACAAACACTGTGTCCTCTTTTGGGTTGCTGGTTGTTGCCCTGCAGCCTGGCCAGGTCATGGAAGGTGATGAGACTCTAGAGCAGGAAAGATTCCTGTCCGGTTCCCACCATCCATGTGCCATCAAAAATCTTGCTATTGCTTCTTCTTGTCAACTCAGCTCCTCTTGGCTAAATATCACTTCTCCAGTTTCCTCCTGTCTGAACTGTTTAAATGCCATACCCATTTGGGACTCAGGCCCCTTAAATCCCGACTCTACCTAATTCCCAAGCCTCATTTCTCACTACCTACCTCATCACTCTATGCTCTCATGCTCTCCTGTGGCCCCTCCTAGGTCCTCCTGTCTGCCAGATTTTTCTGCTTTCCCATACTCTCTGAAGGATTCTGCCCCTGCCCCCCTGGGATAGCTTCATCTCATTCCTCTGTAGGCATTACTTGAATCTTCACTTGACTTGGAATGTCTTTCAGGAACCCTGAGACTTGCATGGGCTCCCATGCTATAAAATTTAAAAAATCTTACATTTCCATTATAAAACTCATTTTATTAACTCAATTTCCTATTTTTTGTGTTATACTATAAACTCCATAAGAGATAGGACCAGATTTATTTTCCTCTACTGTACTTTGATACTTAATTTAGTGCAATTATATAGTATGCCCTTCAATGTATACTTGCCAAATGAACTGAAAGTGGCAAGGATTTTATTTGTGTACCACACTGCAGGCAATCAGCTAAGATGCAAACAAACATATCTAATATGTACCTTCATTCCTGTGGTATTTGTTATCATAGTCCTCATTTATATTCTAAGGTAGTTCTTCACACAAGAATGTTCTTCACACAAGCTGAGATATTGTTCGATGAGCTTACTATCACATACCTCTCTGCTACCAGTACACCATGGAATACTACAAAAATTACAAATCTTTTAATATATGAAGTATGGATGTCAGGGAGCCAGAAACTCCATTATTCCCACAATTGGGATTCAAACAGGGAAGTTCTGAAAATCGGGAAATGGGGAATGAGAGAAGTCACCAACCAATCAATCTGAGAAACCATAATACAGTCAGCCACTGATAAGGAGCCATGAAGGGTAATGCAAAAATCTACAGAGAATTCCTTGGGTCTGCAGGCAGAAACTTGGGATGGGCCTGGTTGTTCAGCAGCAGGAAAGATGAGCTGGATACAGAGCACTGGGAGCTGAGGGTATGCTGGAATCTTCTGGTCTGTGTGAGTCTGTCACAATCATGTGACACCTTCGGAGATCAATGGACAATACCTCACTTTGCTCTCCAGATTGCACACAAGTATTTCTTTTAATCAACTCTGCCAAAACCACTTCAAAAAGGATATTCAGGGCAACATAGTTCCAAGTTGAAAGTATAATCGTATAGCCTATCCCCTTTTATTACAGGTAAATTTCAAGGTACACACACACAAATTAGCTTGATAATTCTAAATGAAACAAAATTACAAACTTAGGAAAACTTTAAAGAAGAGTTAACATAATAATCTTCACTGTTTAACATTGCTATAATAGATTTTTAATAAAATATTTTAAGCTGTTTATCTGTGTTATCTGCTATTTCATACCAAACTACCCCAAAACTGAGTGACTTAAAACAACAGCAATAATGTATTTGCTCACAATTCTGCAATTTGGGCAGGGCTTGGTGGAAATGTTCCAAGTGGGGAGCATCATGCTGAGAAGCTCTACTGGGGCCAGAAAATCTACTTCCAAGATGATTTACTCACAGTATTGGCTCTCAGATGGAACTCAGCCCAACGGGTGGTATTAGCCAGAACTTCAATTCTCTCACTATTTGGGCTTCCTCACAGCATGGCTGATGGTTCCCTAAAGGGAGAATCTGAAGTGCCAGTCCTCTGAAAAGTTTAAGCCTGCCACTGACACAAGTGAAATCTACTACATTCTATTGATTAAAGTAGTCACAGGTCCAGCAAAGATTCAAGAGGCTGAAGAAATAGATTCTAGCCACAAATGGATTTTAGAGACAACCAGTAAACAATTGTGTAGGTACAAGTTTCCAAATCATAGTATATTGTCAACTTTACTAGGTAAGGATTAAACATATATATTATAGATATGTGGTAATTAATTGTTCTCACTTAATAATTGCTAGAAAAATTCATGTGTACATTGGCCTTACATTTCTATGCAGTTTTAAATTACTTCTTTCTGATTTTTGCTATAGTGAGAGGCAGAAATGTGAAAAGGGTAAAAGCATGGACTCTGGACAAGTCACCCAAGATTTGAAATCCAGATTTGACTTTAAACAAGTTATATGGCCTATCTGTGCCTCAGTTTCCTACTTGTAAAATGATGTTAATAGTAGTACCTATCTCATAGGCTTACAGTCAGGATTAAATAAACTATATATAAATATTTGTAAGTAAATAAGTAATATGTAAGTCATTAATAAGAATGCCTACCATACTACTAGCAGTATTTAAGCATTTGCCATCATTATTAATACTTCTTTCTATAAACCTTTCTTGAATTTGAGATAAATAATAGTATAGCATTTTTTATTAGTGAAATGCAAAGGAAAAACAATATGACAATTTTTTTTAATTGAATTAAATATCACTACATAGAAAAATATAAAAACCTCTAAGGACTGAGTTTTCTTTTCTGAGTCAAAACAGAAGTGATATGAACATACACGTATAGATGTCTACGTAACATATATAGAAAGAGATAAATCTACTTAGAGTAGTGGCAATGAAATATAGAGATGTTTCATTATTTTTGGAAATCCTTGAGGTTTCCATAGTAAGATAGTGCATTATATTATCAAATGCATTGAATCTAGCAACATACTGCCCTGGTTCAACCCAAGCTTTCACATATCCTCCTTTCTTGACTCTGTCTTTAGGCCTATGATGTATGATTACTGAGTTTCCATTTCCTCACCTCTAAAGTAGATAAAGTAATAAGTCCTATTTCAAAAGTTATGAAAACGGTATAAGCTAGCAGATGTAGAGTACATAGAACACTGTCTATCAAATAGTAAACATACCAAAGCAGCGGCTATTATTATTATTATCTTTAGCAGCATTTGATTTATAAAAATGTAATGCAATTCAGTATTAAAACTTTCACAACAATCATGTAAAATGTGAATTCATGTAAAATTCATATTCTACTTTACATTTTTTTCATTTCATCCACTGCTCACATACACACACAATCAGCACATAGCAAGAAATATTTTAGCTCCATCCTTTCCTTTAAAAGGTCAAAAGCCTTAAATTTAAAAAAAGGAAATATTTTGTAAATTCAGAATATTCCAACAGTATTCATGGTTTACGATGGCACTCCACCTTTGCATGATGCTGTTTCAAAATAAAATAAGATCACTTAAAAAACGAACTTGTCAAAATGAATGTAACTCACAGTTTCATGAAGGGGGAGGAATATTCTGTGCACTGACATAGGATTAGGGCTGCAGATTTTCCTGGTTGGTGGGACAACTGTTTAGGAAATCAGGCTACAATTTCCACCTTACTATTCTTGTGAAAGTTAGAGAAAACCATACCCTATCTAAATGGGGCAGAAATACAAAATGCTTCTAAATTATTAAACTTGGAACTTCCAAACCCTAATAATGGAGTTGCTAATTAAGTTAAGAAATATTATCTGTGTTATCTGGAGTTGCTAATTAAGTTGAGAAATATTGGGGCACCTGGGTGGCTCAGTCGTTAAGTGTCTGCCTTCGGCTCAGGTCATGATCCCAGGATCCCGGGATCGAGCCCTGCATAGGGCTTCCTGCTCCGCGGAAAGCCTGCTTCTCCCTCTCCCACTCCCCCTGCTTGTGTTCCCTCTCTGGTTGTCTCTGTCAAATAAATAAATAAAATCTTAAAAAAAAAAATTTTGTTTAAGTTGAGAAATATTTTCTACAATTGCTGGAAGTGAAATATAAGAATAGTATTGGTGATGCTAGGAAAAAAAATCCAACAAAGCTTTGTGTATTAGTTTGCTAGGGCTGCCATAATAAAACACTTCAGACTGAGTGATTTAACAAAAATTTCTTTTCTCATAGTTCTGAAGGCTTGAAGTCTATGATCAAGGTGTCATCAGGTTTGGTTTCTCTTGAGGCTTCCTCTCTCCTTGGCTTGAAGATGGCTTCCTTCTCACGGTGTCCTTACATGGCCTTCCCTCAGCACATGGGCATCCCTAGTGTCTCTGTATGTCCAAATTTCCCCTTCTTATAAGGATACCAATCATATTGGTTTAGGGCCCATCTTAAGAGCCTCATTTTAATCACTTTTTTTAAGACCTTATCTGTAAATATTGTTATATTCTGAGGTATCATAGATTGGAACTTCAACATACAAATTTTGAAGGGACACAATTCAGCCTAAAACATTATGCATTTAGATACCAAAACAATATTGTCTTCCTGGAGGGATTGCAGAGATTATTGCCACCATCAAGGACTTGCAAGAAGCAGGGGTGGTGATTTCCATCACTTCTCCATTCAACCAGTCTATTTGGTCTGGGAAGAAGACAGATGGAACTAGGAGAATGACAGTGGATTATCATTAATTTAACCAAGTGGCACCTCAAATTGCAATTGCTTTAACAGATGCAGTTTCATTGCTCAAAAAATTAACACATCCCCTGGTCCCTGCTATGTAGCTGTTAATCTGACAAATGTTTTTCCTCCAACACTTTTCATAAGAGTATGTCTGGAATACAGGAGATCCCTTGGGGTGTTTGTTGATATTACCATTCCCTGGGATTAAAGTCAGTGGAAAACTACAACAGCCTAATCCATGCAAGATTAATAATGGACTAGACCCCTCGGGAACAAAGGTTTGGGTCACCTCACCAGGTAAAGAACCATGACCAACTGAGAAGCTTGCTGAGGACAAAAGGAATACAGAATGACTATTGGAAGAAGGTGGTTATAAATACCAGATATGACCACATAACCAATGACAGAAATGAGGACTATAATTATCATGAGTATTTCTTCCACATTTTGTTATGTTTGTGTTTGAATATGTACTTGGTAATGACTAGGTTTGTGTGTGTGTATCTATATCTATAACCTATATCTATATTTATATCTTTGCTTTTTTCTCCTATCCTCTTATCATGTAGCATAAAATGTATTGACTATATCATAGTATTCATGTATCGTTAACTTTATATTATAGTGTTTAAGTTACAGGATACCAAAGAGAAGAACAAACATCACCCAAAGACTTGCTGTCTTCTCTGGGGAAAGGGTTAGTTCATTTTCAGTTGTACACTGCTAGTTGTATCATGTTAGGTTGAAGTATGACCTTGTTATTGTCTTATAAGTATGGCTTAAAGAGACGCGTATGGGTGCCAAATTGGCAAAGGACGAATTTGTGATGGTCCAATTTTATGTATCAATTTGGCTGGGCCATGATACCAAGATATTTAGTCAAATATACTCTGGATGTTTCTGAGGCTGTCTTTTGGATGAGATTAACATTTAAATCTGTGGATTTTGAGTAAAACAGATTGCCCTCCATAATGTATGTGGACATCATCCAATCAGTTGAAAGCATCAATAGATCAAAGACTGGTCTCCCCTGAACAAGGAAGAATTCTGTCAGTAGGCAACCTTTGGATTTGAACCACATCCCCTCTTTCCTTGGTCTCCAGCCTACCAGCCTACCCTGCAGATTTTCAACTTATATAAAAATATATATGTATTTACACATCCTATTCATTCTGTTTCTCTGGAAAACCCTGACTAATGCAATGGTGTATGATTCCATTTGTGAAGTTCTAGGACAGCAAAACTACTTATGATGACAAAAATGAGGACAGGTGTTGTTTTTAAAGTGGTGGGAATTGTTGAGGAAAGGGCACAGAAGGAATTTTTTTTAGATGATGGAAATGATCTATGTGTTAATAGGAAGTGATTTACATAACTGCGTGTATCTGTCAAAACTGATCAAGCTGAATACTTAAGATTTGGGCATTTTATCATACATAAATTAAACCTCACTTTTTAAAAAATGAGAGAAAAAAGGTCTTGCCATTGTAGACTGCAGAAAAATATCACATAGTAAAAAAAAAAACAAAAACAGGTTTTTAAAGCCTTTTTAATAACATGGGAGAATGTTCATGATATAATGTTACTTATTAAAAGGCTGTACAATTATGACATGATATTACTTTTACCAAGAAAAAAAATGCATGTTTCCCTATAAACATAGGAAAAAATTATCAGTAATGATCTTTGGTTGGTGGCATTATTAATTTTTCTTTATAATTATCCATGTAATCCTGTTTTCCAAAAGTGAATATATATTACTTTTTTTTAAAAGATTTTATTTATTTATTTGACAGAGAGATAGAGAGAGCACAAGTAGGCAGATCAGCAGGCAGAGGGAGAGGGAGAAGCAGGCTCTCCGCAGAGCAGGGAGCCTGATGTGGGGCTTGATCCCAGGACTCTGGGATCATGACCTGAGCTGAAGGCAGACGCTTAACCTGCTGAGCCACCCAGGTGCCCCTATATATTACTTTTGTAATCAGAAATAAACAATGAATTTTTTAAGAGTAATATTTTACAGCATATATCCTGTTCTCACTAAAATTGTGTTGTATTAGTTTTTGATTGCTCCCATAACAAATTGCCAGAAAGTTAGGGGATTAAACCAACACTCATTTAACATCTCACACTTCTATATGTCAGAAGTCTGGGTCATCTCAGCTGGGTCTTCTGCTTTGGGTTTTACAAGGCAAAAATTAAGATGTTGATCAGCTGGGCTCTTATTGGAGGCTCTGGGAAAAAATCTACTGCCAAATTCATTCAGGTTAGCAGAATCCAGTTCTCTTTAGCTGTAAGGCTGAAGTCCTTATTTCCATGCTGGCTGCCAAGTGAGAGGTGCCTTGATTCCTAGAGATGCTCTCTCATCTTTGCACATGGTCCGTGCACCTCAGAGCCAAAGACAGCACGTGGACTCCTTCTCATTCTTGGAATCTCTAGGACTTCTGTAGCTGCATCTTTTTCTTGCTTTTAAAGGTTCACATGATTAGAATGAGCCTCCACCCAGATCATCCAAGATAATCTCTGAATTTTAAAGTCCTTAACCCTAAATAAGTCTGCGAAGTTTATTTTGCTAAGTAATAGAACATGTTCTCAGGTGCTAGGGTTTAGGACATGGATGTCTTTGGGGAGCATAAGCGAGCACATCCTGTCTCCCACATGCACTGTGTACTACACTAACGACAAGTTACATTGATTGCACAACCCAGCACAAGGCTCTCCACCTAAGGGAGGTACTCAGTTGACTGGATTATGATTCTTGAATTAAAAAGAAAATTAGGTTTATTCTTACAATAATGAAAACTGCATTATACTAAAACCTTGGCAGAATTAGTCAGAAGTAAATAACTTTTATGTATATTATCTTCATGTTATTATTCTGTCAGATAGCTTCAGTTATGGAAATCACCAAGGTACTCATTTATACTTTTTGGCATTCCTGTATTTCATTTGTACTTTCTGGTATATGGCATTTGGTATTATAGGGTATCTCTAAATTGTTAGTAAACTGCCATAATTTATTCACTTCCTTGGAAAGATACTTATTAAATGCTAAATATTTACCATGTTGATTTGCTTTTGAAGTAAGTGACAAAGATCGTGCAACCAATCAAGGAAATGGCTAACACGGGAAATAGATTCTTTTGAAGAATGTTAATATACAAAGGGACTATTTATGAAAGTGTGGGTTTAGGAGAACTTCAATGCATAAGGAATTGTGTGGTAGGCTAACGAAAGTCTCCCCCCAAAATGTCCCCATCCTAATCCCTGGAACCTGTGAATATATTACCTTCCATGGCAAAAGGGACTTTGCAGATGTGAGTAAATTAGGAATCTTGAGATGGGGAGATTTTCTTGAATTATCCAGGCGGTTCCCATATAATCACAAGAATCTTTATAAAGCAAAGAGGGAGGCAAGGGGGTCAGAGAAGGAGACTTGATAAAAGAATCAGAGATCAGAGAGAAGATGCTGTGTTGATGGCCTTGAAGATGGAGGAAGGGACCACCATCCAAGGAAGGCAGGCAGCCTCTAGAAGCTAAAAAAGACAGGAGAATCCAGAAGGAACCAGCCCTGTCGACACTTTGACTTTAGCCCAGTAAGACTGAGTTCTCACTTTTTTTCCTCCAGAACTTTAAAATAATTAGTTTGTGGGGTTTTTTTTTTATTGAAATATAGTTGAAATGCAATATTATACTAGTTTCAGGTGTACAACATAGTGATTCAGTATTGATACACATTATTAAATGATCACCATGAGAAGTCTAGTTATCATTTGTCACCATACATAGTTTCACAATATTACTTATATTCCCTTTGCTGTACATCCTGTGGCTTCTTTTTTTACAATTGGATGACTGTCCTCTTAATCCCCTTCACCTATTTCAGCAATCTGCCCCCTGCCCCCCACCAGCAAGCATCAGTTTGTTCTCTGTATCTATGAGACTGTTCCTGTTATGCTTTGTTTGTTTTGCTTTTTAGATTGGTGTTTTTGGTTTTTTTTAAGCCAAAAAGTTTGTGGTAATTCCTCACAAAAAACCAGTAGGAAACCCATATGAACAGTAACCTGGGGTAGTTAAAGTCCAACTGTTACTCTGTTTAGTAGAAAATCAAGATTTTACTGGGTGTAACCCTATACCCTGTTGACTTTTTTTCAGGGTTTTCCTGCAGAGATTTAAATAAGGCTTATTTAAAGTAGTGCCAAACAGTATTCAGGGTAGTTAGAAAACATCCAAGAGGTGTCTTTGCCCCTGACAACCTCCTAAACAAAGCCCTAATCTGTCCTCACTTCTCCATTTTCATGATGAGCACCCCAGTGTCAGCCCCCAGTGCTCTTTTGCAGATAGCTTTATGTCCCCTCATCAAAATCCTACCCCTCCCTAAATTCCATTTTTTGCACAACCAAAGAGACCTATGCAGAATACACATCACATCATGTCCTGCTCCGCCTAATCCCCCATAAGGGCTAAAATTCTCCCTGGTGTTATACACTCCACCAAACATACTAGCTGTGTAATTGGTCCTATTTACCCTCCACCACTCTCCTCTACCCTGTCATCTTGGCTCCTTTCCCCTGGCCCCAGAAGCCAAGGGCTCAGATCCTTTATGCTACCACCTGTTCTTTCTGCCTGGAATATTCTGCTCCCTGACATTCCTGGGCTGTCTTCTTATCCAGTAGATCACAATTTAAATGTCACCTCTTCAGTGTTATCCTATAACTCCCATTATTCCATCCCCTTATTGTAATTGTCTGCCTAGCACTTAATACCATCTGTTTGCTTATTTGTTCATTATTATCTGACCTCGCCCCTTACTAGGATGTAAGCTCAGTGGGTCCACAGGTCTTATTAGGTTGTTTTTTTATCACTGCATTCCAAGCATCTAGAGTAGTGCTGAAGACATTGTGGAAGCTCAATAGATATTCATTAAACAAATAGTTATTAATGAATGCAATAACACACACGCACACACACAGTTTCAATCAAATCTAGCCAAGTGTGCTGGTCATTCTCCAAATCCATTCTGCACCCACTCCTTTCTGGCCTGCTCTGTCAAAGGGGCAGGTGAGCCAGGATCCCTGAGCTTTTGCAGCATGACCTGCTTCTTTCCTAGAAGACCCAATGACCCAGGTGATCTCTGGACACTTCTGGACTTCTGTGGGCTGCTGGTGGAGCAGCACAAGCAAAAGGGCCACTTGAGAAAGGCCAGAAGTTGGACTCAGTTTTAGCCTACATTTACCTGTTATAAATCATCTTGGTCTTTCTCTCAGCTGACAGATGCCATCCCACTTTCTTGAATTATTTTCTCATAGCAGAGAATCTCCTTTTGATAGGAGAGAGTGGTTCTCTCCAATTCTCTGTTCATGTCTTTTGCCAATTTCTTGTAAAAATTACATCTCTGATACAAGACTTCGTGTTTCTATACATGTTGGGAAATTTCTTCCCTATTTCTAAACAGTGTATTTCCTCCTCAGCCAATTTTCTCTGAAGTTACGTTACATGTTTTTGATGCAAGCAGTATTTGAAGTTTTGGCAGAACCTTCTGGATCTCACTTTCAAACTGGGACATTTTCAGACTGCGGACACTTGTTTGGTTTGAACTTTTTATTTTTCCTGTAAGATCTTCATTCATTTGATGTTCTTCACACAATTTTCTGGATATTTCTTGTTTTTTCTCTTTCACGCCTTTTTTTTTTTTTTTTTGAAGATTTTATTTATTCATTTGACAGAGAGAGACACAGCGAGAGGGGGAACACAAGCAGGGGGAGTGGGGGAGGGAGAAGCAGGCTTCCCGCTGAGCAGGGAGCCCGATGTGAGGCTCCATCCCAGGACCCTGAGATCATGACCTGAGCCGAAGGCAGATGCATAATGACTGAGCCACCCAGGCGCCCCTCTCTTTCAGGCCTTTTAAAGGACATATTTAAGTTAACATCATGAAGGAGACTCTTCAGATCCACTTTTAGCCAACAGACTGGATGGTAGCCATGTTCTGCTTTCCTCCATTTCTCTGCTTCCAGTTCCTGTCATCCATGTGATCTCTCACAGTATCAGGAAACATCTGGTCTTCAGCATGGTTTCAGCCAAGGATTTTAATTGTCTCACTTTATCATTCATGACCGTTTCACTTGTGCATTTGAATGTTCCTTCTTTTCTTCCCATGTTCTTTCTTTTCCCACACTTTTTCTTCCCTTCTGCCATTTTTTGGTTGAACAGTTCTGGACCTTGCCAAAGATGAGCATTTTCGTTCAAATCTTTCTTTATTTTCTTCTGAAATTGTTCTCCATTGTTCTGTAATGCTTTGACGACGTCATTAACATCAGTCACTTGGGAAAGTTTTATGGGACTTGCTTTTCTGTCCTTTGTCAAGAAAGACTATTGTGTCTTCAGATGAAGCTTTGTTCAGAATTTTCAGTGCCACCAAACACGGAACTTGCAATATTGAAGGACTCGCCTCCACCACAGGGAACTTGAGGGCTTCAACGACTTCTCCTTCTTAAGGAGACCTGGGACTTGTCTCAAGCATTCACGCCATTATCAGTAGAGCACTTGAAAGGTGCTCCAGGACTGGCTGAAAAGACGTCTCAGTGGCAGGCAATACATCCTTCATGGCTCCAAAGGGGTCAGCAGTTCTGCCTCCAATTGCCAGTGTCCTATAGGCCCCAAGTGACTACATGGAAACCTGTGGAGCTTTCAGTCTCTAATGTGTACAGGTGCCCCAAAGCCAGGGCAATCAGTAGTTGGGCTGGGGGAGGAGGAGGCCAACCAGGTTCTAGAAAAGTGTTTCCTAACTTTGTTTGGCTCACTGTATGAATAGAAAATTATACTACCTATACAATACATCAAAGGAAGTGGAAGGGGCTGATTGCAGCCTGGAGCTCTGCCATTCTAGGCCCCACCTGGCCCTATAACAAATAGCAAGCCTAGAAGACATGAAAGCAATCCCATGCCATACCTCCTTCTGTGCACACAAATCTGTCAGAGCATAGTGGTGGGGTCACTTTCATTAGTGAGGCCCATTCTCTTGATTTCAAGTTTCCTCTGATTTTGCCTACGAAGTTCCCAAGTATCTCCCTCCTCTGAAGTCTCCTTCTCTCTTTTGTGTTTAGTCAAGGCAGTCAGGCAGGGCAGAGGATAAAGGGTGTTCCCATAGCTATCAACTAAGAAATCTGGGGTGTGCCTCAGTGCCTCAGTCATTAAGCATCTGTCTTCAGCTCAGGTTATGATCCCAGGGTCTTAGGAACAAGCCCCACATCAGGCTCCCTTCTCCTGGCGGGGGCTGCTTCTCCCTCTCCCACTCCCCCTGCTTGTGTTCCCTCTCTCGCTATGTCTCTCTCTGCCAAATAAATAAATAAAATCTTTAAAAAAAAAACAAAAAACTAAGAAACCTGGATTTTGATCATAAGAACTCAGGAGAAGTCAATTAGAAATGGCAGGGTCTTATAATTCCATGAATTTTCTGTGGAGCCAGCATGTCCCTGTTTGATCCAAGTGTTCCTGGAAGGGGGTGACTCTTCTCCTGGGGTGACACAGTGACCCAGGCTCTTGCTGTCATGTAGCCCTGCCATTTTTAGCACATGCCTCCCAAGGAAGTCCTGGTGACCATCTCCAATCCACCAATTCATCTTCAGAAGTGTACCTCCAGGGATGCCTGGGTGGCTCAGTTGGTTAAGTGGCCTACTCTTGATTTCAGTTCAGGTCATGGTCTCAGGGTCATGGGATTAAGCTCCACAATGGGTTCCACGCTCAGTAGGGAGTCTGCTTGAAGATTCTCCCTCTCCCTCTGCCCCTCCCCCTGCTCTCTCTCTCTCTCAAATAAACAAATAAATCTTGAAAAAAAGAAGTGTACCTCCACCCTCAATTGTATTTTTTTATTCTTTATAATATGTTCTTAAAATAATGGTGTGCTTTCAATATTCCCATTTTCTTGACTCTAGGTTTATGTCTCCAAATCTGAGAAGCAGTTGCTTCTGCTCTTGGATGCCTAATATTAACTATGGAAGCACTATAAATTTCCTTTAGAAGACCATGACAAAACCATGATGATTGAGCAAAGCTAAATCCATTACTTGTGAGAGAGATTTCCACTTTCAGATGTGCCAACAGTGTCTCAAAAGGGGAAATTTAAGGGGTACCTGGGTTGTTCAGCTGGTTAAGCATCTGCCTTCAGCTCAGGTCATGATCTCAGCATCCTGGGATCGAGCCCCACATCGGGCTCCCTGCTCAGCTGGGAGTCTGTTTTTCCCACTCCCTCTGACCCTCCTCCCATACCCGCTCCTGCGGGCCTGCTCTTTCTCTCTTGAATAAATAAAAAATCTTTTTTATAAAAAGGGTGGGGGTGGAATTTAAGATAGAACATTTGTAATATTTGGGGACATGGTTTTGAGTCATTTAAGGCAAGTTTTTCGGTAGAGAACCAGGATTTGGATTTGGGAAAGTTCACAGGATAGTAGTTTAAGACTTGGAGAACATAGTCAAGTGCCCTGGGTGAGTTTTGATGAGCAAACTATCACCCTCAAAAGACCACTCTTTTCCCAGATAAGCAAACTATTGGCTTGAATCATTTGGTCAGCAAAAATTTTTTAAACTAGTGATATTATTTACTGGCTTTCAGTCTGGTATTCCAACATAAGAATTTCCTGGAGCAAACCATTGCTAGGTTGACAGGTGGTCTTAGTTCTCCATTTTCATCCAAGTTAGATGTTTGAGTAGCTTCAGTCCAAACCGCTTCTCTCAAACCTCAGCTGTCCTTTCATCCAGAACAATTTGTCCAATTCTCAGAGATTTCCAATTTCCTGAGTCAACTTTTCCATTGTGTATTAGATATCTCCTTTCGATAAACACCTCAGAAAAAACAAATGTGGTTCTGTAGAACAGTGACCCATACATTTCTTCTAAACAAAGGTTTGGGATTTTTTAAATGGTTCACAATTTGTTTCTTGATGATATTACTGTTACTAGAAGTCTACAATGAACCATCTTTCACAGAGAGAAAGACTTCTAATACACATATATACATACACACGTGTGTGTGTTTGTGTGCATATATTTCTAGTTTATATTGAAAGGTTGCATTTTTAAACTTACTCACTGGAGAAAATATATACAACCCCATAATATGAAATTTTATAATTGACTATTTGATTTGTTTGGAATAATTTGTGTCAGAAAAAAAAAAAAGGTGCTTTGGCTTTCTCACGAGAAAGTCCATGTGCTTTCTAGATTCCAACAGGGGTGAGATAAATCATATACACTTATCTAGCTTCTGATGTGCTGCTTCAGAAAAAAAAATGTTAAATGTATCTTTCCCTTCAATTCAAGTAATTTTCTTTTTGGATGCATGCCATTAAAAAAAAAAGGTGAGTAAAAACAGAACGTACTTGATGAAGGCAGAATATGATGCAAGCTACCAATTTTGAGTGAAATCTAATTTGAAAATGTAAAATCAGAGTAAGAGCCAAGAAAAAATCTTTTTCATTTCCTTATTTGCCCAGCAAGTTCATGATTGTGACTTTATTGAATATTTAATGCATCAACTTCACCATTTACCATAGAATACTTTGAGAGCAGCTACAGCATTTAAAGACACAAAGCATCAAGTAAGGCTATGTCGAGAAACCTTAGACGCCATGATGAGCATAAAGCAGAGATTTACCATGGATATTCTTCACCCTGACTAACCCTTTTTGAAACACTGAAAGCATCTTGTGTTTAATTATAGATTTCTAAGATTTGTTTGTAACATATAGGCAAATTAATATTCTTATAGATTAAAAAAAAAGATACTTTGCGCAGGAAAGCTTTGTGAAGTCTTCTCAGATTACATTTAATTCCAGGTAATAAGCCTTTAACTTTAGATTATTTTAGCATTCATGTATTTGGGCCAAAGCCTCTATAATATACTTACTGATGAATTGTCTTAGGGTTATTTTTCCATCATTCCTCACACATATGTTTTCTTTCTCTAGATAGGTTGAAAATTCCTCCAGAACCGAAAGAATGTCTTCTGTGGCCCATTTTTCCTCTACACTATTAAATCCCTACTTTATGAGTCATTCCTAAAGGGCCAACTTTTCCCTTAAAAATCCTGAGAGAGTGAGTTCATAGATTGGTATTTTACACTTTTCAAGAAGATTCTAAACACCTCACTGCCTTGTTATAGAGCAACTCTAGGGGTTCCTGCCACAGAAAAATTATCATAAATCAACACTGCAAACGCTGGTCTGTGGACGCATATAGGTGTCCATCAAAATCTTATGCAGCCTGGCAGATGGAGAAAAATAGGGAAAGAGTAGTAGGTTTTCATGACTCTAAGGTCTGAAACATAAAGGGTTCTGCTTTATTCGAGTATTATGTTCATTAAGTACTGATCTTAAGCGTCACTCTCCAGTAGAGTTTAGCAACTAAGGTCTGTTCTGACTGGTCAATTAGTACGAGCACCACACCAGTCACTTAATATTTTGAATATAACCCAGGGAATGAATTATGCTTTTATCTATGAAAAGTTCTTTCTTCCATGAAGCAGTGGCAATATTAGAGTTTAGTTATTTTCTATTGTTTTTTTTCTTTAATATGGACTTAGTCGGAAAACAACATTGACAACCCTTTCTTGGTCCTCTCTCTCGGTAGTACAAAAATAATTTTATCAATGTACAAAGTCCAAAAGCCTGGAAGCCACACGAAATTCCTTCTTTCACCTGTTTAGGACTCTTTCTTTAATGGATGCATGCCATTAAAAAAAAAAGTAATGTGTTTATTGCCTAGCTTCCAAAATTTTATCACATTGTTCAGTTTTCATGCTTGCATAGAGTGTCCTAGAAACTGAATGGAAACAAAAGGTTTCAAACTCAATTTTTTTGCAAAATCCTAGATGTCTAGAATTTGACATAGGAGTCATGCCATAAAACACGATGAAACTAAGCACAGCTACTAAAAGTAAAACTCCATCTATAGCTTTACACTTCATGCACCTTCTATGCATAGTACTTTAAATCTGTTATCAAAAATTCTAGCTAGTGAGATTATGTTGACACATATGCTAATTTCTGCCTTCAGATATTCATAAGCATAGCTGTGCTGGTATATTTAAGACAAAATATACTTTATTATCAGGGCATAGATTATCAGGGAATCATAAAATCTTAAAGTCATCTAGACTAACCATGTTAAGTGTGGTCACAATGCCGGTATTTACTTCTCTGTCCATCTTATTTCTGCACTCATAACACTAAAATACCCACCACCTCGAATGCAAGCTGGTGCAGCCACTCTGGAAAACAGTATGGAGGTTTCTCAAAAAGTTGAAAATAGAGCTACCCTACAACCCAGCAATTGCACTACTGGGTATTTACCCCAAAGATACAAATGTAGTGATCCGAAGGGGCACCTGCACCCCAATGTTTATAGCAGCAATGTCCACAATAGCCGAACTATGGAAAGAGCCAAGATGTCCATCGACAGATGAATGGATAAAGAAGATGTGGTATATATATACAATGGAATATTATGCAGCCATAAAAAAAAAAAAAAAAACGAAATCTTGCCATTTGCAACGACATGGATAGAACTAGAGGGTATTATGCTAAGCGAAATAAGTCAATCAGAAAAAGACAAGTATCATATGATCTCACTGATATGAGGAATTGTTAATCTCAGGAAACAAACTGAGGGTTGCTGGAGTGGTGGGGGTGGTGGGAGGGATGGGGTGGCTGGGTGATAGACATTGGGGAGGGTATGTGCTATGGTGAGCCCTGTGAATTGTGTAAGACTGATGAATCACAGACCTGTACCTCTGAAACAAATAATACATTATATGTTAAAAAAAAGAAGAAGATAGTAGGAAGGGAAAAATGAAGGGGGGGAATCAAAGGGGGAGACAAACAATGAGAGACTAGGGACTCTGAGAAACAAACTGAGGGTTTTAGAGAGGAGGGGGTGGGGGAATGGGTTAGCCCAGTGATGGGTATTGAGGAGGGCACGTTCTGCATGGAGCACTGGGTGTTATACACAAACAATAAATCATGGAACACTACATTAAAATTAATTAATTAATTAATTAATTAATTAATTTAATTAAATAAAATGCCCACCACTTCACACGGCTTCCCGTTACTGCTATCGTGAGCCTCCAGGTTCTAAAACTCTGCCTGAATGGAAGCTGAGTTCTCATCTATCAGCAACATCTTCATCAGCAGTTTGTCTTTAATGCAACACAGACCGCATAGTTCTTCTCCACAAATATGATAGCATTTTAAATATCTGGGATACTATCAGGTCCCTCATAAAGATTAAAGTCTTTTAGAAAATCTTCCAACAAGAATTGCAATCCCCTACCTTAAGGCTGGTTTCTTTCCTGAACCCCAAGCTGTGAAATGTGCTCTCTCGGAGTGGTTTAAACTGTTTTCCTTGCAAAATTCCAAAACACAGACTTGCTTATTCTTAGGCCATATATTTCTGCGAAGTGAGACTGGATCATCTGCCTCGTCTCGTACATCACATTCTTGTTTGTTGCTTCCTTTTAACTCATGACCAACACACCTGCCTATAAGGTATAAATCTTGTGCTAACTGCCAAAAGGTAGGGGACTCTCACTTGCAGAATACTTCAAACCCTTTAGCTTTTTTGTTTTGCTTTGTTTCTGTTTATGTTACTGTCTTACCAGCTCTAATGAGCTATAATTGACATATAACATTGCGTAAGTTTAAAGTGTACAACATGTTGATTTGATACATTTCTATAAACCCTTTAGTTTTATTCCTTCTGTTATTGATCTCCATTTTTCTCTTACTATCCCTACTGCGATATTACTCATTTCGGGAAATGATGATACCTGGAAGAAGAAAGCTATGCTCTCCTTCTATCTAAAGACATGTCTTTAACAGAAGGACTCCTTATTTGCTGACTTTATCATTTCTTTATCCACTACTTGGATAGGTGGCATCATTAGGGAACAACTGTCTATAGATCATGGACACATTTTCATTAACTTGTTTGTCCTTTGCCCCATTTGTAGAAATGCTCTTCATTTTTAAAGATTTTATTTATGTATTTATTTGAGAGAGAGCCAGAATGAGAGAGCACAAGCAGGGGGTGAGCAGCAGAGAGAGGGAGAAGCAGGCCCCTCGCTGAGCAGGGAGCCGATGTGGGGCTCAATCCCAGGAACCTTGGATCATGACCTGAGCCAGAGGCAAACGCTTAACTGACTAAGCCACCTAGGCGCCCCTCTCCGTGTATGTGTGATAGTTAATTTTATGTGTCAGCTTAGTTAGGCTCTGAAGCCCAGTTGTCGGTCAAAGACCAGTGTACATATTGTTGTGAGAGTAATTTTTAGATGTGATTAATATTTAAATCAGTAGACTTTGGGTAAAGTGTATTACCCTCTAAAATGTGGTGGGCCTCATCTAATCAGTTGATGGCCTTAAGAGCAAAGACTGATGTTTTCAAAAGAAAGGATTGTCCTCAAAATTGCAACATAGAAACTCTGCCTGAGTTTCTAGTGAGACAGTATATATATATGTACACACACACACACATATGTAGAGAGAGAGAGAAAGAGAAACAGAACCAACTATATATATTGAGAGAACCCTGACACATACACTGTATATATATTTTGATGTATGTGGATAGATGATAGATGGATAGATGATGATAGATGGATAGATAGATGATAGATGGATAGATGATGATAGATGGATAGATAGATAGATAGATAGATAGATGACAGACATAGTCTGCTATAAAGGTAAGCAATACAGGCACACTATTTTTAAGTTAGTTAGGCTAATTAGTATATATGCATAGTTCAGCATTAAATAATACAAGAAAGCACATACCAAAAAAAGCACACAATCCCTCCCCTTCCCAAGCTTCTCAGTCTTTTGGTTCCCTTTCCTAAGTTAGCTATTGTGATCAGTTGCCTATGGATCTTTTCGAAGATAGCCTTTATATGTATAATCATGTACATGTTTTTATTTCCACATAGTAATACATTATATGAAGTGTTTTGCACCTTTCTTTTTATTGTTAATATTTCATTAAGATGCTTCCATATAAGTACATATAGAATGATCTCCCTTTTTTCACAATTTGTTACCATAATTTTAACTATTGAAATTCATTTGAAATTCATTTAAGATATTTCTAATTCACTGCTATGTCATACCATGCTGAAATCACATTATTCCAAAAACTGTGTGTGTGTGTGTGTGTGTGTGTGTGTGTGTGTGTGAAAGTTATAGTTTATCTTTACAATACAATCCTAGATGTTGAATTTCTGGGTCAAAGATTTATGTGCTTTTTTTTAATTTGTGAAGTAATGCTATGTTAATATTAATATGACAAACTTTGTTATATGATGAATATACCCTGGTACCACTCTGATATTTAAATAACATTTATTACTCTTTGGTGTCTGTGGTCCTGTGTCAGGGCAGGGTACTATTTTTATCTTGTGTCAAGCAACTAATTTGGAAATTTGTGATTCCTGATATTGTCATAATTCCCAAATTGCTATGAACAGAGTAAATCACTGAAAAACCTTTAAAACAAATGCACTATTTGGGGATGGGCTATTAATATCACTGTAAGAGGTCACTGGAAGTAGGGTTATAACAATAGCTGCACTGTCCTAAAGCTCAGGGGCATGGTTAGAGACTCACATGATGAGAGAATTTGTATCCACATCAAGGAAGGGTGAAAATCTTAGTGAAAATATTTTGAATTGTTAGATAAATCAAATCTCTTTTGAGATCTCAAAAGTGATTGCAAGAAAAAACAGAGCTGCTTTTCCTAAGAATAGATTCATTTTTTTTTTTTAAGATTTTATTTATTTATTTATTTGAGACAGAGAGAATGAGAGAGAGAGAGAGAGCACATGAGAGGGGGGAGGGTCAGAGGGAGAAGCAGGCTCCCTGCCGAGCAAGGAGCCCGATGCGGGACTCGATCCAGGAACTCCAGGATCATGACCTGAGCCAAAGGCAGTCGCTTAACCAACTGAGCCACCCAGGCGCCCAAGAATAGATTCATTTTGTGTTTTGATTTCCATACAATCCTAAGAGGAGGAGACACACAGGTGTTTGATGTGGGTTTTGTTTTAGCTCTCACCATTCTCCCTTGTCTCTTCTCCTGTCTTCTCTTCGTCACCAGAGCTTTTGCCAATCCGTCTGCTTCTGAGAAGTTTCTTTTTATTGTGTCAATTTGAAGAGAGAGAGAGAGACAGAGAGAGAGATCACCGTACCTGTACTGAAAACGACTACACTTGAGGGCAATGTCACTTTATACGTTGTGCGCTCATCCAAGATGAAATGGTGGTGGTAGTTTTGGACACTTAAGCCAAGACATCAGAACTGCGGGGTGATCTAAGGGCAGGAGAGCTGTGTCCCTTTGTGAATTTCTTCCTCAAACTTTCCCTTCAATCCACCAACAGCCAACCAACAGTTCATTTTATTTCCTAAATAGCCCTCATATCTATCCATTCCTTTTTCATTTCTGCTGCTTTCCATGCACAGCCTTGCCCTTGTCTTCTCTCCTTCTCCTGGATAATGAATCTCCCTAAGCCCATACTAGTGTCCCTTCTCCCTAAAACCCTCTGGTGACATTCCTGTGCCCTGAGAATAAAGACTAAACTAAAGGCCTGCCCCAGGAGGAAGGGAGCTAGAGCCCATCCCAGGCCCGGCACCACCAGCCCTGGTTGCTCTGGTGAGTGCTGGGGCACTAAAGTAAGATGGCCATAGGGCTCTTGTTTAGGACAATTCATTATTTACCAGGGGTGTGTCCAACTGTGGGTACTCCTTCCCTGGGGTTGTTGTTTAAGCCACAGAAAGCTGCACCCAAGCATATTGATGTCTGTCCTCTCAAGTGTCGATGATGCTGGGACCCAAGGGAGGTGAAGGCACTGTGGTCACGCTCTGCGGCCTGGCCTGGTCCTGCTCTGTTGTCGAGGATGCGCAGCATGTCCTTTCTCAGTGGGCAATCCATGACGGGGCTGCAGGCATTCATCCCTCTTAAGCTAGAGAAGGCAGGCGCAGCAGGGAGGCTTTTATTGAACTTAAATCAGAAAATGATGTAAAAATGGCCCTTAAAAAAGACAGGGAAAGCATGGGACTCCGGTACATTAAGGTGTCCAAGTCCCACACAACCCAGAGGGATTGGGTGTTGAAACACAGCGGTCCGAACAGTGCTGACACCGCCAATGACCGCGTCCTGTGGCTTTGAGAACTCCCATTTGGATGCACCACGGAAGAAATCGTTCAGTTCTCACGGTTGGAAATTGTGCCAGACAGGATCACATTGCCTGTGACGCCAAGGGCAAGATTACAGAGGAAGCCTTGTGCAGTTTGCCTCCCAGGAGTTAGCTGAGAAGGCCCTAGGGAAGCACAAGGAGAGAATCGGGCACAGGTATCCTGAAGTGTTCAAGAGCAGTCAGGAAGAAGTGCGGTCATCCTCGGATCTTCCTCTGAAGTTCACGTCTGTACGGCGGCTGGTCTTACCTCCGCCCGGCACAGCCAGGAGGTATATCGGCACCGTCCAGCAAGCAGGCCTGGAGAGGATGAGATCTGGTGCTGATCATGCGGGCTGTGGGGGCTACGAGGAGTACGGCGGCCTCAGCGACGGCTACGGCTTCACCACCCATCTGTTCGGGAGAGACCTCAGTTACTGTCTCTCGGGCACGTATGACCACAGATACGGAGACGGCGAGTTCACTGTCCAGAGTGCCACTGGACCGTGGGTCCACATGAGGGGCTGCCACACACAGCCACAGAGTACGACATTGACAACTTCTTTCCCCTCAACCCTGGGAGAGCCCGTGTTGAGATGAGCCCTGATGGAAGAGTGATGGGCGAAGCCGATGTCGAGTTTGCCACTCGCAAAGAAGCTATGGCAGCCATGTCCAAAGACCGGACCAACATGCAACACAGCTATCCAGAACTTTTCCTGAACTCCACAACTGGGGCCAGCAATGGGGCGTATTGCAGCAGGATGATGCAAGGCATGGGGGTGTCAGCCCAGGCCACTTGCGGTGGCCTCCAGAGCAGTCTGTGAGTGGCTGCTCCCGGGCTGGCTCTGGAGGCCAGAACAGCGTGGGTGGATACGACAAGTTTCCTAGGAGCATTTCAGTTCTGCAATGAAATTTTCACAGGCAGCCAGCAAGCAGTGAAAAGTGATTATGGCTCTAGAAGAAGCTGTGGGACCCATTTTGTACCAGGAGTTGTGAAATCTGGATTAAGAAATCACCTCTTCAGTGTTTTCTCATGCAAACTTTCTTGTAGTATGTGATAATGAGTAAACTAAAACTCCTTTCAGCTTTTCTCAATTAACATTTTGGTAGTGTACTTCAGGGTGATGTTTCTGAGTTAAAGTAGTTTTTAAGTACATTAAATGGATCTTTTACACCACATCACCATGAACACCTTGGGGAGGCGTGCTTTTTTGGAAAACTCAAGGTGTTAGATCTCTATCTAATTCAAAGAGGAACATTTTCATGTTTGTTTATTCTAGTTTATTTTCATTTAAAATCTTTTAGGTTAGGTTTAAGTTTTTTTAAAAATAAGTTAGTTTTGAAAATTGAGACACACCACTAACACTGCAGGAGCTGGTAATGCCTTGACTTAAAACTGGCTTTGTACTGTGATTTCCTTTTGGGTGGATTTTGCTAAGTGAAACCTGTTATATTTTTTTGTTCACTAATTTTTTTTTTCTTAAAATAAATTTTTTTTTCACGTACACAAAAAACTAAACCAAATAATAAAATAAAGCCTAAACTAGGGGCGCCCGGGTGGCTCAGTCATTAAGCGTCTGCCTTCGGCTCAGGTCATGATCCCAGGGCCCTGGGATCGAGCCCCACATCAGGCTCCCTGCTCTGCGGGAAGCCTGCTTCTCCCTCTCCCACGCCCCCTGCTTGTGTTCCCTCTCTGGCTGTCTTTCTCTCTGTCAAATAAATAAAATCTTAAAAAAAAAAAAAAAAAAAAAAAGCCTAAACTAAACTCTTAAATATGATCTTCAAAACTGAATAATCTGGCCACTAACCAAATCCTCAGCCTCATATGGAACTACTCTCTCTCATTCCCAAATCTCAAGGCTTCTTTTAGCCCCTGCTACTTTAAACTTAAATACATAATAAGGTTGTCAGCAAAAATGGCTAAGTAAAGACTTCCAAAATTTTTCTCCTCTATAAAAGAAATAACAAAACTCAGAAAGATTTTCAAGAACTTTTTCAAAACTCCGGAAATTAACAAGATATTTTTAGTAGTCCAAGGAATGTTTATTCAGGAAAAGTAACCTAATCTTGGCAAGAACAGCAAGCATTACAGTGATTTGATTTGCCCTAGTCACATCCCCCCATCTCCAGTTCTGAGATAGTCTTGAAAATCAAAGGCCCAGAAACATGGTGAAAATCCACTAGAGATGGCAGAGCAGGATCAGAACTCCTTCATTGTCTCATTCCAGAAAATGATTATTTAGCTATCCAGTCATTCCCTGGAAGAACCCCCTTGCAAGTCTATCTTTAACTAATCTGGCTCTGAGCTCCCTGTGTGAAAAAGTTTTGCCCCAAGGCATTTGTTTTGGGGTTGTAAATCTTTTCCTTTCTTCTACCTCATTTAAGATACAACTGCATAAAGAAATGATTATAAGTCTATGTTGGTGAGCACACGGTGCATAATAATGGGATTTGTATGACAATAGCAGTACAAAGGAAAGGAGAGGGAAATGAGTTATGTAAGAGTAAAGTTTTTCTATATAATTGAAATTAAGTTGTTATTAATCCTAACTAGATTGTTATAAATTAAGATATTAACTGGACTCCCCAGAGCCACCACTAAGAAAATAACTCAAAAAAGGAATATATAAAAATACTACTAAATGATAAATAACCCAGATGAAAATGAGCAAATTATTTCAATAGATTTCCCTAAAAAATATACAAATGGCCAATAAACACACGAAAGGATATTCAACATCACTAATCATTAAAGAATGCAAATCTAAATGACAACAAGTTCATACTTCACACTTTCTAGGATGACTATAATAAAAAAGGCTACCGATAATAAGTGTTGGAGAGGCTATGGAGAAATTGGAACCATCATACATTGCTAGTGGGAATATAAAATGGTATCGCCACATTTTGGTAGCTCCTCAAAAAATTAAGTATAGGGTTATCATGTGATCTAATAATCCTACTCCCAATTATATGCCCAAAAGAATAAAAAAATACATGCTCACACAAAAAATTGTACACAAATGTTCATAGGAGCATTGTTTATAAGAGCCAAAAAGTAGAAATAAGCCAAGTATCTATCACCTGAGGAATAGGATAAACAAATCCAAACAAATATTACTTAGATTCACAAAATAGTATTTAGATTTATAAAACATTATCTAGATTCATAAAAGAATGAAGTATTAATATATATATGCTACAACATGGATTAACCTCAAAAACCTTATGCTTAATGAAAGAAGCTGGATGGAATGGCTCCATATTTTATGATTCCATTTATATGAAATGCCCAGCATAAGCAAATCCATTACAACAAAGTAGATTAGGGGATCCAGAGGGGGCAATCAGGAGAGACTGGAAAGTGACATAATTAGGGTTTATTTATGGGGTGATAAAAATGGTCTAAAATTAGATAGTAGTGATAGTGGTACATTCTTATGAATACACTTAAACCACCAAATTGTACACTTCAAAAAGGTAAAATTTGTGTTTACTGTATCTCAATTAAACTTAAATTTAAAAATGTGTATTACACCTCAGTTTCATAGCACTTGTCAGAGTTACATTTTTATCTTTCATTTGTAACCATTTGAAAATACCATTTCTCTTACTAGACTGTAATCTTCCTGAACACAGAAACCTGACCTATTTTTGATTAGTCTTATATACTCACTGTCTAATTCAATGCTTATCTCATTGTGAGTGCTAAATAAATAATAGTTTTATTAATGAATATAACTCTTCATAGTGAATAAAGCTGATATGGCCCCAAATGATGTCTGGCAAACAGACCAAGGGCAAGAAGACTACACGTTCAAGCTATATGTAAGATTTGCTTCTATCCATCAATGTCTTTCCATCTCTCTGCCTGACATCAGCCTATAGTTTAACAATCTGCAATTCGCTTTCACCTATAATAAATATATTATTTAAAATCATTTCACTTGGGGCACCTGGGTGGCTTATTTGGTTGGGTGACCGATTCTTGATTTCTGCTCAGATCATGATTTCACGGTTGTGGGATCAAGCCCCGCCTCAGGCTTGGCTTGGGGTGTCTGCTTGGGATTCTGTCTCTCTGTCTCTCCCTCTCCCTCTCCTCCTCCCCATGCTCTCTCTCTCCCTCTCTAAAAAAATAAATGAATCTATTAATTAATTAATTAATTAAAATAATTTCACTTGATCAAATAGAGTTCAGACACATAATCACAGACTTCTGAGATGGATACTCTTTTCAAGGAGAAAACAACAGACTACAGGATCTGAGAGTGTTTAGTAAACAATGTTAATAGATGTAGAGTGAATATAATAAATAAAAAAGAGGCAAAATTATAATTTTTAGACCTGAAATATGAAAATCTCTATACATAAAAAGATATTGCTAAAACAAGTATAAATGTCTTAATTTAATAATTTTTTAAAGATTTTATTTATTTATTTGAGAGAGAGAAAGAGCAGGGGAGAGGAGCAGAGGGAGAGACATAAGCAGACTCCCCACTGAGTGCAGAGCCCAAAGCAGGGCCTGATCTCAGGACCCTGAGATCATGACTTGAGCTGAAACCAAGAGTCAGATGCTTAACTGACTGAGCCACCCAGGTGCCCCTTATTTAATAATTTTTAATGAGCATTTGCTGAATGAAAACCTGAGCTATTTGTATTTTGAGAAAAAGCAAATATAATATGTACATTGACATTATTTCGTTAGCTGGAATCTTATCCAACTGTATAACTTAGAAGAACTTGGTATAATCTGAAAAATGATGCAGCAAGGAGATAGTTTCTGAAAATTGATTGGGCAGAGAATCATCAATGTTGGGGTTAATGTAGAGCATGAAATCAGCCATAATACCTGGCTTGCTAAAATGTAACACGGAGGCCGCTGGGGGCAAAGGAAAGTTTCGGAGAAGGGCGTGGGCCTTTGGAACGCCGAGGCCTGCGTGACCACTCTGCCACTGGAATGCCGTGGGGAGTTGCCTTCCGGAAGCCTTCTCAGCCCAAACAGCCACCCTGTGATCTAAGAGATGTGTACATTGTCCCTTAGGCTATGTTTAGTAGAACACACAGATTAGCATATCTTATCTTTCCTGTAAATCCTCTTAGTTTCAGTAAGACCCTTTGTCACACGTGACGTGCTTGAGAAACAGTGATAAGGATTTGTGATTATCCTGAAGGACCAATAAAAGCAGGAGCAAAGATGAGCAAAGGGTCTTCGTCTCTGAGCATTGACCCCCTTGCCTTCTCCTCTCTCATGGCAAAGTTTGGAGTCATCTTTCATCCCTCGGTACAGGGATTCCTGGCCATTCCCAGCACATCAAAAGAAGTAGAAATGTGAATCTGCCCACCGTCAAGTTATGAACCAGGTGAAGCTGTCTGATCTGGAGTAGGAAAAAAAAAAAAAGATATTAAGAAAAGAACCACGGCTTCTTTTTTACCCTCATATTGCCTCCTTTCCTCTTTCTGCCGACTCTAGGAATATTCCACATGTGCAAACTGGGCTTCAGGAAAAACAAAAGAACCTCAGACAGATAAGAGCAGTCAAGGTACAAGAAATGTATCTGTTCCTGCAAGAGAGAAGGTTCGCATGGAGACAAGCTGATGCTAACTAGGACACTTCCCACGTCAACAGCTACTGAAGTAAGCAAAGGACATTCAAAACACAAATCATTCTTCTTCACTGATGAACTTCCCGGCAATCCAAGGGCAAGTGCTTATCCCCACCCCCAAATTTGTGAAGGCTAGGGTAAACTCTCCGCAGAGGAATCCATGGAAAAGACTCTGGGTTCTGGGTATGAAAAGCAGGGGACTGAGGAACTGGTTTGTCAGACATCTAGGGTCATATGTTTTTTCCGCCTTTTTTGAAAGGAGTTTAAACAAAAAAGTTCAAAGAACAATACAGCCACAACAACACTAAGATGAAAAGGCATTTGACATCATTGAAAATAGGCTTTTCCGGTTTCATGTAGCATGCATTCATTTTTGTTATGATATAAAATTTTCTACTTTTTAGTCGGCTTTTTATAACTTTTTCAAAACTATGCAGGAGGAAAATAGGCCGCCTGGTTCTGTATGGTCTCTATGTATCTCATGATAAAATGTTGGGAAATTCATAAATTCATAAAAAAGCTACCATTTCTAGCAGTGACAGCAAGGAGTTTGCACATAGTAAAGAGCAACACAGTCTCCATCCTCAGAGGGTTTGCAATCTAGTGGTGAACCCAGAATACATACATTAAAAATTAAGGCATTGACTTCATTAATAACATGTCATGTTGATAGTATTTACCCTTAATATGATGTGATGAGAAAGACATTTCACTCTATGTTCTCCTTCCCCAGAATCCACAAACCTGGTTTAAAAACAGTAGACAAATTCCAGCTGAGGAGTAGTCTACAAAATACTGAGGAGCACTCCTTATAACTGCCAAGGCCGGAAACAAGGAAAATCCGAGCAACTGTCACAGCTCACAGGGGCCTGAAGAGACTGGACAACTAAATGTGAGGCAATGTCCTTGACAGACCCCTGGGAGAGAAAAGTGCACCAAGTAAAAACTAAGGTCTGAATAAAGCATGGACTTTAGTTAATAATAATGTATCAATGACGGTTTGTTATAGCAAACATACCATGCCTAAGGTAAGGTGTGACCAATAGGGAAGACTAGGCATGGGATATATGGGAACTGTGTACCATCCTCAAAACTTTTCTGTAAATCTAAAACCAGCCTAAAATAAAAAGTTTAGGGGCGCCTGGGTGGCTCAGTCGGTTAAGCATCTGCCTTAGGCTCAGGTCATGTTCCCGGGGTCCCGGAATCGAGCCCCATATCAGGCTCCCTGCTCAGCGGGGAGCCTGCTTCTCCCTCTCCCCCTCACCCCACTCATGCTCTCTCTCTCTCTCAAATAAAATCTTTAAAAAATAAAATAAAATAAAAAGTTTAAAAACATAAAGCAAAGGAATACATAAATCTTAGAAGAAAAACTCAAACCCATAAATCTATGTGTAGCTTTTCATCTAGACTTGTGTTAATTAGGTATTATCTACTTGAAATTTGTCTTTAAAATTGTCTCCATTACCCAAACCCACTTTTTGTGCAAAATCTAGTATTCTCAACATTCTCAGGCAGCTTAAGTACATACAGTTATTTCTAGTTGCAAAAGTCCTTTTCTGATGAATTATTGATCTTATTTTGGCTTCTCTCCTGTGACCAATTTCTTCTCTCCTTTCTGCTAAAGAATTCATATATTCCCTCATTCACAAATACCACTAAAACCTAAAAGTCATAGATAGACTTACACCCCCTCACACACCTCTCCACCTCCCACCCAAAAGCTCAGCAGGTTCTGGAGGGCTTGGATAAAAATAGCTTGGCTTTTGTTTATTTGTCTAAATTGTTTCAATAGAGAAGCCCCTGAAGTAAAGGCCTATAGTTTTATATTCACAATGTTTGCATAGTACATGTAAGCAACACTGAAAGTACACCAATGATCTCTTCCTGCTCTCTGGATACAGAATGTCATGAAGTTTCATGTCAGTAAATCAGCATAGCATGGGGACCATACCAACAATGAACTCAGTATCTTTTCCATAACACCCCCCCCAACACCAACAACAAATTTCCATTATTCAGGGTCCTGGTGGGAGATGAGTCTTCTCAGAGAAGAGACTATGTAGAGGTTTGAGAACCAAAAATGGAGACAGCAATAGACAGGGATCAGCAAAACAGGGAAGCCATTGCCATCCTAGGCTGGAAGAGGCAAGGAAAGGGGGCGGTGGTATCAAATTCAGAGGCTCTCAGGTCTCAGGGATATCTGGGCTTTGCAGAATCCTGTGCAGAGGAGGGAGGGAGGAGGAGAAGCACCCTGCTCTCCGTCTCCTTCTATCACCCACTCTTCTGCAAGTGCTTCCCACTAATCACGTCCAACTGGAAACGTAGAAAGAGAGGCTCTAGGGGAAACATTCTTCTGTGGCACAGAGCAGGAAGAGAGGAGCAAAGGATGGAAAAGAATCAGCACATGGCCTCACTGTAACTACCAAAAGCATTGGGATACATCAACCTTTATTAAAAACTGCCAGCCCCTCTTCTTTTTTTTTTTTAATTTTATTATGTTATGTTAATCACCATACATCACATCATTAGTTTTTGATGTAGTGTGTTCCATGATTCATTGTTTGCGTATAAAACCCAGTGCTCCATTCAATACATGCCCTCTTTAATACCCATCACCAGGCTAACCCATCCTCCCACCCCCCTCCCCTCTAGAACCCTCAGTTTGTTTCTCAGAGTCCATAGTCTCTCATGGTTCATCTCCCCCTCCGATTTCCCCCTTTCATTTTCCCTTCCTACTATCTTCTTCTTTTTTTTTTTTTAATATAATGTATTATTTGTTTCAGAAGTACAGGTCTGTGATTCAACAGTCTTACACAATTCACAACACTCACCATAGCACATACCCTCCTCAATGTCTATCACCCAGCCAGCCCATCTCTCCCACCCCCCACCACTCCAGCAACCCTCAGTTTGTTTCCTGAGATTAAGAATTCCTCATATCAGTGAGGTCATATGATACATGTCTTTCTCTGATTGACTTATTTCGCTTAGCATAATACTCTCTAGTTCCAACCACGTCATTGCAAATGGCAAGATGTCGTGGTTTGTTTTTTTTTTTTTGGTGGCTGCATCGTATTCCATGGTATATATATATTCCACATCTTCTTTATCCATTTATCTGTCAATGGACATCTTGGCTCTTTCCATACTCTGGCTATTTGTGCCCTCTTTCTTAAAACTGTATCTCATATCCCCCTATCCATCCAACTCATTTCCTTTTACATCATTATTTGGAAAACTTGAGCTTTTCACTTTCTGCTTGCTTTTAGGCCTCCACTCCCTTCTGTACTCCTGAAGACGGATTACTGAGTGATTCTACAGTGGGCCATCTCTTCAGGTTCTCTTCTTCTACAGTAAAGAAATAGTTTTAACTTAGGAATTTCTAACTTTCTGCTGCACTCTAGACTTGGGAGAGGAAGGAAAGACTAATAAAATAAAATAAAATTCACTCCCCATCTATTGGAACATATAAGTGACTGCTATCGATTTTAGCTTTAAATATTTTTCTCCATTATATTGTCTCACGGAGAAAATTAAACAAAAGCATGAGGAGGCAGATATCTGTGCAAATGTACTCTAACACTAACAATTGATGAGACATTGGCATCTTTAAATTTAAAAAAAATAGATTAATGAGAAATGAGCATCCAGTATAGAGCATTGCTAATGAGTTGAATGAGCAGTCTGCTCTCCCATCAAAACGAACTTACTACTTGGTATCCCTATTTCAATGGAGAAAGTTCTAAAGAATCATAGTAAATCATATGCTACCATGTGATTACTAGCCCCCTCTTTTAACAATAGTATTAGTTTGGGCAATATTAACTGCTGGAACAAATAGAGGTTTATTTCCCACTTGCCTAATAGCTATTGAGCCATGAATGCATCCCTTGACATGGAGACACAGGAACCCAGATTCTTTACATTTTGTGGCTCTGCTATCCCTGAGGGCCTCCTTGTCATCTGCATCTGGGCAATAGAGGGAAAAATCAATCTTTTATGGTTGGAACCATACCTTCTTCCAAGAAGCATTGGCACAAAAATGACATATGTTCCTTCCATGCCCATTCCATTGGGCAGAACTCGGGCATATGGCCACATCTAACTGTAGAGACCAGGAAACGTAGGCTGGCTGTGTGCCCAAGAAGAAGAAATTGACTTTTGGTTGATAGCTCTACCACGCAAGGGTCGTGAGAATGAATAGTTAAACGTTTAACAATGTCTGAACAATCATTTCAACTGTTGATATTTAAAGTTAATATTGTTACGAAGTTAAATGTTACAAGATAAAGTAAGCCTTTATTTATATATGTTAATTTAAAATGTTCATATATAATTGGTATAGATTGAGCACAAATAATGTATCTTTACTTTAAATTTTGGTGAAGCAACTGGGACAAAATGTTTAACCGTGTGCTATTTTCCCATTTGGGTTCATCCCAGGGAAGGTGGGCTACGAAACAATATCTACAATTACAATAACAGAATAAAACATAAAAGAACATATTTTTATTTCTACCTATCTAGATAAAATAGTTTATTCTCTTAGTGCTTCTGAAAACTAGAATAAAATTCTCTCTTATCAATAATGAAACGCTTTCGATCGTTTAATTGGGAATAATCAAATTTCTCTCCTAAGGAAAAAGAAAGAGTGAAATAGGCAAGCACTCTAAAGTTCAAGATTAGTAACTAATTCTTTTTTACGCTTGCCCAACTTCTTATTTAAGGGGAATCATCAGTAAATCAACACACAAATCAGCTAAGTTTTTTTGTCCCCTTGTTAGTAATATAATCAACTTCACTGCTTTTCTAGGTTAGGCATTATGCTATTTGGTGATCATAGATGTTTTATTAAGATGACAACCAAGGGGCACCTGGGTGACTCAGTTGGTCAGGGGTCTGACTTCAGCTCAGGCCATGATCTCAGGATCCTGGGATATCACATCATTGGCATCCCCACTCAGTGGGGAGTCTGCTTGTCCTTCTGCAACCTCCCCTCTTCCCCTCCTACCCGCCTCCCCCTCCCCCTCCCTCTGCTCGTGCTCTCTCTCTCTCAAATAAATGAATAAAATCTTTTTAAAAAAATGATAACCAAAAGCTTATAGTCTAGTAATTGCTAATGAACTTTTACTATGTGGTTATTCAATCCACAAAACTATCCTACAGAGTAGGTGTTATTACCCCCATTTTGTAGTAACATTTAGACTCAGAGAGACATTGAACAACTTGTGCCAAGGTGTTATGGTTGAGATGGAACCCGAACCCAAGTCCCTTCCTCTACCATATGTGACTACAATTGTCTTCTATTTGAAATGGGTTGTTCTTAAAAATTCAGTGTGGTCAGTAAGACTGTTTTCTAACTGTTTTGTTTACCTTGTCTAATTTTAAATTTATATTTTCTATTGTAATATTAAAAAACTGTGCTCATTATATACACAGTCTTACTTCCATTTTCTAATAGTATTGTATGTTCTAGCAGGGAAAGCATAGTTTTTTTTCTTTAAGGTGGAGTTTGCTGACCTTTTACTAATGAGTAAACAGTGCCATCTTCTGTCTGTGTTCTCATAAGCAGTTGGAAATAAAGCCTTGAAAGACTAGGCTAACATAAATCCATGACAGGAAGCAAGGAATCTGGAGAGTTTTATAATTTTGGTAATGTGTACCTCATCTTTGAACATTTGCAAAGAGGCTAATTGTTTGAAAGGCCTCTCAGGGCAGATTCATGTGAAAAAAAACAACAACAACAGTTCTGTGTGATTAATTATCTGAAACCTTTGGATATGGAAGGAAGAAGGAAGAGGCAGGAGGGAGACACAGGGATAGGTGGCAAGTGGTTGTAAAGATTCGGGGTTAACATAGTTGAAGGAAGAAAGCAAGCAATTCTCTTATTTGTTCTATCATTAGTTTATTCATTCCCTTCAATATCTTTCTTTAGAGAAACATGCCTGACGTTTGTCCAAAAAAAAAAAAAAAGAAAGAAAAGAAAAAGATAGAAAGGAAATAATGTATTAAGCCCTTAAGATTGAATACCAGAAAAAAATATTTTTCTCTCTGCATATGAAGCATGATTGTCAAAACTGGGGCACATGTGACAGCTTATATAAATGTGAAAATCTTCTAGGGTTGGACATTCAGCCAGGAATACAAGGTTTTTTTTGTTTGTCTGTTTGGTTGGTTTTTTCGTTTGTTTGTTTGCAAATCTATGCTATTTTAGAAAATGTATTTTTAGTCTCACCGTACTTTCTAGTCATCTCACAAAAGAAAAAAAATCAGTTAATAAGTTTTTATCAAGACTTACATGAGTTCATTTAAATATTTCTATCTCACAATGCTTACCTTTCACGAATATAGACTAGCTTTAAGCTTTATGAGTAGTAGCCCGCCTTCAGAAATGTTTATGATGTTAATCATATTAACTGCCCACAAGGTAGCTGTTCTTCTAAGGAATTTGAAGAGACGGTGGGAACGCCCAAGGGAAGTAACTAACATTGCTGAAGTTCTCTTAGTCAGGGAGCTCCAGACCGTGGCAAGTCAAGAGCATGAATCAAAACAGCTTGAACCCATGTCTGAAAAGTATGGCTTTTGGGAGATGCTGCTCTCTATATCGTTTTGTATATTCAGAGGCAAAGCAAGGACAACGACCATGTGTGGGTAAAATAAATGTATAATTGGAAATCTTTGCACATTGCACCAAGGGAAAACAGTTGCTTGATTGTGGGCAGATAATCACAATCTACCTCTTCATGTTCATCTGCTTTTCTCAGCCTTTTACCAAAATGAGGTAAAGGGAGTTTTCTTACTATATATGAGGCTAATTTTCATTCTGTCAAGAGTTACTTCAAAGATTCTCCAAATCCCCAAACACATTTCAATTCATTTTAATTTGGATTTTATGTGCTGCTGTAGAGGGATCAGTGTTGGACAGAGGTGCTCAGACTTTTGGGGCTTAGTGAAATTATTTACTAACGTATCTCCAAGAAAGCTGGGTATCTAAGGTTTGAAAGGTTATCCAATATGAAGAGAATCTTTCATCCAGTTCTGAGTAATCTGTGTGAGGATCCTTAACCCACTCCTAGTGTCCCCTAATATCTCATTCTATTCAACATTAGCCAGAGGTATCATACTTTGATTTTATATCAAACACATTTGAGAAAGCCCAGAATTTCCTATCAATTTGCAAGTCAACACAAGAAACTTAGCTTCCTGGTTTGGCATATCTATTTCTATAGATTCATTAATGTCAACATTTCATTATTTCTGTTTGCAGGACAGTCATTATGTGGTACCATGGGCATGACATGTCAACATATGAGGTGATTACACTGATCTGTTTCATAAAACTGCAATACTCTCTACAATTATTTTTCTTTTAAACGAAGTTATTTCCCAAGCATACATAATGCAAATCATTATGAAAAATCTTAATGTCCCGTTGCCTCTCTCTGGCTGTAGGTGAGCAGGAGTAAAGACAAGGGGGCTACGTTTGCTGGGAGTCCTCCAAATGTCCTTAAGCAGATCCCCAGGGGAATGAGATTCTGCCATTGCTCCCCGGCTGCGATGCCTTGTGATGGGAAAAAGACGAGGGTACATGCAATAACATGATTGAGTAATTACACCGACCAGTGTAAGTCACTCAGACATTAGGCTTGAGGTTTAACCAGAAGCTCTCTCAAGCATATGATAATCTTTCCATACATGAGCCAAGTTTTATCTCCCGTGAACTCACCTTTATGCATGGCCCTGGCCCGTCCCAGCCACTCCACGGGACTTCCTCCAAAGGGCAGCTCATTAGACCACTTGGTGGCCTTCTCCCTCTCAACTGTTTATCCTTATATCCAATTTATCCTTATATCCAGTTAGCTAGATGTATATAAATTGAATTATTATCACATGTGTTTTTATAGGTAAGTCACTTATATGTGCATTAATTTAAGGCTGTCATAACAAAATACCATAAATATTTACATTTATTTACTATAATCATCTTCAGGTAAAAGTCCTATGGCCAGAGAAACTGGGAGGAGTGTTTGCACAGCTTTAGTCCTTGCTCACACTTGAGAATTAACTTCCCTTGTGTTCTTAACTCGGCTTTGTCCTGAGGTCAGCAGAATGAAAATGAACAGTTTCCATAATTCTACTTATATCTTCTCCTCTCTCTCTCTCTCTCTCTCAGTTTCTTGCTCTTTCTTTTCTCTCTCCCTCTTGGTCCAGCTGTTTCTCTTTTTTAAATGAGTAGCTGGTATAATTTCTCCTAAATATTCTAATTAACCTCATTTCATTTCTAATTAACCTTAATGACTTTCCCACTTCCTATAAAATATACTCATCCTTGAATACGTACAGCCTAGTCAAATGTCGACTCTGTCTGTTGCAGGGTTATGGATTTTAAGCTTCTAAAGTATTCTTCCTCACTGAAATTTGAGAAAAGTGCAAGGTAATATTATAAAAATTAAAGTGTTACCAACACCTAGTAAGAGATAGCTGAATAGACAAGTATGTTGAAAAAGGTAAGTGACATAGTGAATTATAAGCATGGGAAACCCAGAGTTCGTTGTTAATGTATTAGTGAGTATAGTTTTTCTTAAAAAGATTTTGTTTATTTATTTATTTTTTAGTAATCTCCACACCTGACATGGGGCTTGAACTCACAACCCTGAGATCAAAAATCACATATCCACTGACTGAGCCAGCCAGGCACTCTGACATAGTTTTGAAAAACTCTTACATATCTTTAAATTTTTCTTTGTTACCTCACTTTGACTATGTATTTGGAGACAAAGTTCCCTCATCTTTAGTCTGCCTTGTACTCTTTCTCAACGTACCAACCACTGACTCATCACAATTCATTTTATTCACAGTTTTCTAAGTAAAATGGTAATAGTTCTATTGATTGATGGCTTGCATATGCTAAAAACGCTATTAGATGATAATACATACATATAACCCTATCAACAGCCTGGGAAGTTTTAAGAAATTTCTTTATGAATGAAGAAATAGATATTCCAGTTTATTATAGTCCAGGCAGAGAGGTCAGCTAGCTCTCCAATGTCGTGCAAAGCAGAGACATAGTTGAGATTCAAGACCAGGTATGTTAGCCTGACTTTAATGTTCTTTCATGCGCATTAAAATGTCTTGAAGAAAATTTATTAATTCTCCTCTTCAGTAACCTTTTCCTTTTAACAAGTCTTCTTTTTAAATAAACATAAATAATCAAGGGGCACTTGCAATCCCTCCAGAGAAATCAGTAGTTGATATTTTCTATTAATCCCTGCATTAAAAATAAAATAAAATGAGAATTTATTTGAATTATATGGTCTCAATACAAATGCTAGTAAAAGAAGACCCATGGCTCACACACAACATAATAATGCCCAGTTTTAACATTTTACCTGTCTTATTTTCTGATTTATCATAAATTACTTACACACAATTAGTTTGATACATATAAATTACTGTGTTTTTATAAGTCACTTATGCATGTATTAATTTGCTAGGATGGCCATTATAAAATGCCACAAACTGGGTGACTTACACAACACAAATTTATTTTCTCACAGTTCTGGAAAATCAAGGTGCCAACAGTGTTGGTCTCTCCTGGGGCCTTTCCTTGGCTAGCAGATAGCCCCCCCATGCTTCCTTTTCCTCCTCATACTTACCTTGCACACATGCCTCTGATATCTCTTTGTGTGTCCAAATCTCTTCTTGTAAGGACACCAGTCCAATTGGATTCGTGCCTACTCTTATGACCTCATTTAACCTGAATTACCTTTTTAGAGGTCATGTTCCCAAATACAGTCACATCTTGAGGTACTGTGAGTTAGGGCTTCAATATATAAATTTTGGGTCAGAGGGGGGACACAGTTCAGCCCATAACAGTTTGCATAATCAGAAAATTATAGCACAGAATATTAAATTTATCTTTGTGTAAAGAAGGAAGATGTTAGGTTTTGAAACAGTTCAAAGAAGGAGGTAAAACCTGATCTGTTAGTCAAGTTTGCAGTATACAAACAGAAGATAAGTGATTGTTTCATGTCAGGTAATATTTCAAATACGTGAATAACATAGATGGAATATGAGAAATACTGCTACTATGGCAATAAATAAAGGTGTGCTGAAGCCAGGAAGGTCAGAACTCAGGATGGCAGGAGTTTTAGTCAAGGAGAAATGACCGCTGGATTTAGCAAGATACGTCAGGGGAATTTGGTAAAGATACAACTCAAATGATAACATAACAATAAAAAATTAAAAAAAAAAAAAAAAGAGAGTACTTGGAAGCACTAACAATAATCACTCCAAAAGAAAATAGGTTGAAATAAAGTAAAGGAAGTTGAATAACAGTAGCAGGAACTAGAAAATCTATTGAGAAGACCTCACCATAAGCACCTGAGAATATTTAGGGATTTGATGTTCAACAAGGAGTGGAAAGGGGTGGCGGAGAAAGCCTGCCAGGAAAGAGTTTCAAATGTTTGCAGTGTAAAGCCTTCAGGGGGATGTGGACACCAAAAGCACCTCTCTTGTCCAGAATTAAATCACTGACAGTCCACTCCCCTACCCCTTGAGTTTCTCAACTCCATAGTCTCTTTTCTTTTGAGCTAATTTTCTGCATTTAGAAAAAAGAAGGTCATTCATTTGGGGGTCTTTCTCAGATTTAATTGTTCTAATTTAGAGATTTCCAGTCAGTGGGACTTAGAAGCTTGGAGGTGAAAGTGGGGAGAACCTCAAATCATATGAGGAAGCCCTCAAATCTATTTTCATACCAAGCATCAGTTATAGAATTCATTCTTTATCTCGAGATTAAAAAAAAAAAAAAGAGTTTATTGTTTAGAAGCAGAGTTGTGGCCCTTTAGTGGCAATGGTGTTTCTTTAAATAAAATTTTCAAAAATTCATGAAAGGTTCACAATTGTAGAAAGAACATGGCACTTCTTCAACAGTCTTAGATTTGAATGTATGCATACAATTTAAGTACACTACAAGGGAGAAATGGTATCATGTTTGGAACATTGTTAAGAATTCTTTAAAGAGCAAAATATTTGAGGGAGTTCTGAGCTCAAAATTTTGAAATTAAAAAATGGTGTGGTATTTTTTTAAAATCTGATAGTTCACTTATAAAGATGTTGCTAGAAAAAACTAGTGTCATGGTGCAGACATATTATGGACAGAGAAAATATTTTTCTATTTGGAAGAAAGAATTAATGTGGGGTATACATCAGATTTGGTGGGTTTTTCTCCTTTAATTCAAGAGAAAAGGTGGCAAATATAGACGAGGTTTCCCCCACTGAGAAAGGAAATCACACATCTTTTTTTTTTACAGTTTTAAATGGGACAAATCCCATTTGGAAGACAAGAATGCATCTGATATCAGCAAAGAACAATTAGAATAGTAAGACAAATTCACAAATAATGACACATAAAGATGGACGCCATGTTGCAGAATTCAAAGCAATGTGAATAATAAAAGCAAGAGCCAAAAATTATCAGATTCACAGGGATTTGAATAGTCTTTTACTACTATCAGAGACTGTACTAAAGCTTAATGCGATAGAATCCAAGAAACAGTTCGTTAACTCAGTGGCTTGACTGGACAGAGTTACAGTCTTAGAATATAACCCTCATGGCAGTAGCAGATGAAAGAGATGCTGGCAACCAGAAACTATGTCATAGTACATGAAGAATTTATGAGCACCTAAACAGAAAATCAGACAGAGCCAATGTAGTGGAAGAGATGGATATACTTGACAGCTAGAGTAGTGACATGGTTACGAATGATACTCCAAGATGTGGGCCAAGAACTGTTGGAGACAACTTTGCGATCTCTAGCTGAGATGGCTAAGCAGATGATAAGGCTGTTAACTTAGGAAAGCAAGAAAGAAACACAAAATAAAGGGCAAGTCGTATCACAGGATGGAGGGAGTGAGAGAAAGAGTGTAAGTAAGAGTAAGAATTTGCACATGATGAGTCTAAATTCTAGCTCAAATCCAGATGGAAAAGTGTACAAGACAGAGAGAAAATGAATATACTCTGTATTTGCCATTTCTTTTAACACTTCTTATAGACTTGTGCTCAACACTTTATATACACTTTTGTCTGATCTTGTTGGCTTGCCTCATTGATAACACTCTCATCTCTATACCTGGCCCCTGCTTCTCATCTCCAGGGAATAAAAAAATAAGCACAAAAATATATATACACTTTTAGGTGGGGAACTGTCAAAATAACTTAATGAATTTGGCTTTCATTTTTCCATTGAAAAATACACTTTTATAAATGGAATAGATTTGAGTATTTATATTTAGTTATGCATTTATCCTGATATGCTTAAACTGGAAAAGGAAAAACATAGGAAGAAGAAAATTGAAAGGACCTAGGATGTTAGCATCCTGTTGAAATAAAAATAAAATTTGGAATTTTTTTCCCCTACCTATCAGAACATTTTTATGCTATGGCAGTGGGTACCTGGTAGCTTCATTATTTGATGTCATTTTAGAAGAAAAAAAGACATGGGTGACTTTAGCCTGGGATAGTCACATAGAGGAGACCATTAAAAAGACATTTGATTATGCGCAACCTATAAAGATGTTCACTCCACTAACATGCTTTTTGTGCAAATATATCCCACTCCCTGTGGGGACTGCCTGAAATTAAACAATGGTTCTTTGAGAACAGGGAGGATTTAGTACTCAGGCAGAATCCCCTTGAAGGCTGCCTTGGGCTTTGCCTGGGGCTGTTAGAGGGGGCCTTCCACAGGGAAGACCTGCAAAACCCAGCATAAAGTGTCCATTGAAATCTGAGGAGATGATTAACTCATTTAAAATATCTCTGAAGGAACTTTCCAGAATCTTGGAAGAGGAAAACTACCTAGTTCATATAGTTTTTATTAACTTCAAGGATCCATGATATCCTTTCTCTGGAGCAGAGTCGAAAGGGGTCATTTGAGCAGCGGGAGTATTTGGTCATACATAGCAGTCTCCCCAGAAGATTACTTTGCCCTCCTGATAGAGTTCTTTGTCTAAGGTTGAGGAGTCATTTTTAAAATTCCCATGGGGATGTTTTTCTCACACACTGAGAAGAGACATTAGTTAGAGTCACAGAAACTGATTTTATACTCTTTATGTGGAGTCAAGTATGTTCAGAATTATACATTTGATACCCTGTGGAGTGGGACTTGATGAAGTTTCTGGGGTCTTCGCTTTATATTTGCAACAATATTTTGAGCATAAGAAAGAGACAAAATAGGATCATTCATCCTGCCCCATCAGATGTTATTCAACAGCCCCTAAAGCTGATTGATTAACTCACTGCAAACCCTACTGGAGAAGGAACTGGACTTGCCTGCTTCAGAAGGGTAATCACAGAAAAATGACAGCTGGGATAAACAAGTTGTGTGAGACAGTAGAAATGATTGCATTTTTTGTCTCTAAAGACAACACTGGTGAATTTGCTGGTCTTGGTATGAAAAAGACAATTTTTCTTTCATGTTTATTCCAGTCAGTAACTATCCCATCAACCAAAAAGCCCAGAGCTTTTGCTACAAACTTTGGTGACACTTTGACCTTCAGCTCCTCCTACTGAGATGCACAACAAATTTTCTTTAGAAAACTGACTTTCTCATGATGAAAACCCGTGAAAGGAAAGTGAGGAAAATACTGTTTTTCTCACCTGAGGAACATCAGCATAACATTTGAGGCCTTTGACTTATTTGTGAAACTCATTATTCTGGTTGATCATGTCTACAAGGCTAAAAATTATGACATTATGACCAAATACTTTTAATTTACAAAAAGAATAACATTCCTTTCTTTTTGAAGTGATACTGTTCCATATGAACTTTAAAATAGTGTGCATTTGTAGTTTCTAAATTTATTATTCCTTGATTTTTCCTGGATTGAGAAACTCCTATACATTACTGAGGTGTATAACACATATCTGGTAATTAAAGGGTTTTGAAATACATCAGAGCAGAAGCAATTTCTTCACATATAGAAAGTGTCAACATCTGTAAAGTTGAAAAAGAAATATAACCCAAGCTTTTATACAAAAAGGTTTTTTTTGACATTTAGATTTTCTAAAGTAACTTGAACAGATTAGACTTTAGGTATTAGGTATGAAAAATAGAAAAACTCTGTTTACAGTTGAAGCTTTAAGACTAGAGGATAAAAATTGTAAAATAAATGGCTCTGAGTTACAATAAATGTGTGACTAGAATTTCAACTCCACTGGACAAGGAATTTTACTTTGATATCTTAAATTAAAATCATATTAAAATCTTTAGTTGGATTACTTCATCATGTTCTAGGTACATTTCATACTTTTTAAAAACAATTAAACTTTTTTTTTTTTTTTACTCTTGACCCCCATTGAGCTATCATCCTATTTCCTGTAATGAATGAATCAGGGTTCTTCTCTTTTTTTTTTTTTTTTTTTTTTTTTTTTTTAAAGATTTTTATTTATTTATTTGACAGAGAGAGAATGAGAGAGAAAGCACATGAGAGGGGGAGGGTCAGAGGGAGAAGCAGACTCCCTGCCGAGCAGGGAGCCCGATGCGGGACTCGATCCAGGGACTCCAGGATCATGACCTGAGCCGAAGGCAGTCGCTTAACCAACTGAGCCACCCAGGCGCCCCATGAATCAGGGTTCTTAACAGAACTTGTCATATGTTGTTTCCTCTTCCGGATTTTGCAAGCACTCCTCAACTCATGCAAAACTGATTTCTACTTCTTCCATATCAGCAAAAATGATTTTGAAAAGATTTTAATGTCCTCCATGATGTTCATTCCAATGGGGCCTTTTCAGTCCTCATCTGTCTTGACCCGCAGCAGCGTTTGAGAGTACTCCAGGAGAATTTCTGAGGTGGGCTAATACTTGAGAATCACATCCTTAGGTCATTTATAACTCGGGTCTACTGCTTTGATAAAGATAGGGTCATGATCTCCACAAGTGGGCAGAGTGAGAGATTGGAGCATGAAGATTATCCACTAGAGCCTCCCTTCTCACATTTACAAGGTATAAAAAACCAAGTATTTGCAAATTGTGCAGGAAGTATTACTTAGTTATGTAGCCAAGTCATAGTTCTGAATTTCCACTATTCCCTCTGGCAATTCACACTCTCTAACAAACATGTGAATGTTTGGGGTGAGCAGGTTGGGAAGGGTTGTGTTAGTGGAAGGATGAAGTATGGCAACCATATGCTGATGGTTTTCCTAAAATATCTTTTTTAACTTATAGGCTATAAACTTCAGATTTTCATAATTCCCAAACCCATAGTCCTAACTGTCCAGGTCAACTAGTATATTGCTCCATGAATTCCAATCTTACATTGAGAGGAGAAAAGAATTTCAAAGAAGGAACATAAAGATCTGTGCATGTAACTATCCCAAGTCTCATTTTCTCACTGTCCTCTTTTCTAAGTGTCTTTAAATGTTATTTATTTAACATTTTTTTAAGAGATCTTAAAGCAGAATTGAACTTTTAAAAGGTCAATTTTTGTAGTACTTTCTTGAAACATAGAAGATGAAAATAATGAGAGAAGCAACTTTCAAAAACACATACTACTCTAGGTTTTGTTTTGTCTCTAAAACATGTAATTGGTAGAGGTGACTTTCTCTTGAAAAATTGTTATATCTTGTCCTTCACTTGCCAACACGGTATAGGAACTGTTTCTATGAGGTTGAATGTGTCATCTCAAAGTGGATTTAACTCCAATCAGAGAAGTTGAGTGATAAAAGCAAGAAATTACTATAAATCTTCAAGTACATTTTGCTCTTTACAGTGTGTTCACTTATCTCTTTAGGGAACTAACTACTCATTTCCTTGTGTTCTCAAAATGTGGCCATTTAGAGCAACGTAATTATAATAATTTTGCAAGCATTTCCTTCCTCATGTACTCATTAACTTAGCTGGAATTGAAATTTTAATAGATACCACTATGACTAGAGTCACATATTTTACATGTAAGTAATTACAAAGTTAGAGCAAAGTTAGAACAAAAATACTACACCTATTTCTCACTTCATTTCCTGATTAATTAGTAGAATTTGGAATCAAGTCTGCCTATAGAGCAAAAGCATACTAGCTAAACTTAAAAAAAAAATCCTCAGAATTTGAATTTTTCATTGATTCTAGGATCTGTTTGTCTGTCTATTGTTGAGATAGTGTATAATGTTCAGGAAATACCCTAACTTATCACTAATTATAGCCACAAATAAATAGAAGAAAAAATAAATAAAATTGTTTTGGTGAGGTTATTAGTGAATGAATTGATAAATTAATAAATGAACTAATGAATAAATTAATATATAAAATGTAATGAGTAAATGAATACATAGTCTTTCCTTTAGTCCAATTTTTCAGTTATTGACTATGGTCTACCTATGCTCTCCTTCCCAAATGCCAAGCCATTTGGTCCTCTCCTAGGCTCTTTTCCTTTCTTATCTCTGGACCAACTGTCATCTTTCTTAACAGAAACTGCTCATCTCCCTGTAACACCTCTCAGATGACACCAACGTTTGGTAGATTTTCTTACGTGTGAATGATAAGACATGCCCTCAAATCCTAGAAGCGTTTGCTTAAAAAAAGTATTTAATCTTTTGGTGTGTACTTTTAATTTCACTAAGCCAATGATTATCCTAAGCAAGCTAATCAGTCTTTATAATGGCCGATGAAATTAACAAGGCATAAACCAGCTCTCAATTGTCTGTACAGTAGTATATCAAAGATACAAATAATCTGAGAATTAGATAAAATCAAATATGTTATCTCATACTGCAACTTTTGTCCAGAGGTGTGTCTTAATGTTTTTATTCTTCCTAGGCCAATAGGCCACATAGAATGATTTTATTTAATTGTAATAGGTCAAATGATTTTGACTAATATTAGCACCAACTAATGAATACAAGATATGTGCTAGATTCATCTTTATGCAACTAAATTAGGGCCAATGAAAGATGTTAACAATTTTTAAGTAAATAGTATAATAGGGAACAGTTACTAGATGTGAAATTGCAATATTCTACAGTTAACAGGACAAGTATCAAAACAAATTTATCTTCCATAGAAAGCAAAAATCAATATGTTTAGAAATATGTTGACTTTCATAATGAAGCCATATTGATATTCAATATTTTTATGGATAATCTACCAATTGAAATATCTAAATAGATAAGTTAACTGCATTTATTGATTTCTCAGGAAGGTTCTGCTTCACGTGACCTTAGAGATCATCACATTTATCAGAGTTACAAAGTGCTTGCCTGGTGAATTTACTAACCACATTTAATTTAATATGAACAGTGTCTTTCTGTTGGGTTTAATGATCCTAATTTTATAAGTAATAAAATTGGAAATCAGAAGTATTAGGTAACTTGTCTCAGGACACATGGGTACAAAGTGGCAAGAGCCATGATTTAAACATAGATCCATTTTATAGGAAATAGCTCACAAAACACTACTATGTCCTACACAGTGTATGGGAGGCATTCAATTCACAAAGGCCTCACTGACTGCATTCATAACCAATAATACTGAAGCCTTGCAAAAATTACTACTGTGGATATTACTTTCCAGCACACTTCTATAGTCTAAAGTAAAAATGCAGTTTTTCTCAAGCACAGATAGAGAGTGAGTTCTGAATTCCTTTGTATGGCAACTTAGCTCTTGCTGAGGAATGGTTGTGGGCATGTATTTATCATTTCTCTACATTTTCAGAGCCGAGTGCATCTTTTGCAAAACACTGCAGGGTTTTCCTTTTGCCACAATGCAAATGTTTTCCTCCTTTTCTAACACTAATTTTCCTCACCTACTTCCAATGTACTATAAGATTTGGAAATGAAATACTGCTTGAGACTTTGAGATATAAAATCAAGTTAACTTTATCCCACACAGAACCTGCTCTCTAGGGGCTGCATGATCTTTCATATCTCTATCGTCCTATTGCCGATCTACAGGAACTGAAAAAGAAGCCAATCCAGGAAGGAACTGGTTCAAGATGTGCAAAGGGCAAATCCCATTAGAATGGATTTACAATTCAATTACATGAGGTCCAAGGTACTGGGCAAATTATTGGGCATATTATTTTATTAGAGCAAAATTTCACTGTATTGAAAAAAGGAGTTATTAGCTAGACCTTGGAAAGCCAGTTAAAGATCATTGATCTAACATGATTTGACTTGTTTATAAAGTATTCCCTAAAGCTAGTTTCATCTGTCATAGATCATTACAAGAAGTTTCATTTTAGCTTTTCAAGAAATGGGGAATTGCTAAAAAACAATGGAGAGCCTCATGTGTATATTTCTGCTGAGCAGAAACTACATATGTTTTAATTTGTAGGTCTGTGAATGCATAGCATTTTCTGAAAAATTACCACTCAACAGATGACTCATAACACATCAATATTTTATCTCAGTGAATAGAACACTAAACTCCATTCAAATTACAGTTTATTCAAAAATTTCATCCAACAAAGATTTTCTATTTATTAACATTCTTACCAAAATGTATCCAAGAAATCAGTTGAGAAAGGGGTAAGATTGAAAAGGCAAAACAGTAAAACAATATTTGGAAATTACAAATAACATGGCTCATATTTACAGTTCAAGTTTGTTTCCTTCATTTAAATGGATAGTTCTCCAGTTTAAGAAAAAATGAAAGATCTAGAAAAGGATTAGTAAATCCTTGAAAGAGTTGTGTAGATATGTCTTTTGAAGAATCACATCACATTATATATGGAAATACTTGACTTCTAAATGGAGCTATTGCCCAATTCTGAAATGAAGCCTTATGATTTTATAGAAGCCTAGATAGAGAATCTGAAATTCCACGTTCTATTCCCAGTTGATCTTTCACTCATTATGTAAATTCTGAATACTTTTTTTTTTTATCATTTCTTATGCTTCTTTTCTTTAATTCCTTCCACAGAGGAGAATTAGCTCTTTCCCTTCTAGTCTTCTCACTGAACTAAAGATCAATTTTTGCTGTACATTTATTCACTCATTCAAAGAATTTTTTCATTAAGAACCAGTCTTTCTTCTGGCAGTGATGACAGAGCAGTGAACAAGAAAATCAAGTACTGGTCCCATTGAGCTTTGCAGAGAGGCAGGGAAGCAAATAATAAATGAATTTTAAAAAATAATCAGAGGGATGTGATAAGGGTTGGAAATACATAAAAGGCTTTGCTAAAAGAGAGAAAAACTAGGGATGGTTTTGAATTCAGAGTTAGGTAAATTCTCCCTAGGAAGATTACGTTTAATTTGATGCATGAATTTTATAAAGGATCCAAAAATATTATAGATGGAGAAAATGGTTGATGTAAATATCTAAAAAGGTATGTGAAATTGGGATATTCAATAAAAAAAATTCTAGTGTGGTTAGGAAATGATGGACTTGACCTCCCTGGGCTTCATTTACGCGGGACAGTGGAGAGCATGACGAATTAGGGAGAAACTGCCATCTATAAGACTAATTACCTCACCCAGTCCCACACTACTGCTTTGGTCCACTGTTGGACTACATTTCCCAGCCTTCTTTGTGATCAGTTATCATCATATGTCTTGAGTATAACTGGCAAAACATGAATATAAATGGTTCATGCCACGTCCAGGCTTAACTTATAAAGGTGTCTCACGCAATACTCCGTGCTCTTTCTCCAGGCTTGATTTAAATCACCTGTTGAGGCAGACTGAGCCACAAAATAAAGAGTTTGTGTTACTAGTTTACTATGAAGGAGACCCATACCCTCACCAGAAAAGCTATTTTGAACTACATGAGGGCAAAAAATAAACCACTACTGTGTTAAGCCACTGAAATTTTCAGGTTTATCTGTTATCACAGCTACTCGTACCTAAACTACTCGAGTAAAACATTTGGATTTTATTCTAAATGGCAACAGAATATATCGACAGGTTTTAAACAGTGTTCGTAATATAAAAATTCATATTTTAAAAATATTCTTGATACAATGTAGAGAATGGGTTGTCAAAAAAATAAGGAACAAGGAAACCAGTTAGGAAGTTACTAGAATAGACCAGACAAAAGATGGCAGTAGCTTTGGTTTGGCTGGTAATCCTACAGATGGAGCGAAGTGAACACATTTTTGTATACTTTGAGGCTAAACAAACAAATTTTGCTGATATATTGGTTGGGGGAAGGGAAAGAAAGAATTTGCAGGGATATTTCTAAGTTTTTATTTTAAATTTATTTAAATAATCTTTTTTTTTTAATTTTTAAAACTGTTTTAAATTTACAGAAAAGTTACAAAAATTGTACTGAGATTACTAGTGTATCCTTCACCCATTTGCTAACATCTTACATCACTATGGTATGTTTGTCACAACTAAGGAATCAACATTTGTACATTACTATTAATTAACTACTAAACTTTATTTGAATTTTATTAGCTTTTTTCCTAATGTCCTTTTTCTGTTCCAGGGTCCTATCCTGGAACAGCATGTCATATTTAGTTGTCATCTCCTTAGCTTCATTAGGTGCACAAAAATTTCTTAATTTTCTTTGTTTTATTTATTTATTTGTTTGTCTGTCTTTGACTTTCACAGTTTTGAGATGTACAAGTCAGGTATTTTGTAGATTGTTCCTTAATTTAGGTTATTCTGAAAACCTTCCCATAGTTGGATGGGGATAATGAGGTTTTTTTTAAAGGGAGATCATAGAGATAAAATATCATTCTCATCACATTGCATCAAGGGTACATACTAATGACTTTTCATTGGTCATGTTAACCTGATCACCTGCCAAGGTAGTTAGTCAAATTTTTCCATTGTAAGTTTACCTTTTCCTTCCCATATTCTGTTCTTTGTAGACAAGTCAGTAAGCACAGCCCATACTCAAGGGTGGAGAGGATTGGTCATTTAAGCTCCATCTCCTTGAGAGGAGAGTATCTATCTAAATTATTTGGAATCCTTCTATACAGAAGAGTTGCTGCTCTTCTATGTATATGTTTATTCACTCGTTCACTTACGTCATTATGTATTCATAAATATTTATTTTATACTTTGGGGTATAATCCACTACCACTTTATTTTGTTCCTTACATTATTCCAGCTTTGGCCACTGAGAGATCTTTCACATTGGCTCCTATATCCCCCTGACAAGAACAATATTTTTGGTGCTTGGGAATATCCTTACTTTTTGTCACTACAATGTGTCCCAGATTCATCTTGTATATTCCTGCTCTAGCCCTAGAATCAGCCATTTCTCCAAGGATCCCTATTTTATTTTATTGGAGAATGAAATTAGAAACCAAGGCCTAGACACTAAGTATGTTCATTGCTACTGAGATGTCATGCTTGAAGGCTCTCTGTGAATATAAAATTATATATATATATATATATATATATCCATCTGAATCTATATTAAGCTAAACCTGAATTCATACTGATATCTGAGACTCTAATTTAGCACCACATGTTTATTCTAGCCTCCCTCTGGCTAATCTGCAATTTCCCTTTCCAACAGTGAGAAACCTGGGACCCACCATCTGTCATCCATTTATTTATTTGTTTAACCCCAGGATTTATGTACAAATGTTTCAGAATTATTAACCTGTATCTCTGTGAGAAACAACTCTACCATCCAGAGTAGAATGTATATATACATTTCCTTTTCTCTTTAGCTTTACAATTTCCAGTCAAAACACCATTTTCCGATGTTACCTAGGCCAACATCATTACCCCCCACTATCTTCAGTGAAGGTGTGTCATGTAATTGCAATATAGTTAATTCTTTTGTCACAGTCTTCATCTCTTCCCAGTATCCCCTGAAGTTCCGGTTGACTACTACTACTTCTTCTTCTTCTTCTTCTTCTTCTTCTTCTTCTTCTTCTTCTTCTCCTTCTTCTTCTTCTTCTTCTTCTTCTTCTTCTGCTTCTGCTTCTGCTTCTTCTTCTTCTTCTTCTTCTACTTCTTCTTCTTCTTCTTCTTCTTTTTAATTTGCTTACATTAGATTTACTCTTCATTGCGTAAAGTTCTCTAGGTTTTGACAAATGTATAATGTAATGTATCCACTACTAGGGCACCATACAGAATATTTCCAGCATCCCAAAATTCTCCTGTGCCTTCCCTCACCAAACACAGCCCTCTCCTCTCTGAGGCTCTTGACTTGGGCAACCTGATGAACTGTAGTATTATCTTTGAAATAGGGAAGACTATGAAATTATTCAGTTTAGATTTATTGAGTCTGATGGACTTTCATGACATTCAGGGTCAGGAAGTCATCATTGTATTATGCTCCTGCCATGACTAATTTACTTTCTGAATTTTAGTAGATGTGCCCTGGATGTTTCCAAAGGGGGGGAGGTAGAAGAAAATTATTGAAAGAAAGTACAAAAAGTTAAGTGAAATATAATATATGGCTTTTCTTAATTCAGAGAATATATTAGAATCTAAAAACATATTCAATGTCTGTAAGAAGGTAGTTAAAATTCGTATGTGAAAAATTAAGCACTAATTTTAAAACTCACTGGTTTCAGAGTCAAAAGAGAGAGGCCCCAACCAAGCCTGTGTGGCTTTGTCACTCATCATATCTGAGCCAGTGTCACCTATAAAAAGGGTACATCATTTTAGACCTACTTACCTCAATAAGCTTACTAAAAGATAGAGAAATTGGAACACATTTTAAATTTTTAAAAATAAGTTTTAAAAATAAGTTACAACTTTTAATTGTTAACCTTTTTAAGAAACAGATATGAAGATGTAGTCACTTTTAAACATGGATAAAACAATATTTTCCAGCGAAGAAACCATGTGGAAAACAGTATACGTTAGCAATGTATATGATGTTTCGGACTGATTCTTAAAAAACACAAATTACCTGTAGCCGTTCCCAACTGAATTCTCTTGAAAGCAGCAATTTCCAAAAATTATATCTTTTGCAAAGAAGGAAATAGCATCAATAGTATACTTAACTATATGACTAATTCTCAATTTTACCGTAAGCAATTCAGGTCTTAAAATTAACATGAGTTACAAAGAAGAAAAAAACACAGACTTTGCAAGGAGAAATACTACTCTCGACTTAATCTTCAAAACCTGACACGTGCTATTGACAGTATTAAGCAATATGACTTGTAACTCAAGTGCTATGTACCTGCACTGTGTGTGTATGTGTGTGTGGTAGACCCTGGAGACACAGTGAACTTGTTGATAGATCTAGGACACAGAGCAGAGTGAGGGATCTGCATGTACCCTATTCCCCCCATTAATGGCCTACAACCTAAATACTAACTTTGCTTGCTGCCTGGCAAAAGTGGAATCAAATAAACACAATGCACGTTAGTAGTGGTAGTTGTGACCGTGTGTGATGTCAGGCCACCACGATTCTCCCTGGCATACCACAGGGATGAAGCATTGCAATAAGCCTTTTGTCATAGCCCAACAACAGAAAAATGATAGAAGGTTTGTTAGAAGGCACATTTTATATATCATCTCATATATACTATGCATAGCCTGGTGAGTGAGAAAAAACATAGGGATGTTTCTAGGTAAAATATAATACATTAGTTAGCAATGCTCCATGACATATAAGGATATCTAAACCATTTTAGGTCACGCTCAGCAAAGCGCATGTGAAAAATCGAAAGTATATATTATTTTTTTTCCTCCATCAGAATCTGAAAATGTGAGTCATTATTTCAGTGATAGACATAGACGTTACAATGATCAGTTTGAAAATTACTAAATAATTATTGGAAATAATTTGTAAAGTTTAGATAATATATATAGCTTGAGAAATAAAACTACTTTCTCCTAAACCTTTCAGCTTCACACTACACGATGCTATAAAGATAATCTCAGAAAATGCCACATCAGTGAGTTAACAGTAAAAGAGCTTCTAAATATAAAGGGGGAATGTTGTAGCTCTAGGATAATGGCAAGAGTGCAATACACGTGCCAAATTCTGCAGCAGTCTCTTGACCTAAAGTTAGGGAGGCTAGCAGTGGATCAAATGTTGCATGGCGAATTAAGAAGGTTGTTGCTTCAGTCACATATACATGCCAAGGTTGTGTTGGCAAGAGGAACCTCGATGTTTAAGGATCACAGGAAGAGAAGGGAAGAAAAGAACATCCTGGGGCACCTGGGTGGCTCAGTCAGTTAAGCATCTGCCTTTGGCTCAGGTCATGATCCCAGGTCCTGGGATCAAGTCCTACGTCGGGTTCCCCGAACAGGGAGCCTACTTCTCCCCCCCGCCCGCCTGCCACTCCCCCTGCTTGTGCTCTCTCTCTCTATCTCTGTCAAATAAATAAATAAAATCTTTAAAAAAAAAAAAAAAAAGAGTGTCCTAACCATTTGTCCTAATTAAAGATAAAATGGTATGAGCAAAAAACCCAAAGAAAGGTTTTTCATCATTCTTAGTAATAATTTCTCAGCAGGGGTGGTTTTGGAAGACTTGTCTGTTTTCCCTTGTGGATGGAATTTGTACCCCTCCTCCTCTGTTGACTGGGCTGCTATAGACTGAATGTGTATGCCCCCACAAATGTCATAGGGTAAATCTTAACGCCCAAGGTGATGGTATTAGGAAATGGGACATATGGAAGGTGATTAGTTCATCAGCGTGGAACCTTTATAAATGGCATGAGTGACCTTATAAAAGAGACCCCAGAGAGTTCCCTCATGTGAGGACACAGTGCAAACACAGCCCTTTATGAACCAGGAGTGGGTTCTTACTAGACAACAAATTTGCCCCTGCCTTGATGTTGGACTTCCAGCCTCTGGAATGTGAGAAATAAGTATCTGTTGTTGTTAAGCTACCCAGTGTATGGTATTTTGCTAACGCAGTCTGAACAGACTAAAACATAGGCCTTCCACCTGGTTAGCTTCCTTGGACACAGACTCATAAAGACATGCTACCATCAGTCCTGACACTGGGATGGGGCATAATACAGTCTGTCTACACAGCAGTTCCAGTGTTTGAACATGACACACTGGTGAATGACTATAATAGCCTGATGCTTCCTTCCATATCTGTTTATTCCCCTGAATTATTGGTATCTCCTAAATAAATGTTATATGTTACAATTTTCTGGCCCTTAAGAAATGTATAGGAGATAAACTCTGGTGGAAGGATGTGGATCAGGGTGAGTGGGCTCTCCCCTCAAAGAAGCTGTTTTGTAAGGCACAAATTAAGTAGCCAGATTTTTGTAACAGAAGAGAAGGCCCAGAAACAGACCCAAGTCCAACTCTGAGCTAAGCACATCATAAAAAAGCATTCCAATTATGGAACAAGTAACCAACTATTCAAGAAGTAGTGATAAGACACTTGGGTAACTCTCGAAGACAGAACCATATGTCATCCGGAGTGGGTTCTGAAGTCGGTCTCTGTACAATGTGAGTCCTAGCTTTTCCACCTACTTTCTCAGTGATTTTGGAAAATTATTTTAAGTCATTCTGCTTCAGTTAATGCATCTAGAAAAGGAGGAATATAATCTACCAGCTGAAGAGATTGGCAGAGTTTAATACTATTCTCTACATATACACATACTTAGAAAAGCACTTGACCACAGTAAATGTGCCATAAATGTTAAATATCAAAATTATTAGAAATATCAGACAACTATCTCATTAAATGGATCTGTATTACATGTAAATATCTAAAACAATAAAATAAAATAAAAAGTAAAATAATAAAATAAAATAAAATAAGTTTCATTTTATCTTAGGGTGAGGAAGGTTTTTCTAAAGACGATAGGAATCATATCCAGGAATATGATAGAAAAATAGAAAAGAAAGTTAAACTAACAATATTCTCTTAGAGTTCTTGAGATTATCACAAAAATAATACATATAAAGCTTTTAGTAGGTTGTACAAGGTAGGCCAGTGTCCTTTCAGTGCTCATTTAAAAAAAAAATTGTGGGAACTGGGAGAGAGGATGAGACAAAGGAGATAATAGGAAAAATAAATTAAAACCAAAGTGGAATCTTTCACAATCCAATAATGATAGTTATCATACAGAGAATTTTAAGGAAGAAGACACATATGGGATTCTAGAATTAGAGGACAAAATGTAACACTATATACATTATAGTCCCAAATTATAAAATTATATTTCTGTATGTGACTATGTGTGAATGTGTACATACTCACAGGGAGGGCCACACCTAAGAATATACAGAAAATATTACAGACTGTTTTCTCTAAGGTAGAATGAGGGGTATCCTTAATAGCAAATATATGCATGTGTGCGTGTGTGTGTGTTTGTATTTTATGTAAGTATATTAAATATATAAATATATTTATATATGCATGAGTGTATATATATTTTATATAAATACATTAAATATATAAATATAATATACACTTTAGAGTCCCTCTAAATTTCTACCATGAATATATATTAATCATGCAACTAGATAAGGTATCTTGATGTAAAAGAAACAAATGTTTCTCTAAAAACAATGACAGGGGTGCCTGGATGGCTCAGTCGTTAAGCATGCCTTTGGCTCAGGTCATGATGCCGGGGTCCTGGGATCGAGCCCCACATCGGGCTCCCTGCTCGGCAGGAAGCCTGCTTCTCCCTCTCCCACTCCCCCTGCTTGTGTTCCCTCTCTCGCTGTGTCTCTTTCTGTCAAATGAATAATAAAATCTTTAAAAATAAATAAATACATACATACATACATACATATATACATACATACATACATACATACATACATACATAAAATAAAAACAATGACAAAATAGAATCCAGTCAAGGAAAACTGTTAAGGCATTTCCTAAAATTCAAATAAACTGTCATCTCAGGAACAGTGTCTCAGCTTTCACCTTTTTCATAGATACTGGCAGTAAGACATGAGTTTTCTGGGTCAGAGCAAGAAAACAGTTTATTATACACAGATATAGCACAGACCAGAGTAACATTCGCCCTTGTTCTCTGAGCCCCCACTCCCACAGAGCAGCACGGTGAGGATCAGGTGTTACCTGTGCGTAAATACAGGAGAAGGACACTGATATGAGGGAGCCCTGATCTTACCCAGGTACTGCTAGCTAACTCACGTGATCTCCTCTTCAGAGAGAGACAAGCGTTCCTGTTATTACTCTGGAATTCAAATCTGCTCCGGGGAGAAGAGCAGCCCTCCCTTTCAAGTCTACTCGCTTAGACAAGCATCCTAAAAAGATAGTCTGGAGAGAATTGGCTGATGAGGTTTTGTTCAGAAAGTCAGACCTGCAGAATGTGAGAGATCAAGGCAAAATTTGTAGTTTTTCTTCTTCGACCATTTGGAAATTCATATAAACCATAAAGAGAGAGATCTTGGCCAGCTTTATTCAATATTCTAAGTGTGTTTATCAGCCTTCATTTTATTGTTCACTCTTGTCCACAGGCATCTCATAAAGCTTAAATCTAGACAAAATAGCAAACAAAGCAGTATCAGTGATGTTGAAGTGCATGACGCCGAAGGTAAGAGAGAAACAAGAAAATGAAAGCTTTCCTGTATTGTGTTGAATGCAAAAGACTGGCTTTTGGTTTTTGTTGTTTGCAAAAGCCAAGATTTGTTTTGCCATTCTTCATTTCAAAAATGCACACCCTAAAATAATTATAGGTGAAAAAATGATTGAATAAGAAATATAACAATTTCTTTTAACTTAATACCTGTGTTTATGCACTCATTCAGAAATACATATATGCTTGACCCCTGCCCAGTGGTGGTCAAAGAATTATACCTTCACTTATAATCCACAGACACGGGGATGGCTGACTGCAGAGAGCATTTTTTCCCTGATGCTCCAGGGATTAATAGATTTATTGTGGAATATAAACCATGGCAAAACTAAGACGTCAACACTAAGGAGGAAGTATGAGCTAATCTTTGTGAACACAGACAGGCTCCCTTATAGTCAAGTGGAAACGGGGAGAGAAATAGCACAATAGTTCAGGAAAGGAGCTTTGTGTTATCTGAGGCAGAAGCTAACTTCAAAGGAATTGAGAGAGCACAGCTTGAAATTGCTAGGTCTGCAATGCCCGGCATTCATCTGAGCACCTGGGAAAGCAAAAACCTAACTGTATCGGTGCCATTCTCTCTTGGAAGCCTCTCTCTGAAGGGGCCTAAGGCTGGCATTTGAGTTAACAAGATGACTCCTTATTTTTCCAGGAACCATGAGTCTTATTAGTAGATATTTAAGAGTGGCTTTTGGCAAGACTCTCATTTTCCACTTGAATCAACACCTTACATTCTTTTTACTCATTTTCTATAACCTCAATTTGAGAGTGCATACAACAGAGGAACATTAGGATGTCCAATGTGTATTTTCCAGAACATTATGAATACAACTATAACCAAGTAAATCTCCCAGTCACCTACCTGGTTATCAATAAAGCCATAATTTGAGTCACTAAAATAATGACTCGACCCCTTGGCCTAACTCCCTAGTGATAAAATTTCTTTTCAATGGCTCTCTGCTGCTGGGTGGACTAGGGAGACCCCGGGGCCCTGAGGCCTCCACCCAGCCTGTCCTAGGATGCTGCTGGAGGCTCTTGGTCTCATCTCAAGACAGAATTAAGACAGACCAGAAACAACAGTTGAGGAGTACAAGTAAAATTGTTTATTAAAGTGAGAGTACCTTCTCGGGGCACCTGGGTAGTACAGTTAGTTGAGCTTCCGACTCTTGATTTTGTCTCAGGTTGTGATCTCAGTCGTGAGATCAATCCCCACATTGAGTGCAGAGTCTGCTTGAGATTCTCTTTCTCTCTCCCTCTGGCCCTCCCTCTCATGCGCTCTCTCTCTCTCTCTCTCTCTCAAATAAATAAATAAATCTTTAAAAAATAAAAAAGTGAGAGTACACTCTCAAGATGTAAGCATGGGCAAGCTCAAGGGATAGCTGCACATCCCAGAATTTGAGTTTCTATCTTTTATTGACAGTTGTTAACTAGGGGGTGGAATATTTATTGCCTGGGGAGGGGATTTTTTGGGAACAGGGTTTCACGTCTTTTCTCCCTTACTTGGTCAGGGTTTCCGGTCTTCTTTGTCTTGGGCCTTGTCTGGCTTCTTGTGGCTTTATTTTTGGAGTGCTGCCAGGGCAGACCTCTAACTTTGCCAAATAGCTGACCGTGATTTCTTTGCTGGCCTCCAGCATCCCATTAAAACCTAACTGCCTACACTAACAACTCTCCCTCTCCTATCCCTCTGTCCTGCCATCTAGCTTCCTTCAAAAAACATTTTAATGATTTATCACATACATTAGGTAAAAAAGAGTGGGAGGCTTTTTCTTTTCAGGAAAGACTAGAATTTAAGCATTTATAAACTTAAGTATCTTAGCAGAAATTAAGACACATAATATAATTCTCTAAACTTTATTAACATCAATTCTTCTAAGTAGGTATGACCTTAAAATTCTGTGTATCGGGGGTCGGGGTAGCAAGGGAAGGCAACATCTATTTGTCTGTCCACTTCAATGGATTTTATTTGATTTTTTAAAAAAGATTTTATTTATTCATTTGAGGGAGAGATGGAGACAGAGACAGAAAGAGCACCAGCAGGGGGAGAGGCAGAGGGAGAGGGAGAAGCAGGCTCCTCGCTGAGCTGGGAGCCTGATATGGGGCTCAATCCCAGGACCTAGAGATCATGACCTGAACCAAAGGCAGACCCTTAACCATCTGAGCCACCCAGGTGCCCCATCACTTCAATGGATTTTAATTCCTTCTTCCCTTTCACTTGTCTTGGGTATTCCCGTTCCCTGAAACCATGTGCAGCCCCTGGTAACTTACTAGTAAATTCACCTCAAACATGGTGCAGATGAAGGAGAAATACCAGAATCACCTCCCTATTTGAAGAATTTCACTTTGGCTCCTTTTTTTTTTTTTTTTTAAGATTTTATTTTATTTATTTGAGAGAGAGGGAGAGAGCACAAGAGGGGATAGGGTCAGAGGGAGAAGCAGACTCGCTGCTGAGCAGGGAACCCGATGCAGACTCGATCCCAGGACTCCAGGATCATGACCTGAGCCGAAGGCAGTCGCTTAACCAACTGAGCCACCCAGACGCCCCTCACTTTGGCTCTTTTGCAGACACACCTTCCTTTCTCTCTCTGTTACTAATTCCTGAGGTTCCTCTTTGTAGCCTGTCCTAACTTCATACTTGCCTCTCCATCATCCCACAAGTATAAAGAGACACCAAAACTAGATCTCAAACACAGGCTCCTTTGCTCATTCTAATGCAGTTACTCTAAAACCTCTCTTCTGGTGTACTATGTCACATTGACATCACCTTGAATTATTAAAATGGTGGCTATTAAATTCAGGTACCTAGGAAAAATATTGAAGCAGTTCGTTTTTTTTAGCTGCCTTGCCTCAACTTTTCAAATCTTATTGATGGAGAGCTGTCTATTTCATCTGTGTGTCTGCCATCAGGTGTTTTAGTTCGGGTACCTGTGTCATGGAACCAGCTCTGAGCAAAACTGCAAATGCAATGCTTCTCTTTGCTGATCCCTCAGTTTGATGGATCTTCTGCTTTCTCCATTATTAAAGCCTATTTTCAGAAGAGTTTCTGCCTTCGTTTCCCTTTTTAGTCACTTTCAAATGAAGTCAACAAATAACCTCAACTTCAAGTAACATGTAGCATCAACAATTGTAACCTCTGCTAAAATCATTTGGGTCTAAAACAGTTTTGCAAAAACTCTCCTTCTCCCACTAAATGAAGAATTTTAAGAATTTCTAAAGAATAGAAGTTATTTGGAAAGATAAATTTACTTCAGTGTCCCTAAAATCAATCATCATAGATGCTGCCTTGCTCCATAATAAATTAGATGAGTGTCTTATTAGATAAGGATGTTGTTCAATGTTTTAAATGTATAATAAAGACTCGAATAGAGTAGATTTTTATAAACATCTGTTAATAATAATGGTCATTGAATCATCCATTCACTCATCTAACAATTGATAACCTATTATGCAAGAAGCCTTATACAAAGCATATGTATATATATTATTATGTATAAGTAGTTAGCTATGTATTTGGGGGAAAATTGAGTAGCAATTAAAAAACCATCCAGTACACTAAGCAATGCCAACTACATTGATAAACGTATTCATTTGAATTTGGAAAAATCCAAAATGAATTTTTGTTCTACCTATTTGTACAAAAGGAACACTTTATTCTCAGAGATACTTTATCTTTATTTAAATCTGTAGTTGAAACTGATAACTCATGCACTTTTATGAATTTATTTCAAGAGAGCAATTGTTGATTTGTTAATTCCTTTTGTTGTCACCTTTAATCCCCAGATAATAAAACATATTTCATTCTTATTTTTATTTTATCCAGCTTAGTCTCTTCAAAATTAAATTGTACAGTCTTAAAATTCATGATACAAATTATGAAAAATGAGCATAGAAAATCCACGGATACCATCAACAGGCAATTAGTCACAGAAAACCTGTGACAGAGATTTAAACATTTACATAGCACTTTGAAATATAGCTGCAGTTTGTATCAGAATCTCAATGTCCTGTCACTGATCTTTTTCTAGAGAAAATTAGTAAATATTCTGAAATGTAGTTGTGTTTTTTGTTTTTTGTTTTTTATTTACTTGCACTATAAAGTTGTAGCCAGGGCGCAGGGGTATAAGAGCACCTGGTTCCAGGGGTCCCAAACAGACCAGGTTCAACCACTCACCACTGACAAAATCCAAAGCAGAGAAACAAATGATGGTGAAACAAGAAAGGAATTTATTTCAGTGAGGCTAGCACCGAGAAGACAGTGGACTAATGTCTCCAAGACTCTCCCAAGTGCTGAAAATACTTCCAGGTTTACATAAATAAAGGGTGGGGCAAAGGTGGGCAGGTCTGGGCAGGTGGGTGGGTTTGGGCAAGTGGGCAGTGCAGGTGAAATCTGTCACTGTCTTGGAGTCAATTGGGGGGGGTGCTTTGCTGGTTCAGGGCAGTCCTTATTGCCTGATGGGGTAGTTTTGGTTCCCATCATGGGATGCTTTGTCCTCCTGATCTTGAAGTCAAAATGGAGTCAGCTGAAGTCCCCTTTTATAACAAAATGACCTCTTTTAATCTCTGTTCTCTAAACTAAAAAGAATATTCATTACTCTCTCACACACACACACACACACACACACACACACATACTCAAAGTATCATTGAAATGTCTTCTTCTTTCCATTTGTAGTAAATATATTGCAAAAATGGACCAAATCCTTTGCCCTTCTCTGTATCATTTTTGTTTGTTTGTTTTTCTTGTGGTTTTGAGTTGCCTAATGAAACTGCTTACAAGCATAAGGTTGAACAAAAATCAAAATGGCCACACTAGTGCTTCAGCACAACTCGATTTTAAAGTAACCTTTTTCCCCTCTTTTACAAACCTCTCCTCCTCCCTTCTTAGCTTTTTGTTTCAGGAACTTGGTGCCACCATAAGATATGATGAAGGAGGCTAGCAGTATGTACACAATGCCTGTCAAAACTGACTAGATCCTGCATATCCCTATAAAACCCCCCAACCCCTCCCTCGAGGGGGGTGTGCAGTTTTTGAAGGCCATAGCTTGCTGCAGCCTCTTTTGCCCAGCAAAACAAATAAAGCTATCGTTCCTCTTTATCCCAAACTCTGTCTTCGAGTTATATTTTGGCTCCAAAGTATGGAGGTCAGTTTTCAATAACACTATCAGACTCTGAGCTTGGCCAAGGCACTTGCATCATCCAGTAAGAAGTTAGTAGATTTGACTCAAATAGAAACTTGTAAAAAGTGCTTGGTCCTTTCCATTTCACTCTTGTCCTTCTGCCATTAGCATGAGAAATGCCAAGATTAGCTTGCTAGAGAATGAGAGATTTAAGGAGCTCAGTCAAGTTGCCCTAGTCCTTTCTGCAAAGGCCATCCCAGATCAGTATTAGTCAAATGATCGTGAGAAGTACATGATCCCCGACAAAATCAAGAAAGCTGAAGAATATGGGGGGAGAAAATAATTTTCTCTCTACTCTTCTAAGTTCTTGGCTGAGGCAGTGGTGAGGGGCTATAGTTAAAGGGGAAGGTGAGGAGGTATGAGAATGTATGGAATTTTTCTTTTTTGGTATCTGTGTCTGGGTGTAAGTAACTCATTGGTCAGTTCAGGTTTATGGATAGGTCACCTAATGGGCCTGTTTGTCTTCAGCAGGGGGTAAGAGGTCACTGTAGGCCCCTCTACGTTACTCAGATTTCCATTGTTCAAGTTGGTTGCCTAAAAGTGGCTTCTACATGAGATGCCCAGAAAAACTGAGTAACTCCCCCAAATGGCTCAAGAGGTCACCTTATATACAATCTCCAACTAAAGACAAAAGAAGATGTCAGAGGGTGGTGAGCCAGTATGGGAAGTTTTCAGGCAAAACACAGTAAACAAGGGTATGATTGTTATGCAGATTTAAGTCTCTGCCTTCTCCATTGATAAGGGTTTCTAGAGATTTAGTCATCCTCCTCTTCCTGCCAGAGCATGGAAGACATCCTTAGGAAAGGACAGTTCTGTTATAAATATAAATGTCTCTTATAAAGGGTAACTTCTACTTGGTTTTCAGAACTTCTCCTGCTCTGCTCTCTTAAAAATAATCAACCTAAAATAAACTTTATGCCAAAGTCACATTTTAGAATGACAAATTCTGCTCTTCAAGAGCAACCTGGGTAGTCAACTAGCATACAAAAACACTTAGCTTCTTTTTTTTTCTTTCTTTCTTTCTTTTTTTTTTTTAGACTTTATTTATTTATTTGTCAGAGAGAGAGCGTGAGAGAGAGCACAAGCAGGGGGGAGTGGCAGGCAGAGAGAGAAGCAGGCTCCCTGCTGAGCAAGGAGCCTGATGTAGGACTTGATCCCAGGATCCTGGGATCATAACCTGAGCTGAAGGCAGACACTTAACTGACTGAGCCACCTAGGCATCCCCAAAATACTTAGTTTCTATGCTGTTGAGGTTTTATGATCATTTATGACAATTAATAACCCATATACTTTCCTCTTACATGATTTGAGGATCTTATTGAAAGAGGACTTCAACTACCTCCATTTGGACCTCAGTGTGTACTTTCTAATGGATTAAGTTCCTCTTTCCAGTTTATCTCTTAATTTAGGCAAAAGACCCAATGGGCAAAATGTCCATGGGAACCAAAACTATTCCAGCAAGCAACAAGGACTGCCCTGAGGCAGTAAGAGCCCGCATCATTGACCCCAAAAGATAATGATTAGCCAGACCTTTACTGTCAACCTGCATGTACCCACTGACCTTTGTCCCACATTTTCCTTAAATAAACCTAGAAGTATTTTCAGCACTTTGGAGACAGTCTTTGAGACAATGGTCTGGTGTCTTCCTGGTGCTGGCTTCACTGAAATAAATCCCTTTCTTGTTTTACCACCACACATCTCTCTGCCTTTGGATTTTGGTGATTGGCTGAACTGAGTTTGTTTGGGACCCCAAACCAGGTGACCTTTACCCCTGTGTCCTGGTTACATTATTTTATTTATCTAAGCTATAATTATATTAATAGGATGACTAATCTTTCACCAACATTCCTTATCCAATTCATCCTTCCTACCACTGGGGTTCATCTTTCTTTTTAGATGATAGATAATAAGATGTCCCTGCTCAAAACCTCTAGTAATCCTCTGTGCCTATCAGATCAATCCAAACTCCTTACCCTGGCATTGAAGCCATCCAATGCCAGCTCACAAATACCAATACTTCTGGTATCTTTCCCACTAGAATGCCCTCCCTTCTCCACTCCCATATCTACAAATATTCCCCATTCTGAAGAATGGAACTGAAATCCCACTTCTTTCTTAGTTAACCAGCCAAGAGTAATTTATTTTTCTTCTAGGTGATCTCACCTAATTCTTTGTTCATGCATGTCTTATGGCACTCACCACATTCTGTTTTATAAAATAGTAGATATGTGAACAACTCTTATCTCACCTTATACCCTGCTCTACAATTAAAGGCAGAGATCTGGGTCACCCCCTCTCTTCCTCAGTCACCCTTTCTGCATGTTCCTTCATCTGTCTTATCAAACCCGCTATCGGAACACCCTTCCTGACTTGAATTTCATGTGTCCCAATCTTGGACGACTAGTTCCTCACTTCCTAGCTCATTTTCTCTGGTCCCAGATCCCAGCAATTCTACCATCTCATCAGTCCTATACCTTTTCACTGCCCAGAAAAACCTTTTTATTACACAAGCTGAGTGACATGTTTTATTTTCATACACCCTTGGATTTTATTCTCTACTCCCTAGACGTCCTTTCCTCTCTCTGTCTTAATCTCCTGGTAAAACCTCAGCTCAGAATAAATCACATTTTTTTCTGTCCCTTCCACAGCTGCATCTTATAGCTATATATGGCAGGAGAAAATCATACAACCATTGTGTTGGTTAATTTTATGTGTCAACTTGACTGAACCATGGGGTGCCCAGATATTTGGTTAAATATTTTTTCTGAATGTGTCTGTGAGGTTATGTCTGGATGAGATTAACATTTGAGTGGATCAACTGAGTAAAGCAGATTGCCCTCCCTTGTGTAGGCGGACCTCATTCAATCCACTGAAAGCCTAAATAGAACAAAAAAGTTGAGTATAAGAAAAATGCTCTCTCCCTCTTTCCCTCTGTCTCTGACTATCTTCAAGCTAAGACATGGGTCTTCCCCTGCTTTCAGACACAGACTTGGACTAAAACTTATATCATCAGCTCTTCTGGTTCTGAGGCCTTCAGATTCAGACTGGAACTTACACCATTTCTCTCTTGGATCTCCAGCTTGCCAACTGCAGATCTTGAAACTTCTCAGCCGCCATAAGCACACGAGCTAATTCTTTATAACTCTTTTTCTGTAGATACATAGATAGATATCCAAAATATAGAAATAGATTTTATATATTTTATTAGCTCAGTTTCTCTGGAGAACACTGACTGACTGATACAACCATGTTGACTCATCTCACTTTAAATTCATGACCATTAACTTCAATCTAGCTCTTAGTACCACATAAGCATATATTCCCTTTGTTAATTCACTCAGTTTTACATGACCAAATTATACCTCCCTTCTCTTCTTAGTAATCCCAATATTCTTTTCCTGTCCTCATTATCAGCTATTGGGCTTGCTTCTTATTTACTAAGAAAATAGAGACAATCATAAATGAATTTCCATATGCTCTTGCCTCTATTCTATCAATGTATTTGTATCTGTATTGTATACTTTGCCTAAAGCTTATTTTCCTCTCTAAGGGAAAACCCTCTCCATATTCATTGTATGGAAGCCCTTACATTCAACTCAAATTAATCCTGCAAGTAATCTTTATAGTTCCTATACCATCAAGTTTTCCCATTCTACCAGATAATGCCATCGGAATACCATGCTTCAATATTCATTTTTACTACCAATATTAATTTTATTATCATTTTTTTTTCAACAAGCCTTCCTCAAGTCTCTATTCCCCTTTACAGTTAAACTCCTCTTCTCTGCCCTCATAACAATTTTATTAGTTAGGAATAGTTTTTCAAAATCTCTGCCTCGGTTTCATCATCTGAAAAATGTGCACAATCACAGCATCTACTTCTAAGAATTCTTGTGACAATTAAATAAATAAATCACCTGGTTGGTACATAGTTAATAAGTGTTAGACATTTTATAAATCATCTTTTATACTACATAGCAATATAATAAAATATTGTCTTTACTTCTCTTTCTACTCTCTAGAATCCACTCTTATTGGTAAGAATTTGTTGCATGGGTGTGTAAGAGGTCCTGCTCAAAGTCCAGTTAAAAAATAGAGAAACCAACTGGATATTTCAGAAAGAATGGGCTTAATATAAGATGTTGGTAATTGAGGTGTTAGAAAACTGGAGGAGTGAAAGGAAGAAGTAAAGTAACCCAAAAACTACAGGTGACAACTTCCATTTCTAGGGCTACGGGGGAATAAGGAAGAAATTTTGTTACAAGAACTAGGACCAAGGTGGAACAGCTATCTTAGAAGTTGAAAGATTGGAAGAGACACTCAAGAAATACTGCCCAAAAACAGAGGAAGAGAGTTAGAACTAGAGATGAAGAACTCTGGGTCTCTGCTGCTTATGCCTTCTGATCTCCCATTAGTGCCTCCAGTTGGAGAAACCCAACAGGGAGCCAATTGGAAAAGACACTTGGAAATTGTTTGCACATACATGGGTCCTGAATTACCTAGCAGAGTAAGAGCTAAGAGACATTAAGTAAGTTTCCAGTTAAGAGGCATTTTGATAATTGTGGCTACACAAAGAAATATAACTTTATCTTTTTTTTTCTTTCTGGAAAGTATCTGTCTGTTATGAATAATTGTTTTTTATGGTTATCCCAAATGATTTTATACACTTCATAATTTTTATATGCCTGACTGATATCCATGAAATATCAGAAGTACAATCCCCATCCAAAGAAACAAATGGACGTACTGAAAGGCTCTGATTAAATTGATTATTTTCAGGAATAAAAGTAACCATATCCTCTTTCATTAATTAAATGGTGGTTTGGTAAAATTTTTATACTTTTAATGATTTTTGGTTTTCCATGATGTTTTCTTAGGCAACATTCCACCAAATTACAGCTTTCCAAAAGTTGTAGTTTCGTGTATAATTCCTTAGTATGATATCATTTTCATTTTAAAACCAGAATCAGGCTGAATGTAGCTTTCTTTTTGAATCTAAAATTTATGCTAAATTTTAATCTAAAATTTAAGACACTGATACCCTAGTGTCCCATTACCTTTAATCAGAAGTAAAATTCTAAAGAAGTTAGAAAAAAATCGCTCAAGATCATTTCATGATTTAAGGTCCGAAGGTTCATCAATTATTTTATTCATCCATATAGTTATGGCACAATGTTACAGTGGAATTTTCTGCATGGAAAATGGTGTTAGCTCTGGTTGTAAGGACATGGAAGTGGGTAGTATCTAAGAAGAGAAAAGATATCCAGAGATGATGGATGTTCTTTGTTCATACATAGTCAAATCCATGATTGTTTTCTAGGTGGAAAGGAATTTGTTTCTATTTGCAAGTAGCTGTCACATTTTTCTTTTTCCAGTTGATTGCTGTAACTGTGTGTGTGTATGTGTGTGTGTGTGTGCGTGTATAGAATCATACAATATGGAGGGCAGACTGACGCCTTACAACTTGGTTTTGAGTCCTAGATTTGGCTTTGTTATCTGTGTGTTATCAGGCAAGTGAATTCATCACTTTCAGCCTCAAATATCTCACAAAGAAAATTATTCATTCATAATGATTCATAATGATTATTCATAATGTTGTATTCAATGAGTTGAAGCTTATGTAAAGTTATTTAGAACCATACCTGCTACTGAATTAGCACTACATAGATGTTACCTGTTATTTTTGTTGCTGTCTATTGCTAATTTTGGTGTAGGTTTTTAAATTTTTTTTCTATTGTTTATTTTATCACTTAAAATTTTTTCCAAATTATTTAGATTTCCACAAATTAACATGATATGTAAAGGTTATCAAATATTCCATTCTATGGCTTCATATATAACTTCTTCATCCCGTCCTTTATTCTAATGTGAGTTTCTCAGAGACAGCTTAGCATCACTCAATTGTAAATGAGCCCATATGAAGTAGAAATAAAAACGCAACACTTGCCTTGGTCTGAATACCTGATTGAATATGCCCATCATTCGGTGTGAAGACTGCATCACAGGATATACTTTTTCTCCCTAACATCATGCTCAAATTTTTAATCGTGTAACCAAGACATCTTCCTAGGAACCTTCTCTGAGTATTACGGGGACCGTGGAAGAGGCTTTATCCCTTTCTCATCAATAATATGCTTCCCAGAAGGAAACAATTGGGTCCAAATAGAGCTTATATTTTTGTTCCCTCTTTTATAACCTCTACTTGTGTCAAGGGGACTCTAATACAGTCAGTCACTTCACTACCAAGAACAGTGATTAAAGTATAAATTGCATGAAGTTCACAACTCATCAGAGACTTTTACAGATGACAGAGATTTGATGTTGTATTTTTTATTGGCTAACCCATAGCACAGGAATAAAAAGTGTGCATACTTCACAGATTGAAACTTTAACAAGTCATAATAAAATGTGTTTAGATTACTTCTAAGACAATTCTGGGAATATTTGCATATGCTGTGTGTATATTGCATATTTTTTCAAGTGCTAACTAACTTTCTATCATAATAAATAAAATAAAATAAAATTACCTTCTCAGAAACTTCCTATTCCCCAATACGTTTCCGATATACCTCCTCTTGGTCACCTAGTTATTAATTATTGCTTATAATAATAAGTAATTTAGTTGAGACCTATTCTTGTCTGTCCAGAAATTTTATGCAACAATATCCAATAGCAAACAAATAAATGTTCAGCTTTTTTACTGTTACCAAAAAGTTTTGTGGTTATGTGTGTTTTCTATTTTTTAAAATTTTTATCCGACAAAATGCGTAGATTCTAAGTGTTCGGTTCGATGCATTTGACAAAACACAGCACATTTCTTTTACTGCAGAGTTTCCTTGTGTCTCTTTTATTGGCAGAGACCCATCCATGTTGTTGCGTGTTTCAGTAGGGGCTTCTCTTTATTGCTGGGTAGTACTACATTATGAGGGTTACCACAGTGTGTTTACCTATTCTCCTGTTGACAGGCATTTGGTTTGTTTCCAGATTTAGACTATTATGATTTGTAGTTATTGATTATTGACTATTAATTTGTGGATATGAGTGTATATATGTGTGTGTGTGTGCTTCCTTGTGTGTACCCAACATCAGATGTATTCCACTAGAGGGCAAACTGTAAGCTGTTGATTCATTTCTTAAAAAACAAAATAAATGATGGTTTTTCAGGAGAAGAAATGATTGTTTTTTAATTTACCATTTTTTCCATTATGAATAGCTCTTTTTTATCCCAACCACAAAACATTTGTCTATCCCCATGGTCACATATATTCTCCTATATTTTCTTTTATAAATTTTATGGTTCTAGCATATATACTTAGATCCATGATCCAGTGTGAAATAAATATTGTTTATAAAATGAGTTAGGCCTTGAAAAAAGTGATATTTGTTCCATGTGAATATCCAGTTAATTTAGTACCATTTGACTTGGTGCCCACAAAAAAAGGGTTTTGTTTGTTTTTTAAAAATGACATTTATTTTATTTTTTTAAAGATTTTATTTATTTATTTGTCAGAGAGACAGTGAGCATAAGCACGGGGAGCGGCAGGGAGAGGAAGAAGCAGGCTCCCTGCTGAGCAAGGAGCCTGATACGGGACTTGATCCCAGAACACTTAACTGACTGAGCCACCCAAGCATCCCAAAAGTGGTTTTAATGATGTTACAAACATAACGACTTTAGAGTTTGATGCCCCTCAATTAAATAGGTTAGTTTTGAAAATCATTCTTCATATCCTGGGAAGGGCATCATATTACATTTATCTTTTAGGCTATCTGTACTTAAAGATTAATATAATATAATATAATATAATATAATATAATATAATATAATGTAATATAATATAATATTAGTTGTTGTGGACTGAATTGTGTCTCCTCAAAATTCATATGTTGAGTCCTAACTCAGAATATGATTTTATTTGGAGACAGAACCTTTAAAGAGGTAATTAAGTTGAAATGAGTTTGCTAGGGTCATCCCTACTCCAATGATTAGTGTTCTTACAAGAAGAGAAAAAGACACCAGTGATGTACACAGAGCAAAGGTCATGTGGGGATATAGCCAGAAGGTGGCCATCTGCAAAACAGAGAGAGCCTTCAGAAGAAACCAAACCTCTTGACAACTTGCTCTTGGATTTTTAGCCTCCAGAATTATTACAAAATACGTTTCTGTCGTTTAAGCCACCCCGTCTGTGGTATTTTGTTAGGGCAACCCTAGCGGACTAAAACAGCAACCCTCGTAAACCAATACATGGTGTTAGACAGAAACAAATATTCTGAATATAGGCACAGTTTGGCCTGAGAACAAACCCTGGGGAAAATTTGCTCCTTAGATTCAAGTTCTGATTTTTGCCTTTTTTGATCATCCAGAGCCTGGTCTGTGTCCAAGACAGGCTAAGATAGTAGCTAACATAACTTTTTTTTCTTTGTAAGAAGCAATGATCATGGACATACCATATTCCTTTTCTGCGTACCCATTGTGTCCTCTTCTTGTCCCCTGCCTCCCCACAGCAGACACTTAAGCCCAGATTCTGAAAATTTGTCTTTGGAAGTTCAAGTTTCAAAAAAATATTCTCCATCATATTCCTGCCAACTGGTTCACTTAGGCCCAAGCAGAAAAAAGCAAAAAGAGTTATCAATATAACCCTCAGCTTTTCCTCCATTTGTGGCAGATTAATGGAATGGGGAGACAAGAGAACATAAAGGAGAGAAAAGTCTTTCCCCTTCAGTCTTCCTGGTATGGGCAGCTGATGAAAGTCAATGAAAAATGGGAGAGCAGTATAAGCAATGTCCATTTGAATTCTGTTCGTGCCAAGTTAAATAACAAAAATTATCATTTCACAAGTGAATATAAACTACCCAGGAAAAAAAAAGGATTAGAGTAACCCAAGATCCTTCCATGATGGTTCCATTATCCTTAGTAGTGTAATATTTTCCATTAAAAGAGGAGCCGAGAGGGGCGCCTGGGTGGCTCAGTCATTAAGCGTCTGCCTTCAGCTCAGGTCATGATCCCAGGGTCCTGGGATCGAGCCCCGCATCAGGCTCCCTGCTCCGCGGGAAGCCTGCTTTTCCCTCTCCCACTCCCCCTGCTCGTGTTCCCTCTCTCGCTGTGTCTCTCTCTGTCAAATAAATAAATAAAATCTTTAAAAAAAAAAAAAAGGAGCCTAGAATGAAGTTAAAACTTCAATTTAAGCCTTGACCACTAAATGTTATATATCTTGTATTTTAACATAAAATACCCTATTTAGGGGAAACAGTATTCCAAGGCCTCTAAAGACATCCCAAACATCAAGATGCTCTTGAAAAACTAATTTTGGATGAAATTAATATAAACAAATGAATGTAAAGTGTCAGTATAATTGGATATCAATTCCAAAATTAAGAGCTATCAAAAATTCAGAAGTTGTATAAATTAAGCTTATTACCTAACTTAATATTTATGACTGAATAGTTTTTAGTGAGGTGAGTCTGCAATAGTCAGATTTTTAGCCACGTCGGCTTCTGAAAAACTTTTGCATTGTTTTGATGATGTCTTCTTTTCTATTCATTTAATAAGTTTCATTCAAAACCTTACCAAAAAATACTATATCCAAATGATATTTTGACATTATGATTTTAGGAAAAAGCACACATACCAGTATACTCAACACAAACATTTTCATTGACAGATGTTTTATGAAACAAACTTGAATTGTACATCTTGTTTGGATGAGTCCAAAACCCTTTTTGTTTTGTGTCCTTATATAAAATGGGAGACATGAAGGGATACCGAATGCTATGACTTTGGTCATTTGTGTGTATTCAGTTTTTCCATGATTTTCCAGGGCTTCAGTGTTTAGCCTTTACTTTGCCCTAGAGGTATTGTCTTGTGGTAAAGGTCTATTTTAAATGTGTTTTAGCTTCTAAAAAATTGAAAAACTTTCAAAGAACACGGTATGGAAAGAAGAAAAAGGAAAGAATACATGAAACCCTACATTTCATTTATGTACAAACTGTATTTAATTTCAAATTATTTATAACTTATATAAACTTATTTTCAATATTCACTTGACATATGCTTCTGTCTGAAAATTGTTTGGGAATTTTGAGTTAGGATGGTATGTATCTTTTTTTAATTAAAGTTAAAACATTTTTTTTTCACTTAATGTTTTTTTCACTTAGGTATAGGGTCTTCAGGAATGAGTTAAAGTCATAAGAAAAGATATGGGTATCTTGTGATTTTAAAAAGTAGTTCCACTTTTAAAATATTTCATAAATGGGAACAGAATAATTCAAAACTATCTTTACTAAGTAGTAGAATCCATAGCACTAGTGTGCTATTGTTTCTTCTCTGAATGGTCATAGACAGCTGGTGCTGGAGGCATTATTTGATTTCCAGAGAGGTGAAACCCGGCATTGGAACATAGCAATCCCTTGTAAAATGACACCTGCTTCAAACCTAAAAGCTCCAAGGCTGTGTTTTATTGTTCCACATATTGTCCTAAGATCTCAATAAAAGACTCTTAGGGGTTCAGATTTCCCACAATTCCTGATGGTGATAGAGTAGCACAAAATACACCTGCCACTCAGCAAAAATGTCACTCAATGTTCTTTACCTCTTTAATACTCTTTATGTATATTATAGATCTCAATTTTTAACCCTTTATGTAACATGCCAGAATAATTGCTTTTATAAACTGGTTAGCACAAGACTCCATAGCCTATAAGCTTATCCAAAGATGCAAATAATACAAGTTTATCTAAAATACTTTCTGTTAAAAATAAATCAAATAAAATAAAATGATTTCTGTTATAAAATCTTAACTTTAGACTATAACCAACTTTTTTTAATACTAACCTTCAACATAACAGTAATGATGGTTTACTCTAATTTCTTATTTAAAGAAGACATTTATTACCTCTTTGTGCAGTTTGAGATTTTACTGTTGAAAAAGAATTCTGCAAATGCCACTCAGGAAATTTTCAATTTTAGAAATCTGAGAAAATACTATCACAGATCCTTAGACTAACATTTTTTTTGTTGATTCTTCAAAAACAAAGTAGTATTCAATATTTTTCCTATTTTATATACTATATAAATGTATATTTACATAAATATACATATATATACTATATATCATATGCTATAATTACCAAATATTTACTACATATGTTATAAAAACAAACCCATACAAATAAATTTGAGTATTTACATATTATTATAGAAATGAATTAAAGGAAAAATATAATTCCAGATGGTATTTAAGTTCTATTTTTTTATAAATGGGGGAAGCTAATATTAATTATCCTTACTAGGACATAAAATTTTCTTTAAAAGAACAAATGTTTATTTAATCCTTCCTTTTGAAACTGAAGGTAAAAAGAGACCAGTATTCTGATGACTTTAATAAATATTTAAAATGTGATATTTTGCAATGACCAGCAGAGTTTGGTGTCTAGTTTTAAGGTCATTCCTTCCATCTCATCCAGTTTGCGTGCCCTCGGGTCTTGTTTGTCTTAATCAACAGATTTTGTCAGGTTGTTTAAGTTAACATCTTTATAATGACAAATATCTGGTCTGTAAATTGGTGCCTACTTACAAACCTATTATATATTCATGGGTTTACGTGGCTTTACTAATATTAGAATATAAAGAGAAAATAAAAATATGTCAAAGAAAATATATCAACATATGCCTAAGTAGTTATATTCATTGAGCATTTAGTTCTGGGCATCCTGGCAAGATAGAAATGGAAACATGATAGATTATCTAACTGTCATGATCTGATAAAAACAATATACCTATTCTTCAAAGGAGATCATTTTTCTCCTGGTATTAAATCATCCAGCCAATGTATCAATTTAACAGACAATATAATGTTAAGTGGAATTCTTAAGTCATATCATGACGGCTTATTCAGGGAATCTACCAATATGGAATTGAAGACACATCAAATGGGTCTATTTCTAGTCACTTATCCCATCATGGCAAAAGACTGACCTTTTGGCTTAAGAAAACTGATTTGGAAGGTATTATTTATTTATTTTTTTTATTATGTTATGTTAATCACCATACATTACATCATTAGTTTTTGATGTAGTGTTCCATGATTCATTGTTTGCGTATAACACCCAGTGCTCCATTCAGTATGTGCCCTCTTTAATACCCATCACCAGGCTAACCCAACCCCCCACGGCCCCCCCTAGAACTCTCAGTTTGTTTCTCAGAGTCCATAGTCTCTCATGGTTCGTCTCCCCCTCCAATTCCCCCCCTTCATTTTTCCCTTCCTGCTAATTTCTTCTTCTTCTTCTTTTTTTTAACATATAATGTATTATTTGTTTCAGAGGTACAGGTCTGTGATTCAACAGTCTTACACAATTCACAGTGCTCACCATAGCACATACCCTAGTAAATATGTTCAGTTTTATTTCCAAATAAGTACATTTAATATATAAATTGGCTTCTTCAAGCATTGTCAAAAATGTTACAATGACTTCCACACTTCGACGTTTTCTTTTCTTTTGTTTTGTTTCTTCTGGGGCAATTTGCAATCTATAATCTGCTTGACCTTCCTCACATATATCATTCAATTCACCAAACATTTATGAAGCTACACTTACATTTTCCAGACACTTTGCTAGGGTCTGAGGACTCCAGAGATTGAGCACTACTCATTGTTCTCAGTTGTGAAGCTAGGTTTGGGTTGCTCTTTGTGTTGACACACCCACTATAGTGAATGTGTCTCTGCCAAAGGCAGTATCAGTACTAATCTCACTGTGGCAGCAACATTTTTAAAAAGATTTTATTTATTTATTTAACAGAGAGAGACACAGCAAGAGAGGGAACACAAGCAGGGGGAGTGGGAGAGGGAAGCAGGCTCCCCACTGAGCAGGGAGCCCGATGTGGGGCTCTAACCCAGGACCCTGGGATCATGACCTGAGCCAAAGGCAGACACTGAACGACTGAGCCACCCAGGTGCCCCCAGAGTGGACATCTTAATGTGTCGTTCCTTTTGCAAGGAAATTTGTAGACACCTTTCAATAAACAACACTGTAGTTTAGTATGTTTCTAATTACTTCAATTTCATTCCCAAGTAGGAAGTATACTTATGAAAATGCCAATTTGACATTGCAAATGTGCCTTTTATTACAGACTTCACAAAGCTCTCCTCTTTCCCGCATGATTCAAATATATAGATCTATCAGGACGAACATTTCTAAACTCAAAGTTTCATCAGTATTTTCTAAGTGTCCAGGTGCACAGCTGGAGGTATCTGTCATTTCTCTCTCTCAAGACATACTTGGCCTAAACTGGCGGTTTCCATGTATCAGCATCAGTCATCCTTAATCCCCCAAATGTAACATGGGGAAGGATGAAATAAATCAGAGACTCTAATCTCACTTTCTGTTGTGTCGGTCATTTTGAGAGTGGGCAGATCAGCTTTGATAGTGGATTACTGGATGTCACATGTTCTCACTGGAACATCACAAATTGGATGTAACACAAAAATACATTTTTCTGATCTCTAAACAGCACCAGCTGAATCCATATTTCTCATGAATGTCCCACCACGGAATTTGGTATTCTCTTCATCATGTAGCCAGTTTATTAATTCTCTTTTAGCACAATTTCCAAGAATTTGCATCTGTCACTTGGAGCTGAGTATTACGAAGCTTCACCACTAATCTAGGCAATAGGAGCATGGTTGCATTGCTGCATTTCCCGACTTGGATGCCAATAAAATGTCTTTAAGTAGATTTAAGCTAGTTGGCTTCAACTTACATAAAGGAACTACAACCAGCTATCTTTTGAGAGCTTACCTGAAGCCTCAAATTGGCAGCTTGAGCTCTTGTGTTTGTAGGAGGTAATGACCCTGATTTCTAGAGCTGGATTTTGACAACATTCTATCATTATATCTAGGTGTAAATAAAATGGAATTGGTTAGAATTACCCATTTTCTCAAAGTTCATGTATTTTTAGTGGGGCAAAAATGATCGACTCCCCCAAAATATTATCTGACTGATGTAGAGGGAAGAAAATTTCACTTAGTATTATCATTTTTGTATAATCATGCCAACTCAAACATATCCATATGTCTGGTCTATCAAAGCCAGTTAGCTGGCCAGATATTTTTGAGAGAGGTTTTAATCATTTCAAATGAATTTAAAAAATTATCTTTATTCACCTATTCACTCATTAATTTGAAAACTATAAAGCATATTAAGGAAAAGTGAGTTTAAGAGAAGACCTAAAAGACATCCAAATGGCCAACAGACACATGAAAAAGTGCTCAACGTCGCTTGGCATCAGAGAAATCCAAATCAAAACCTCAATGAGATATCACTTCCCACTAGTCAGAATAGCTACAATTAACAACTCAAGAAACGACAGATGTTGGCAGGGATGCGGAGAAAGGGGAACCCTCCTGCACTGTTGGTGGGAATGCAAGCTGGTGCAACCACTCTGGAAAACAGTATGGAGGTTCCTCAAAAAGTTGAAAATAGAGCTACCATACCACCCAGCAATTGCACTACTGGGTATTTACCCCAAAGATACAAATGTAGGGATCCGAAGGAGTACGTGCACCCTGATGTTTATAGCAGAAATGTCCACAATAGCCAAACTATAGAAAGAGCCAAGATATCCATTTACTGATGAATGGATAAATAAGATGTGGTGTATATATACAATGGAATATTATGCAGCCATCAAAAGGAATGAAATCTTGCCACTTGCAACAATATGGATGGAACTGGAGGGTATTATGCTGAGCGAAATAAGTCAATCAGAGAAAGACATGTATCATATGATCTCACTGATATGAGGAATTCTTAATCTCAGGAAACAAACTGAGGGTTGCTGGAGTGGTGGGGGCGGGAAGGCTGGGGTGGCTGGGTGATAGACATTGGGGAGGGTATGTGCTATGGTGAGCCCTGTGAATTGTGTAAGACTGTTGAATCACAGACCTGTACCTCTGAAACAAATAATACATTATATGTTAAAAAAAAAAAAAAAAAAAAGAAGCAGAAGAAAATAGCAGGAGGGGAAGAATGAAGGGGGGTATTTGGAGGGGGAGATGAACCATGAGAGACTATGGACTCTGAGAAACAAACTGAGGGTTCTAGAGGGGAAGCGGGTGGGGGGATGGGTTAGCCTGGTGATGGGTATTAAAGAGGGCACATTCTGCATGGAGCACTGGGTGTTATACGCAAACAATAAATCATGGAACACTACATCCAAAATAAAGTGAATTGGAGACTTGTCTCTTTCATTTTACTTCAGCCTTATTTCTCAATATTTAAAGGATAACTGATTTTTAAAAATGGATTTATATTTTGCGTAATTTTTTGTTATTACAGTTCTCTCTAGAAAGCTCATCAGAAAATTAAAAGGAATAAAATAGAAAAAGAAAAAAAGAAAGAAAGAAGACCTAAAAGATGAGTCAATGTTTCCTCAGCCAAAATGGTCTTAGAATTACAAATAACCATGTAGGTTTCAATGTTTCATCTCAAAAGCAGATGCTGTGCTAATTATCTACTCTACATTTGAAGATGAATCAAGCTTACTCACTATTCTCCAGAATTTCCCCCAGTAGTAGAAGAGACAGGTCTCTGAAGAATAACAACAATGGAATAAGTCCTACAATAGAAATATCAGTAAGAGGTGATTGGTGTGCACAAGAAGAAGCACTTCTGACTTGATAGGACATGGAATATTCATAGAGGAGGTGACATGAGCTGAGTTATTAATTCATTCATTTAAAAATCTATTTTATGGATGATATTTTTGTGCCATGCACTCCCATTTTCTCTTATAACCTTCTTTGAAGGATGTGCTTCATTTCTCTCCCCAGGACAAGGGGAACTATTTCCAGCAGGTCCTTGGGTAACAGTCACTTTAATCTCTTAGCCAATAAACACTTCCTACAGACAAATTATGTTGGTATTTAATTCTAACAGCTTAGTAACCAAGGAAGGAGATGAGGGTAGATCTTGAGGATGAAACACACATGTTCCTACAGCAGAGAGACTCTACTGAGGAGGGTGTATGCTGACCTTTAATCAGGAGGAGTGGGCTACTTCTTTATTTTTTCTTTTAAGATTTATTTATTTACTTTAGAGAGAGAAAGAGTGGGTGGGGGGAGCAGCAGGAAATAGAATCCCAGACCTCTGAATGCAGAGCCTCAAGTGGGGCTCAATCTCACAACCTGGAGATCATGACCTGAGCCAGAATCAACAGAATGAGGCACCCAGGTGCCCCAGGAGTGGGCTGCTTCCACATGAACAGATGGTTAGGGGGATCTGAGAAGGTAAGATTGTTTAATGTATTAACCCAGATGTCTCCATCATATGACTAAGTCATTTTATTGCTCAGTCAGAACCTTGACTTTACATAGAACTATCTTGGTTCACTGTTAAACTTTCTTTGAATCTTTGATACTTTAAGTCCTTGGCCTGTTCTTCAGTTTTCATTGCTGTCCGGCTTTAATTAGAGCCTGCTATCCTACCCAGGGAAGCCCCCTAGCTTTCACATTTAGTTTTTAGTAGCTGTCTAATCACTGTTACCCTTTGGCTATCTTTTCTTAAAGTATCTATTTCACTTAGCAACAGTCATTTGATTTCACTGTCCTTTATGTCAGTTGTTACCCCACATCTCTCAAAGTTGTAATACATTGCCCTAGCTTTCCACTGAAACCCCCTACTCTGCACTGCCATTTCACTGTGAGAGAAAGTTTTAACAGCAGTTTGACTCCCTTATGACAGAGTCATCTGTGCTCATCTAATACTAGTGATGGTACCTAAATGTGAGCTAGCAGAGGATTAAGCTCCTGAATTCTAGCTCTTATTTCTCTGAATAGTCCTGGCAACAGTGATTGCAGGTTGGGGTCCTGGGAAGCAGAATCTAAGAAGATTAACATGCAAAGACTTTATAATAGAGCACATGACAACCTCAAAAAGAAATGCAATGAGGCACGATTGGCCAGAAGGAGAGGGTGAACGGTGATGTCCTCCAAACAAAGCCCTAAGTAGAACCTACAAGGAACTCTGGAGCTATGATGGCTCTTCAGTATTATGTATGTTGTGGTAAGGTATAGGTTTTATATTCTTGCAGCTATCATCATTACATGCAGCTTATCTCTAGGAAGGGGGTGTGACCTTGGCCAAAACATCTGATTCCAGCATGGGGCATTTTCCAGAGAGGGCTGTCATCTGAGAATAGTTAGGTAGCAACATTCTGAGAATCTGAGGTACTCAGTCTTTTAGTCCTGATGGGGAATCTAGGTGGCACATCACAAAATCCACTCTGGAAATTTCACAGGTAGTACTAGCCTCTGGGCATGCAGCCACTTTCAATAAGATAGAAAATAATGGCATGCTGGAAGCTATGGCAGATGACGTGTAAACCTCAAGCAGTGTACCCAGGTCTCTATGGTTTTCAGGGGATTCAGATTAACTGAATCCTCTGGATAAGGACCACAAGCATTCTACAAAGGATGGTAAGTCTGCTGAGAGGGAGGATCATTATAAGAACTGCTCAGAATTTAACAACACAGAAAATATCAGTACAAGTCTTCAGAATCAACTACCTAGACTCAGGCCAAACTTCAAAGGTTAAGGGTGCAGTCCTCCACAAGACTACTCTTCATTCAGACACCATAAGCCTGAGAGTTTCCAGGGCCACCCTCACTTCTGACAAACTGGCTACAAATTTGAGGATTTTCACTACCCACTCAGGTTTGATAATTGCTACAATTGACTCACAGAACTCAGGAAGGTGTACACTTAATAGAGTTTTATTACATCAGAGAAGATTCAAATCAGATAAGACACATAGATCAGGGTCTCAGAGGATTATAAACTCAAAGCTTCTAGTGTTCTCTCCTTACAGAGTCAGGATATGTCTCCCTTTCCACACATCAGTGTGTAATAAAGCACACAGTATATTGCCACCCAGGGATGATTTTTTGAGTTTAGGTCTCCAGAGTTTTTATTGGGGTTTCATTACGTAGGCATGATTGATTGATCCCTCCTTCCCCTCCCTGAAAGTTGAGCTGATACCATATGGCTCAAAGCTGGATTCCCTTAACCATATGGTTGGTCTTTCTGGTTTGGTCAGTCCTTATCCAGATTCTTCTCTCAATAGCACTATCTGGAGTCCTATCTTGAGTCATCTCATTAACATAAATCACCATGCTCCACTATAAGTAACTATAAGCACTTGGAGAATTTCCAAGGATTTAGAAGCTACTTCCCAGAACTGGGGACAAAGGCAAGCCAAATCCTTTATTACAGAGAAACCATCCACTCCACTGAGCCAATGGGATCCAAAGGACTTTGTGGCTTAGAAGAATGCTTTTGTTCATGCTGTATATGACTCAGTACACTCCTTCATATAACTATTGGAAGGAGGAAAAATAGGGTGGGGGGTGGGTGAAAAAGGAAAAGGACTTAGAAAAACTGATCTTCCCCACAAAATACTTTAATACCAGTCCTGAGACCAAATTGAACTTGGAATACATAGTGGGAAAAAATAGCTTTTTTTTTCAATTCAAACTTAAATTTGTCTGATATCCAGTGGAATTAAGGCTCCCAAGGGAAGTCATAGAAAAAAAACCTCATAGAAAATAAAGAATTTTGTTTCTGCATTCATTAAAAAATAATATGAGTGTATTTGAGATGAAATTTTATATTTACTGAATATATATCAGCCACAAATCTAAAAGCTGCAGATAAAATTCATGAATAAACTTAAGTTCCCCCTCATAGATTTCACATTCTAGTGTGAAATTTAAACATGTGCATAAACAATTATAATAAAGTATGAAACTTCTGTCATAGTATAGTAAAGAGTCCTATAGGAACACATAGATGAGGCTCCTAACCATTCTTGGAAGGTGTAATCAGAAAGATTCCCAGAAACAGTGTCTAAAATGAGACTTGAAGAATGAATCAATATTCTATCAGTGAATGGGGTCTTAGAATTATACATAAACCAGAGGTTTTAGCATTTCATTTCAAAGATATTGATTATCTGTAGACTCTGATCCAAGAATGGGAAAGCATCTGACAGAACTTTCCAAATTACACAGATTTCTCTCATGTATCCAGTCTAAACACACATGACCAATGATGCTAGTATGACTATAGGTCTTCTATTCCATGACACAAATTCTCTCCTTGGATCTGTTTAGTTCTGAAGTTCCTCAATAAGCAATATAAGATTTAGAAAGTATAATACAAATCTGTGATTAGCACAAAACTGAGAAGAATAATTCATACAGTATAAGATAGCATCAAAATTTGACAAGATTTTGAGAGGCTGGAGTAATCAAATAATGAAATAAAATAATTAGACCCTGGTTCAAAGAAACAACAATAGACATAGAAATACTACAAGATATAACTTAGCACCGTAGGTGGTAAAAAAAAATAGACATTAAGGATTTAGTTAATTCTATAGTTGATAGGAAATACAATATGCCTATCAAATGCCAATGCAATCTTGTGGGCTTTATAGTAAAAATAGAGTATCTGCAACATGAGAATGAAAGCTCTTTGTTGTGCTCTGTTTGGAATATTAGATTTGGTTCTGGGCACTATATATAATTTACACAAATTGGTTCTGCCCTCTGGTTTAAAAAATTAACTACATAAATACAACTAACACAAGACATAAAGCACCATATGCTGGGCAATACAGTCAAGAATTTTGTCAATAGCATATTCAGTGGGAGTTCATTAACATAATACACATGTCATGGGGTACCTACTGGGTAAATCACTGTGCCACAGGTAGGAGACACACAGTCTCTTAATCTTAAGGAGTTCATATTCCTGCATATATGTGAAATTTAGCCTGATTACGGACTGAGAGTCAAATATAAATCAGAACAGAAAAACTATCCTTGGAATACTTGGATCAATATTGAGGATGGCTGCAATTTGAGTAATCAACAGTGACTTATAATTTAGTTAAGCCATGTAAAGAGCAATTAGAAAAAAATTAAGGGTTTAAGGAAGGTGTAATATGTATTAATTCTAGACTCACCACAGTGATCACATCCCCTCAAAAAAAAAAAAAAAGAACTATTGATCATTCAAAGCTCAGTTTATTAAACTTATTAACAGATATGGAAAACATCACCTTTATAAACTCTTAATATATCAAAGAGGGAGGAAAGGAAAGGAAAGGGTATTTATAGGTTTTACTTCCTGGACTCCAGGGGTTTAATATAGGACTTACAAGGCAAGAAAAAATGATTGAGAATTCACGTCAGAGTTCATGACATACTGGCTTAAGATTGGTGGACATACCAAGGCCAAAGTTTTAAAACCAGTCTTGGTGAGCTATTGTCCTGACAAGCAAACTATTTGTCCAAGTTAGCAGACTGTTGTCCTGATTAGATAACTATTTGCCCAGATGAGCAAACTCAGGTAAATTGGTTTGCAGATTTCCTGAAGTAAACAATTTTTTCACTAGTTTGCAGTCTTATCTCCCTAAGAATTTCCTGCAAATAGCTAAGTTTTGTTGACACAAATTGTCTTGGTACCTACACTGGGTTATTTTCCAGGTGAAGCTAGAGAATATATATTTAAAGATTTTATTTATTTAAAGACTTTATTTATTTATTTATTTATTTATTTATTTATTTATTTATGAGAGACAGAGAGCACACACAAGTGGGGGGAGGAGCAGGGGGGTAGGGAGAAGCAGACTCCCCTCTGAGTAGGGAACCCAATGTGGGGCTTGATCCCAGGACCTGGAAATCATGAGCTGAGCCTAAATCAAACACTTAACCTACTGAGCCACCCAGGCACCACTAGAGAATATATTAAAGCCATCTTTGGTGGTCATTCTGTAAGTACACAATGAACCCCACCCAAAATTTGATTTGGGTATTGAAACTGATGACATAACACATATACCAAGAGGATTTTAAAAGTTTATATCTTGACTTGAGGTCTCTAGGGAGAACAGAGTAAACCTCTTAAGCAAGTCTTAAATGGCTTGAAAAAGCAAGGAAAGATCGGCTCAGATTTTTTATTGTGGTTAAAAAGTAGGGCTGACTTGATTAGACATTTCTCCAAAGAAGACATACCAATGATCAACAGGTATATGAAAAGATGTTCAATGTCACTAGTCATCAGGGAAATGCAAATCAAAACCACTGTGAGATATCACCTGACACCTGTCAGGATGATTATTATCAAAAATTGTAAACAAACAAAGATATCAAGTATTGGTAAGGATGTGAGGAAATTGCAATCCTTCCACACTGTGGTGAGAATGCAAAATGAAAACAGTATGGAGGTTCCTCAGAAAAGTAAAAATAGACCTGTCATATTATCCAGCAATCCCATTTCTGGGCAGATATCCGAAAGAATTGAAATCAGATCTCAAAGAGATATTAGCATTCCATGTTCATTGCAACATTATTTACAATAGTCAAGATGTGGAAACACTGTCTATCAACAGATGAATGGATAAAGAAAATGTGGTATGTATCTATAACGGAATACTATACTAACTTAAAAAAGAAAGAAATTATGCAATATACAACATGGATGAACCTGGAATTATGCTAAGTGAAATAAGTCAGTCACAGAAAGACAAATACTGCATGATTCCACATATATGGGATATTTAAAACAGTCAAAATCATAGAATCAAAGAGTGGAGTAGTGGTTCAAAGAGAGGGAAACATGAGGAATTACTAATCAATGAGCATCAAGTTTCAGTTATGTAAGATGAAAAAGCTCTAAAGATCTGCCATACA